>NC_143013.1:44213000-44555000 GCF_055824585.1 Amblyomma mixtum
TTCCACTCATCCGGGCTCTGAAACGAGAACATCCGGGCACCGTACGAGACTTAACGAGATTCAACGAGACTCTCTAAGCCCTCCTACGGGACCGGCATACAAGCGCTGGTTGCTCTCCAAACGAGTCACAAAAAATAACTGCTGCCAGTGTCTTCTCAATGTTTATCAAGATATCAGTCGAGCTGTGCATTTGATAACGCACGGAATTATAATTTCCGATTTCTAATAACGCGTGGAAAAAGCACATACATGCCACAATACACTTCGTTGTCATACGTGATCTGTTAGGGGCTTTGAGAGAAGGCCGCTTAGAGAAAGAGGGCGAGAAGGGCTTTCGGCGGAAAACTTTCGCTCCCTCCCCAAGGATGCCGCTGCGGTCCCACACTCACGCATGTAAAAGACCGGCCGCTTGGCCTTCAAGCCCTTTCCCCCTCTGGCAGGCAGATGTATACACGCTCGCGGAGTATTCGAACGCGCTGCATATACATTATTGTCAGGCCTGCGTCTCGTCGTGTCCGCGTACGCTTCTGCATCGTCCTGCATTTCAATGCCGCCACCGTCGCAGCTGCTTAAGCCGAGCAATGGAGCCTGTGTTAGGCCCGTAAACATTTCATGCTTACTCTACTCTCGGTTACGGGAGAGGCGCAATTTTTTTGTGTACAAGTTGTGTTGGATAAAATTTAGTCATAGGAACTTCCGCGTTTAGTGCTGGCTCTCACCATTGCTCACTTCCTGCAGTATATTGATTTCTTGCGAACTTTGACTCCCCTAACCTCTCGCACGCAGTCTTATGGAATTCTATAAAATAATAGACTTTTAGAGCACAGTTAGGCACTTCGCCTACTGAACAGCGAGAATATGATGAGGACGCAATAATGGAACGACACAAACGCTGCCATTCGCGCAGCTCGTTCTCGTGGACTTCTCGTAAGCAGGGAATGTAATGCGAAGGCAAGATAAGCAACTGTTCTTAGGGATAATGGAATGGATTCCAACAGGAGGCAAACGTAGCAGGGGGTGCCACAAAGTTAGGTGGGCGGATGAGGTTAAGAAGTTTGCGGGCACACGGTGGCTGCAGCTGGCAAAGGACAGGTTTAGGCAAATGATAAGGTGGGCGTAGTCAGGCTGATGATGATGATTATTATTATTCACGTCAATGTGCGGCAAAAAATGCGCTTGTCGGTTAAATATAAGCGTCCGATCACAGAATAACTAACGCCTTTGTGAAAAAAAAAACGAGCAAAGAACTGGAACAGACACTAAAGGCTTTTCTCCATCGTAGTTGATTACGTCAGCAACGATGATGACATTAAAGGAATCCGCAGTCAGAGGAGCCTGCTCTAGGTAGCGATAAAAAAGCTGCGTGACAGATTAACATTTCTGACAGATAGATGAACAAAATATGTATGAGAAATCAATTACTGATTTGAGAACACCGTAAAAAAATATTTGAAGTTGGCAAAGAGCGACTGCAAGCAGCAGCCGACCTCAAAGATACAAAAAGACCAGCACTGACTGAAGAACAGCAACACAGGCACCTAAGGGTCTCGTACAAAAAAGAGACGAGTCACTGCTACAGCGTTCGGAGTGCTGGCCGCGTACCGTAGTCTCCCTTAGCGCGTGCAGAGTGTGCGTGTAGGTGACCAGGCGCCCTGGCATGAAGCTGCGCAGGTACGAAACGCCGTCTCAAACAGCGAGGCAATGCGGAGAAATTGAGAGCACTGGAAAAGTCATCGTCCTCATTGTGGCGGCGACCGAAATTAAAGGAGAGTCGAAAGGCATAATTACGTTTTGTGTCCGCATGCACACACTCTAAACTTAGAACTGCTTCCAAAAACATTCCTTGCTCTTTTCATTTGTTGTTTCCTTTTTCTTCCTCTTCTTCTCACTGATATGGTGCGTTGTAGAAACTTCATGAGTGCCGCCAATCTGTGCTGCATGCTTCGCGGATGCCAGCTCTGACGACTACGCCGTAAAAGTGAGGTAATGTATGACGGGACAGGTCGGTCAGCCGCTGCGAGGTGTGTGGTGCGCCTCCTGGTTCAGTCCTGTCAACCGAAGGGATTTACTATAAAGTTGACTGCTACCCAAAGCTATTGAGATACCAGATTGAAAGAGGCGGCAAACAGGACCCTACACCAGGGACTCCCAATGTGCATTATTAGGGACTCCAAATGTGCATTATAAAGTTTCCACTATCACTACACACGCGCCGCTAGTTTCGAAGTCTATGTGGGCAAGCACTATCGATGACGCTGTACAGAGAACCATCGATTTGTGGTTCGCACACCAGTTCATCGATGATCGCTCAAGACGGGATCTATACACAAAGCAGGACATGATCTGGGGGCAAAAGGGTGGGGGGATGCCTCTTCGTCGCTCTTGCGACAAAATACAGAACGAGACGCTATTCTCAGTTAACCTGTTCCTCCGAACATTCTCATTGTGCTGCGAAAAAAAAAAAAAAGAGGAAGCGCATGAGAGTTGAAGAATTTCGATGAGCGAGAACTTGGAGGGCGCGGGGAAGGCGAGAAAGGCGCGTAAGGCAATGTTCCATGTTTTTCGCAGCCTTCCCTTCCTGTGGTAGGAGAGAGCGCGGCTCCCACTTTTCGAGAATGCCGACGGCCAACCGCGCCGTCTTTGGCCCAGAGGCGGGCATCTTGCCGGCATCGCGAGCGCCTCCTTCTCCGGATTGATTTCGAAATTATGGGTTCGTCCGCCGACGTCTTCCTCTCCAAATTGTCTTCGCCGCACGGTGATGATGTCGTCGCCAGGAGGGATTTGCTCGAACCAAGAAATAGTCTGAAGAAAAGTAAAAAAAAAAAGCAGCAGTTCGTTGCGCTCGGTCTTCTCAGTCGGCATCATTTGGGAACTTTGCGGTTTAGATCATTTCGCTTTCTTGATTCTTTCGCCGATCTGAGGCCGCCTACGCATGACGCGTCGCTGGAGTACGAAAGCAGACATTTTATTCGCTTTCTTCTTCTTGACGGCATCCAGGCCTTCTATGCTGTGCGATGAATGTCGACTTTACATCAAGCTTTGCTCTTCGCACGCTGGTCTTGCTTCTTCTTTCTATGGTAGCCTCGTCTCAACCAAGGTTTACGTGCAGCTGTAGCGAGCATTAATATATGACAAGAGTTTTTTTTTTTTTTCTCTCGGTGCTCGAAGCGCTCACATCTGTTTGAAAAGCGCGCCCTCTCAATTATTTCTTCAACAAAAAAAAAAAAAGAATACGTAGGCTCCTTTCTTCGAAGCATCCCACGCTGGTTAAGGCGTCCCACGAGAGTGAAACATCGCCTGTGTCTTTGCTTTCTTGGTGAGATCAGGTGATCAAGCAGCTGCGTGCTAATATTGCTATTCAGATTTGGTTTCCAATTAAAGAACACATACTACGCTTGCTACACTGACGAAACCGAGTCCTGCCTGTAACTTATCTCCCGCACAGCGTTGTACCAATGCTGGTATCGGGGTCTCGTTACCTTACCACGTTCGTCTACACGCGCTGCCGTAACCAATGCACATGAGGTTCCGTATTCGCTTCCCATGAGAAATCTCTGGGTTCGTACCCAAAACCCACAGCACTATAAAGACGTAGCGGTTTTCAATTTAACTACAAAATCTGAACTGAAAAAGGTGGTTTCATAGTCTTAAAGAAATGTTTAGATATAGGTCCAGCAAACGCTACCTTTGGGTCTCCCTTCTCCGACATCTTCGTTGACAAACTTCTAACATTCTTCTAACTCATGAAATTTCTAACTGTAACAGTCCTGCATGCAGTCTCCAAGCATTGTCATCAGCGCCTTCTCCACGATGCAGCACGCATCCGATTCTGGCTTTAAGCGTATAGTGTTGCCAGCAGCGACCCCTCAGTCTCTGCTGATTAAAGAAAAAAAGAGAAAAGAGGGTGTACCTTATTTAGCGGCCTGTCTAACTGCGAGAGCCACCATTCATACCTGTTGCTAAACGAGTCTGCTTCCGGCGCTATTAGTTTTTGGAATTGCATCCACCGGCAGAAGTGAATTACGCGGCTAAATCCGCGACCTGAGAGCAGCACGCGTTCGCATTTCTCAGCGCGCCGCCGCAATAAGCCCCCCCCCCCTCATTTGTAAAGTGCGTGGCTGACCTCATTACCGTCCCCGTCCTGGCTGCTTCGCGGAGTCTACTCAGCAACCATAGGTGTCCTCAACGAAAGAGGCTGTTATGGTCAGTGCTATAATGTTTTACGCTGCTGATTGTTATATACTTGTTATCCATGTCTGCTTTCTTTAATGGTTGTTGTGGAGATATGGAAAGTGAAAAATGCACATTCACCTGCTGATGCTATAAATGTTTGCCAGCATACAAAACGTACAACTCAGGACAAGCAGAACCAGAACTCCTGAATTCTCTCTTCGTATGTGCACCCCGTTAAGCTTCTGCTGAAACAAATAAAACAAAACGTTTACACAGTGAACGCAGCACTGATGTACTCTGTGCAGATGGGAACCACTGCAGTCTGCTTTCAAGAGTCTGCTCTCTCGATTAGTCTTTGTGAAAGCTGCATAGTCTTCCTTTGAAACTATAAGGCTGCGCCCGGGCGGATGCTAATTCATTCATTCATTCATTCATTCATTCATTCATTCATTCATTCATTCATTCATTCATTCATTCATTCATTCATTCATTCATTTACCATACGAGCCCTTTCGCGCATTCCATAGGGGGGGGGGGGGAATACAACTGTTCAAGATTGGTTATATATGCACATAAACAAAAACGCACTTGTAAGGTAACCATAGAATATATAAAAGGTAAAAATGTAGGAAGAAATAAACTAATTTGGAACCTGTGTATGTATAAAACAGAATGAATAATCACTGCATTAGTACTGTGTAAGGGACTGCTATAGTTTGAACATTGCTCTGTCACCTCACTGATTATGTAATTACGATCTGTCGTTGAATGTCCTTCCCAAAAATCCGCCCGTTGATCTGGTTGATTGTAGCCTAAGGTTTCCCTTATTCTTTAAGCGATTACCTTTGCGCAAATAAGGGAGAGTAAAATAATCAGTCATTTTTTTTTTTAAATTCAGAACACTCCCTTTTCTGATTAACAATATGGTTTTAGCATATTTCCGGGGTTCCGACAACTTTGAGGTCATGAGGCACTTCACACACAGGGAGGCAATTGGTTTATCTAAAACGATGTCTACATAGTCCATTTCTTGAGATATCCACAGAATTGACTCTCTGTATTTCTAGTGCCCTTTTGAGCATGCGGAAGCAATTTCCAACTTTTTGAAACTGCAGAACTCCTTATTCCATTTTACGTTGTTTCAGCTTGCAGATAAATATATTATGCATCTTCCGAAAAACTTGGCGTTAATACAATCAGCGCCCACGTGGGAGCCGTTTGAATCGCGCGACGGTGTTTCCGAAAACGCAGAAAGAGTGTGCACATACACAACCAATCATACTTTTCTATTATCTAGCCCCTCATGAGATGGAATGATGGCATATAAATAGTCTATATACGATATTACTCCTCGATTCTGCAATTTTTTGTTCGAACTCTTGGACGTTTAAATTATCTAAAACTTGTAGGTATATTCCAAGTGTACTTAATACTCTTATCTGCCATTTTTTATAGATGAGGCCACCTACGCTAATCCACACACAGACGGAACTGAGGGAAAGGTTTTCCCAAATTCACCACTTTACTAACACCTGGCCTTGGTAAAAAAATATAGTATGCTGCTCAGAGAACAAATATCTAAGCGACCTATTCGGCCCACCTGGCCGTCTAGGTCACAACGTGGCCACTGAAATGTCAGCAAACTGCCCACCGTGGCAGGTGGCGGTTAAATTTATGATTGGTCGAGAAGGTTGCTGGCGAGAAGCAACCTGGGTCTCACGAGCGCCCCCCCATGGCTCTGTTTGAAACAGCCACCTGGCGAAGCATTGGCGCTTCGCTTAACCGTTGCATCACTGCGCAAGGAGTGGTATGAGGACTCCCAGGGATCTATGAATGTAAAGTAAAGAATGACCAACTCCGCCTTTAGGGGCATGTAGGCAGACCCTCGGCGACAGAAGAGTACTTGCAGTGAAAGGATGTGAGATCGTACTGTGCTCTCAAGGGTAGGTCGAGCGTTTTGTGAGGTGAAACAAAAAACAGTGTCCGTCTGCGAAGTGCTACGCAAAGAGGACCCCAGAGCGCTGAAGGGATCCATTAACTCTAATGCGTCACACCCTTAAAGCGGAGCTTAAGTGTTGCCCTGTTCATCAAGCCGAGCGACACCACCTTACTGCAAGGACTGACGAAAGAATATACTGCCGTTTCTATACACTACATCTTTATACACGCTAAAGAAAAAGAAGCCCAGCTTCTAAAAACGAGTGCTCTCGAACCGATTAGGGCCACTCCCAAAAGCTTTTCTTGAGCCATGGCCATACTCTGCTCAGCAAAATGCTTTCGCGAAGTCTTCGACTTTAAGGTACATCGACCTTGCCTGATGCGCGCAGTACATGCCATCACCTCGAGCAGCTACAGATGTTTTGTTGCTTTGGCTGCATTCTTTAATCTTTACTCCAATGATCGGAAGGTTAGTGCATGCGCACGAGGAAACATCCCAAGTGGAGGCAACGTGCAATTTTTCTTCGCCTCTTGAGCCCTCTCCTACGTTCACTTTGTTGGATCTTCCTCCTCATCGATAATGTACCGTCGTTACGGGTCTCCTTCAACGCCTCAGTACTTCGCACGACGCACTATGTACAAATATACGCCGCTTTCTGGCATGTCTTTTGACATGACGTTAAACATTAAACCGTGACCAATACACCATCAATTACTCGTGGTTTTTTACTGCACATCGCTGCCATATTCGAGGCACGATTGTACGTGGACTGGCGTGCTTATATGACGTTTTCCACGCAAATTGTCAGCTTTGTTGTCTGCAAGCATCGCTTATTAAAGCCCATGGATAGTTAGTAACTTTCTCGACTTTCTACCGATTGCTGATATCATATTGGGCTACTGCCAATGTTAAGAACGTTGTTCAGCTCGTCTCTATAAACACCTAGCTTCCAAGGAAAAATTAATTTCTAGGTTCTTTCCACAAGTATGATCACGCTATATCCCATGCGCGATCTTGAAAGTTGTAACCTCTCTTTAAAGTTTTGGCCAGGATGTGTTCACAACTCCTGTGGCTCGTGAGGGCGGAATGTTTACAATATGTTCACAATAAAAGAGGCCATGCGCGACTACAAGATTCTCTTACACTTCAGTAGCACATAGGCACTCTGTATGTCACGACAAAAGCTTTTTATATCGGGGAAATTTCGTAGGAGAAAGCATGCAGGCAGAAAGCGACTATTAACTCGCCGGCTTTTCAGTCCGCGCAATTCTCGGTAATACAAGAGAAGCCGTTTTTTTTTTTTTCGCTGCGTGCATCAGTTGTTTGTCCGGATGTCTTCAAAAACCAAGAAGGCTTCCAGCCACAAACACTCGCGCATTACACGAAGAGCACAAGAAACCTAATGTCCTCTCTTCCCAAACAAATACACGGTGTACATCGTACTTGTTACTTGTCGTCCATATATTATAGCGTCCCTCATAGCCTCAGTCGCTTTGGGACGTTGAACCCCAATAAACCAAACCGTATATTATATAAGTTCCGTCCAGAAATAAAAATGCAGTGAATATGTTTTCATTGAAAACCACGAAACGATGTATAGACGACCGAGCATTCACGAGCAGCGCTGTTTTTCTTCTGCCATCGCTTTCTTTATTCCTGGTGTATTCAATCTTGTTCAGTCCGAACATTTGATGCGATCCCTGTGGCAACAGTCGAAAGATATTTTTATGCGTGCGCGCAAAAGACAATCTAACTCTTTAGAGCTTCTTTTGCTCCTGCACCGTCACTAGATCACGCTCTTGGTGAGGACAGCCTCTCACTTAGTGGTCGTGATCTCGGCCAAGAGACGAATCCCGGCAAACAGGAAGGACGGTTCCGACAAACAGAGGACAGAGGCAGGGATCTAAACGGGATTCCGAAGGCATTCCTAACCCGGTCGCAATCGTTTTCCGGTCGCAAACCCTTTTGATATACGAGACACTCGTCCCCTGGCCTTGGCTTCGTTGCTTTCCTTCATTCTTCTGTCTCTCTCTGCTTTTTTTTTTTAGTTCGGCATAAAAAGCGACCGGTTCGGTTCGGGTACTTTTCGCGCTTTTCGCCTTCTGGAATCTCTTTAGGCTTCCTACGGGACCTTTTTTCTAATCGTGCTCTACGCTGTATGGTGTCATTGCTTGCTTACCAGATGCTGCCCCTTTCGGAAGGACTCAGTTTTTAGTGGCATAATTTAGTTTACGGATCCCTTGTTATTTAACGTTTATTTTGCAGGCGATGCGAGACCTTTATTTGCATAATGTAGGGCCTCTGCCTATGTCGATTCTGCCTATGTTGCAGATACTGCGGGATGTTGATAGCGTTTAACACAAAGACATCAGTCCACCGGGACGACTAAGATAACTGGCACATCAATGAAACCGGATGCTGAAGGTCCGGATTGCATCAGAAGTTCCTTTCCTTTCACGACAGCCCACCATTCCTCCACTCGACATTCACAACAATAATCCCGATGCCCATGCAGATAACATGTACGCAGCGCAGACCAGACATATCGAGTGCTTCCTCGCTGCGACGGACGAGAGATACGTTAGTAGGAGACTGAAGCGAATGCTGGGAGCATTACTTGGCTACAGGCTTTTCTTCAGCCCTGGGCCAGAAATGGCCACAATCCAAACAAAGACAGAGGAACGCGTATGGAACCATGGATAAAAAAACGCAGAGCCATGGCGTAGGTAATCCCACATAGGGCGTTATATATGGCTTGTACCTCAGGCGGGAAAAGTTGTCTGGGAAAAACAAGAACTAATAAAACTAAAGCAGGGAGCAAAAAAAGCCGTGTGGCCCACTGGCATCTATTTCTGCCGCGATCTAGCAATTCTGCTTTGTTTCCTACAGAGGAGGAGGCTGGCGGGGAACTGAGTGCCGTCCGATGTCTAGCTGCCTTTCCTATCACTGGCCTTTTCGGCTCGATGCTGCCTGTCTTCGACAACACGCGCGGGAAACAGTCATGCGGTCAAGCCTAACTGGAAGCCGTGAGGACTCCGGGCGGTATTTGTGCGGAATCCGAGCACCCTACAGACGGAAATGAGGGAAGAGTTCCCAACTTCGCCTTTAGCTAGACAGCGGTATCTTCCACCTCTTGGTTGCTTTCGCTGCAATTCGTTCTTGCCCTTAGGGCATGTGTTGGCCTATCGTTATCTTGCATTATTCGAGGGTAAGACGTTACTTCCGATCTTGGCCACATGGCGACTCTGCAACATATTACGGATTAGTCCCTCCGCACGTGGCTAAGTTGCTATCGATGAAAGCAGTGGAGGAAAATAGCAGTGTTGTCATGACTGCAACATAGCTTGCTGTTGTCAACGGAAAGGGTATTAGACAAAACCATTCATCCGCCCTATTAGGCGGACGAAAAACTTCAATCGAGGCCATTAATAAATCCAAGTAAACAGGAGCGTAGCTTATCCTGCCTTCTCTTAAATGCGGTTGTAGAGCTCAAAGGTGGTCGTCGGTTGACTTAGATGGGTAAGAAATGAAGTCCGTACAGTTGAATAGAGATGATTTTTCACTGAGTGTAAAAAAGATAAAAAAAGAAACTCGTTTTTAAACGTACTTTGCTACTCTCTAAGTATAAACAACGTAGTGATTCAATCGATTGGCAGATATTCTTAAGATCGCGTGAAAGACGAAGTTAGTTTGGTGACAGAAAAAGAAACGCATCTATTGTTGGTGCACGTGACCGAGGCATTGGAAGAGACGCCGTGTTTCGTCCCGGTGATGCATTCACTTTTTTATTTATTTGAAATGCCCTCAAGGTATAATACATTGTCTGGAAAGCAAACGCTGCGACAAACGCTCCGCAGGCACTGAAAACTTCAGCAAGCGATCGCAATGTCAGCGGCGACCAAATGGAACGAAAGCAGAAGAGACCGTTTTTCTCGCTCTTGGAAGGAAAGCGTGGCCGACGGACTTAAGACCCCCCCCCAGGAAGGGCTGCGAAGAAGGCATTGCCGCCTCAGGCCATCTGCAGTACCGTCTGGCGGCAATCCACAAGATCTGGGCGAGATGAAAAGGCGGCATGCAACAACGAATACGACAGAATGGCAGCATCCACTGGGAACGCCAACGCCCCAGCGACCACAAGGGTGCACTGTAGGCGGACAGCTACGAAGCTTCGCACTGCAAACAAACTTTAAATGACACCTGATGCTAACTACGCCCAACTAACGGCTCAGGAGACACAACGACATAAGAAATAACCGGTCGATCTGCCTAGGATGTTTTCCAAATGCAGTGCTTCGAAAAAGAAGCAAGCAGAACAAATGGAGTCTCGTGGGTAGACCATGGGTGAAACTGATAAAATCAGTGAAAGAGCAGCTCAACATCCTTATCCGAATGTTTTACCAAAGGAAACTGAACGAAACTGAATAATTTCGCTAAGAAGAGCAACTGGACGAAGGACTACAATGGGCTTGTGGTGCAAAACGCATTCCAAGCACTGAAGAAAGGGAAGAGAACGCGAGCTAAGCGCGAAAAGATTACGAACCTTCTCAAGACCCCTTTTGTTGGCTGGCCATCCAAAAGCTAACTTTGTCTGATGCGTGTCCTCGAGACGTGACCTTCCTGCATGCATAGGTGGCTGACAGAATTCCGCCGTGTGAGCTAAGGCACGGTGCGCAGGCTGACTCCCGCGCTTTTAAACAACACCTGCAGAAGTGTCGAGATCAGTATGAGAATTCTAATAATTTTTTAAAATGTGGCTCATCATTATGACCTCCAATGCCTAACAGTGGGATCTCTGTTTGCAAGCCGAATTCATGTGTCCTCCAAGCTGCGCCCAATGCGATTTCTAATATTACTATGTGAAGAAGTTCAGCCATGCGTGTGCACCGTGGACATATTTGTAGCCTACCAGATGTGATTTGTTTATATCAGATGGGGAGTAAGTTATCCCTGCTTTGACAGTCATGAGCGTGCTTTCTAGTAAATTCGATTTAATAAGCGTGTGGTTCCTACAAAGAACCGTAACACTTTAATGCATCTGTATACTAGCAGAATTACAGGGTGCTTCGGCGGCAGGAAAACCGAACTGTGACAGTTTTGTTGTGTGTAGCATTAAAATTGTTTTGATCTGTGTTTGAAAATAATTTTTTTGTCATTTATAATCGCTTCGCCGCGAGTTGCGGTATCGGTGGCGTCGCAGTCATTCTAGAGTTGTTATACAGACTTCGCCAAAAGTACGGAGCCCGAAAGGTTTTCTTACGGACCATGCTTTGCGTCTTGCTATGCTTCTCCAGCGTTCCAAATCTTTAAAATTGAGAGAGACACTCGTCCTCACCCTTCCGAAGGCCAGGACTTGCACGGATGCTACAAGTTGGCTCGGGTTGTTAGGGTGTAACGTCCAAAAGCGACTCAGGCTATGAGGGACGCCGTAGTGGAGGGCTCCGGAAATTTCAGCCAACTGGGGTTCTTTAACATGCACTGACGTCGCCCAGCACACGGGCCTCTAGAGTTTTTCCTCCACCGAAATTCAGCCGGCATGGCCAGGACCGGATCCGTGTCTTTCGAGTCAGCAGCCGACCGCCATAACCACACTGAGCCACCGCGACAGCCGAATACTACAAGAGGCTTACTGAACGGCTTGGACGCAAACCCTTTGTGATGTTCACTTCTGGCAAGGGCTGTACATCATGGAGAAAAAAAAAAATTAAGACAAGTCTTAAGTCACTTTTTAAAGCCAGTAGAGATGGTTCTACCATTCTGGTTGGACAAGCCCTCTCGCCAAGCAGTTGTGCCGTTAGCACTTGCTCTGCTTAGGCACCGCCACCGGTTCAGGGCACCGCCACGGGAGAAATGCGCGCCGGAAAAGTGCAACTACTTTGCGCGCACTGAGAGTATGTCAAGACCGGGGCCTGCTTGCGCGCACAATTCACAGCTCCATGGGGCCTTTGCGAGGCCGGACTGCAGTAGGCTCTAGGGCAGGTCGCGCACAGCAGTCAGAGAGCAATGCAGCACTTTGAACAGCTTTGATAAGAGCAGCGTAGTGTGTATTTCAGGCGTCAGAGTCATCGGTGGGTGCACTGAATGGCTCTACTCAATTGTAACAATCGCATATTCTGTTACACTGTTTCAAAATTATGCTTAAGTGCTGTGTTGGACCGCAAGTTAGGCTACTAATTGTTGTGCGATGCGTACATTGAAAACAACAGTTCCCCGCCGGCCGTCTTACTAAAAGATATTACAGAGGATTATTCCCGACACCAGGCTTGCAGCGCTGAGGGAAACAAAATCAAGAAGAAAGAGGACAGTGAGGAGAAGGAAGAAAAACATTTAATGACCAGAAAAAAAAATGCAGCGACTGAGCGAGTAGGGAGTCCTCAGTACAGGACCCCAGCCGCCTTGGCTGACGAGAGCACCAGTTGAATGAGCGCTGCACCGTGGGCAGGCGTTGCGGTATTGGATGGAACGGATTTTATGGAATCTTGAAGGTTTGGAAATGTATTCTTTTGAATTTGACACTAGACGTAGTCTGGTGCAAATAGTAGTAATCTCCGTTTTCTACAAAAAGAAATACTGCTCCGCCGTTCCTGATCCCAAGAGCCATTCTGTGAACCCAGACCCTGCTGCTTCGTTTGCTGTCGCAGTTGGTTGGCTGTAATATACATTCAGCGCCATAAAGCAGCCCTCTCGTTATGGTAATGGCACCACCGTGGCCCATTAATTTAATTTTGTAGCATTTCAACTAAACTTGCAGCATATATCTTCACGACACATTCGAAGGGATTCCAAATAAGCGAGCCTTCTGAATCTAAGAGCGGGAATACCTGATCCCATCACCACCACTGGGACTGCTAGTCAGAAAAATTTCACTAGAACTTTTTCCTGCCATGCTCTACTCAATGAGCCCCACAAGCAGGTTCCATGGGCTTAATCAGTGTTGCTATCGAGCTTATTTATGACCTTCAGCGGGCTATTCGCTCCGGCTGTTAATCGACGTTTATCCCGAAGTCTCTGCCTTTTGGCGACTTTTTCTGCTGTTGCTTCAGCTCTATTTGCGTCAACTCTTGTAAACTATAATGTTAAAAGAGAGCGAGATCCGCCCAAGGCCGGAGCTGGGCTTACAGGACATTTGCTCGAGAGGAACCCTATGAATTCTTAGGGTGACCAACTGGGCACTACTTGGTTAACCGCCCTGCATTTCGTTTGTGTATCTCTAAGAATTCCCAGTGTGGGAAGCTGTTAACTGGTAATACCTTATGTTCGTGAAAAAAGTGCAGTAAGTGAAACGCGGCTACATGAGTAGAGATTTGGATCATATGGTACATGACTGAGGTTGATTAATAGCCAAAAACAAAAACAAAACAAAACAAAAACGAGACCAAGAAGGAGCGCAAGACGAGAACCGGGCAAACAGTTTTCGTTTGATTCAAGGAAGCTGCGCACAGCAAACAGGAAGCACAAGCATAGCCGAACCACCAGCATGGCAAGCGAATGTGTGGAAAAAAAAAAGAAAACAACATCAAGCACCAAGGACGAAGCAGGTACTAAAGATAAAAAGATAAGAAGAAAAGAGGAAACGACCTAAGATGGCATGCAGAGCTATAACTCTGATACTTCGTGCAGAATCTTGTTTCAGAAAAAGAAGTTGCAACTTATCTCTCAAACTCCAGAGCGAGCAGCTGGCCGGCGTCAAGTTAGCGACAAGATGAGAAATGGTCGCTTTACATGAGCGACTTGTTTCATAAAGTACATCGCTTCCACCAACCTCCTTGACTTCCGCGCGGAGTGGCAAGAACAGTAACATGTTTCGAACCGAAATTTTGATGTCTGAATTTAGAAAGCGTGTAGGCGGGGTTTTTCGAAGCATTGCGAGACGTCCCAGTAGGCACGACACGGCCACAGACGGCGCTATTGCCGGCTCAGCGATATAGAAGTGGCCTTTACTAAGCACGTGCGTACACGGCAACGTCCTGGCTTTTTGCAAATGAGCCCAGCGACGTCAAGTTGCACGGAAAGTGGAGTAGAGAGCGCTTGCAGAAAATGAAGAGCGTGTGAAACGAAAAATGCGCCCATGGCGCACACTTGCAACGAACACGTTCTTGGTGTTACCAGGTCTCTCACGACCTCCTGCTGCGTGTCATCGCTGTCTCACGCAGTCTAGAGTGCACCTGTTGGTGTCCAGAGAAGAGTTTGATGGACGGCCCCTGACGCGGAACATGGCGTGCACGGTCCTCGCCATCGTTAACGTTACTCTCCGACCTAGCTCCCTTCCTCTGCGAGGGAAGAAGAAAAAGTTCACGAAAATTGCGCTGTGTTTTTTTTCGTTTGCTTTTTGTGCAAGTCCCTTGTCCGTTGAGTTCTTCTTCGTTATCTTCCCATTTCCTCCATATTGTGCCCTTTCGTGCGCGATATTCCTCTCATTTCTATTCGGAGGAATTTGTTTCCCTCACGCCGACGTGTTGTCTATTGCCTAATTGACGGCCTTTGTTTGGCTCTCCTTAATCGTTACTGCTTTGTGCTCAGCCTCTGACTGCGAGCCATGTATGCGCATCGTTGTCCTGGAAGCATGTCGGCAGCAATACGCCATGTTCCAACGATCATTTGGCGTGTTCCGCGGGACGTTCACGTCGCTGAGGTGTGCGCGGGGCCCGTCGGTGAAATGGCGATATTTCATTCCACGCTGATAACGTGCGGCCCAGTCTGACCGAAGTATTCTCTGTGCTTGAAACGAACCATGCTTAAGCTAGAGCGCCCGTCACTTGGCATAGGGACGTGTCTCCTAGCGGCAAAGCAGTAATGACTCAGAAAGCCCATTATTTTTAAAAAAACTTGCATTTATGGCTGCTATACCATGCTGCATGGTACCCATGCTGGCTATCGCACAATGCGCCGCTACTAGAGCTTGTGTAGAAACTCAAGCGCGATTTTCGTTGGGCTTGCATCGCGCTGCGCCTGTGTTTTCAGTGCAACAACTGCATTGAAAGAGGCGTGGAACCGCGCGTGGTTCAGTACGGCGTCGTGCTGGAATTACCTTCGGTTTACCTGTCGGTTCAAAAGAAAAAAAAAGCAAATGACAACAGGCATGATTGTTGTATATAGCTTCATGCACATAAATGCTCTGTATTGTATATAATTATCATGAATAGCGCATCTGTCATCTGTATTAGTGGTTCGCGTCACCTTGTGATGAATTTTCTTGTCCAGTGATAAGTTATGTGCATTGTTCATTCGCTTTTCTCCATACTGTCGTGGCCACTCGTCGCATTGCCTATCTTACCGTCTTTTAAAACCTTATTGTAATCAGGAACGCAGCCGTTGTCATGTCGCTCTGCCTGGCCATTCAGCTATAGCGGGCTATGAGAGAAACATTGATGACATTTATGCCGATGCACACGATTCAAGATAAAGAGAAGATGGGGAAGATAGGCTCCCTGTAAAACAGGCGGGAGGTAGAGAAGCACCAGTCCAGAGACCAGCCAACGTTTCCCCAAGAGGATAAGTCATCTTGTCAAAACGTTATCCAGTGCACTGAAGCTTTCCTACCACCCCCCTTGTCCATTCTGTGTTAGAAATGCGCACGATAGTCACGCGGCGATGATCGAGTACATCAATACCGGGACGCCTTCTATATACGACGCAGCATAGAAGTACGTGAGATACATAACGATGCTTTCAATATTTCACCGTGGTAGTACCACAAAAACTCGCGTTCACCGTTCAGTCGGCAAGTATCCTCAGTTGGGTGCGTAGTTGAGAGAGTTGGTGTGATTGAATTTGAACGACAAGGGTTGCTCAAGCCAAAAAAGACTTTTTTTTCTGGAGGGGAGGGGAGGGGGGGGGGGGGAAGAGGGGAGGTTGTGAGTGAAGAATTAGGAACTTTAAATGTGGTTCTTTCGTCTGCATGTGATTCATACTGGCCTGGTGCCTGGAGGCCTTGAAACGGGCACCCTCGTGGGCGGAAAGAAAAGCCCGACACTTCCTCGTGCTGTATGAAAACGGAAACGTTGATCATGCGCACACAGAAACTTGGTACTGCTGAGAGTGGCAACATAGAGTTACTCGCCAGCTTGGGGAGTCTAGACTAGACTACGTGACAGTAACCGGACTAGACAAGAATTAGATAGCAACCAGACCAGAAAAGCAAACCATGCGAGAGTAACAGAATACAGCTCAGCAGAGAATCCGCAGTAGCACTGCCGCATCAAATACTGTTTCACCTCTGGAAGTGATGGTCTGCACACATACGCTAGAAATTTCTGGCCTCGGAGGAACCAAACTTTCAGAATACAGTCATTGAATCCTTTATTAACTAAATGTATTGGAGTAAAGTTTTCCTGTCGGCTGTTTGATGGACTTTTTTGGAAAAGCACGGTTATTTATTCGTACCGAAGCAAACACACACGAACAAAACATCGAAAGTAGAACACACGCGCCCAAAAAATTTACACAGACAGGCGTGCACTTTTTTGTGGGCACCTGAAGCAATATTTGAGCGGTAACAATAGAAGGAATTACCAGATCGCGCTTTACCTCGTACATAGAACGAGCCTAGAAGTCGGGTTGTTTTAAATATGCCAGTGTATCCGTTCTGCTATAGAGCTTATTGCTGCCGCAGCACCCACTGCTTCTTTGAACCTGCTTGCGTTGCGCAGCGGAAACAAAATATGTTAAGTCGGCAAGATTAGATGCGTCGAAAAGTCGTTATAATCGAAGAAGGAACTGCGTCTAGGGCACTCTTTCCGCTGTCCAAAGTGCATGGAACAGTTACTTAATGAAATGACTCAGCCATGTATTTTATTATGCAGGAGTAAAGAGGAAAAAAAAAGATTAAAATAACGCAAAACAATAATAACAAAGCAAAACAAGGGCTCGCCTTAAAAGCACATTTATTGCCCATTAGGAGCCCTTTCCCACCACCCCATACCCTGCCTGCCGTCCAAGCTGTTATCACCGCGGCCAGCTAAGTGAAATGGAGTCTTGCAGTCACTCACTCTAAACGACCGTTCGAGCTAACAACACATGCACACTGAATCATCCTCTGGGTCTCGTTACCCTGTGTTTCTAGCCTCATGCTTTCGTTTTTGTGGTTTAATTGCTTCATTGCCCTTAACCGTAAGGCTAGGCAGAATGTCACATACGAGTCCAGATCTGGGGCCCACCGCGACACCAGCGACACGCCGTGTTCCTTTTTTCCATCGTGCTATCTAGCCTCGGAGCCGCTAATGCGCCGTAGTTACGGTTCCATGCCTCGGCACTATTAAGGTCGCGTAAAGAGCGTAATACCGGTGCTAACAAGACATTTCCCTGATTCATTTATGGCAATGCACTGGTATAATGGCCTAAGCACAGTGCTGAAGCTTTACTTCCGGCCCACATACTACTGAAAATGACGTAATTGGATTAAGTGCTCACAGTTCTAATGCAATGAGGTGAGAGCATTATTCGCTGATATGTACAGCCTTTGTCAAATGTTTAGAGTCCAGGGGGTTTGCTTCTAAGCACTATTGTGGCGCTCCTGCAGCACTTGTGGAAGTCCTACGCATCGGAGGAAGCAGGACCAAAAATCTTTTTACCTTCAGGAGATTTTGGACGCTGAGGTCGAATTACGAGCAAAGCAATGCAGCCCAGAAGCAAACCCCCTGGGTTCTAAACATTTGACAAAGGCTGTACCACTGTAAGATTTTCGAAGCCCTGCAATGTTAGTATTAAATCATTTTGACAATTCAAGTGCTGCCCCCTTCCCCTTTCCCAGCCCCCAAGAACCTTTGCAGTGTAATTCATTTGGGGAGTGGAGGCTCAACGCATGCGGGATGCGTGCGTGCGCCGCTACGTCGTCTGTTCGTAGTGTCCACCGAGCGAACGTTAACAGGTGTGTGGAATGAAGGCCTTCATGAAGCCATGCTAACAATAAATGTGTCCTTTGCACGAAGTTCAAGCGACCTCATGCACGTTTTTACAACTGACTCAACAAATTGCGCTACGCGCCTGTACTTGTAAAGACGGGTGGCGTCTGTTCATCGTGTAGCACCTTCCTGCCTCAGCGCCACGTTTTGACTTCATTTACTAAAAGTTAGCACATCTTGAGTCTTTGTGTCTGCCCAAGGCTAGGCTAGGCAATGGTTGACGCGTGGTGTGGCGCACTTGAACGAGTTGCTCTCCAAGCCTCGCCGCAAGGAAATGTAACGGGCTTGCCGCGCACCTACTGTATGTTGGCACGCTTGTCCGCCGCACTGTGCGTCCAGTAGAGAGAGCAGGAGGAAAGTAAAAGGTGGAGCGAAAAAAAAAAAACATCGGAAAAGATGTCGAAGATAAACGCGCTTCGCGCGCTTTCCTCAAACTTGTTTGTTTTATTCTTCTTTTTAAAGCAGGCTTTTGCATGAGGCCTCGGGCACTCTGCACACGTTGACTGCAGTTACGTTGAGAGAGCAGGCTTGGCGAAGACTTTGATGCTTTTTAGTTGAGCAAGCCGTTTACTGTCGAGCGGAAACGTAACAACACGGGTGTAAAGAAACACCCTGGGGCTTACGGCCTCGAAGTTGTTTTTTACGACCACCCATCTGCTGTTTTTATAGCAGGCGCTTTTGCAGGGAAGTTGAAATGTTCAAAAAAATAAAAATAAGCGAATATTTTACGGATCGCATTGCAGTAGTTGTCCTCTTAGTTCAGCAGCCGTTTCGCCGCTGGGATGTAGCTTGTCCAATGCGAGTATATGCGACAGCGATTGATAGAGGAGCCTGTAGCGTGGCATGTTTTGTACTGCTTTAATGGGATCTACCGACGAAACGAATTGAACTACCTCTATCTAGAACATTCAAGCAAACAAGGGAAGGGGCATGAGGGGCTCGTTATAAATATGAAAGAAGCCAACAGCCACAGAAACCAAGGAGCACAGGGGATTTTGTAATTTATTTATTTTTTTTGTGTGTGGTGTTGATCAATTTAGAATATTACTGAATATGTTATCGGTTAAAGCTCATTGATTAGAAAAGCAGAAGAAAAAACAACCACATGCCGCCGGTGGGATCCGAACTCACGACCTCCGTTCAATGACGTTCTACGTCACACCTGCGGTAACTCAGGACGTTCTACGTCCGCCGCTTGTGAACGTGGGTGGCGCTGATGAACACTCTCAAAGGTTAGGTTACTTGTAAACATAAATACCCGCGAAAGCAGAAGATTTGACAGCCGTCGCCGTAGCTCAGAGGTAGAGCACCGGACGCGTAATTCGGAGGTCGTGGGTTCGGATCCCACCGGCGGCATGTGGTTGTTTTTTCTTCTGCTTTTCTAATCAATGAGCTTTAACCGATAACATATTCAGTAATATTCTAAATTGATCAACACCACACACAAAAAAATAAATTAATTACAAAATCCCCTGTGCTCCTTGGTTTCTGTGGCTGTTGGCTTCTATCTAGAACAGTTCGATATTGCAGATTTAAAACTGATCATTTCGATTCTGCTGCTCCTACACGTGAAGAATAGCCGCTAGTACCGTAGCACACCGTGAGAGCACATACGATAAAACATTATGAAACGCTATAAAGAAAGTATGTTAGCTAAAAGTGCTTCTGAATAAATTTGAGGAGGACATTGCATTGAGGTGGGCTCTGCGGCTGTTCCACTGCATTGACAGCTAATCCCTTTACATTCGTCATGCAGGTTGATGATCTATATGCTCTTTTCGCTAGGAAAACTGCAATTATTTCCTGGTGCAACTGCCAATCTTGCAGTGCTGCTTCTGTCTTAGTGCTGAATGTGTCAATGTCATTCGGGCTTTTTTGATATTGTCGGGCGACATTGAAACAAATTCGGGACCATCTAGTACTGATGCTATTTTGGCCGAACTGAAAAATTTGACCACTGGTCCGTCAGAAGTTATTTCCGAAGTCCAAAGCCTCAAAAACCAACTAGTATAGCAACACAGAAAACAATATGCGCTCTAAGTGAACAAATTGCGGACTTGAAACCAAATGTGAGTGCTCTAGCTGAGTGCTCTAGCACTCTGCGGACAGAAATCGAAACACTTCAAACGAACACTTCCAGAACGACTCACCATCTTTCTGAAATAGACACACGTCTGGACGATCTCAAGAACCGCTCATGAAGAAACGACCTAGTATTCTACGTACTTCCAAACCAAAATGAAAAAAGAATCTTACGGCCAATCAGAAAAATGACAATCCAGCAGTGCCTTGACAGCGTGAACCTCGTAATCGACCCTAAAGATAGAGCGCACACATCGCCTTGGCCGCCACAGCACAGACTGCCAAAGACCAATAATAGGGAAGCCGTCTGCTTTCAGACCTAAAGCGGTCGTTCTTGCGAAATGCACTAGGTTTAAAGGTACACATTTCAGTTTTGGCGAGGATTTCTTTCGACTCGTCCGAAATTCCCCTTGTGGCTTTCGCCAGACCAAAGTCTGTAACCCTTTCCCAGTATCCCTTGCACATGGGACCCAATCGATATATGTTTGAGCAACATACAAAGGCAGACAAAGAAATCGAATAGGAGTCATTTCGCCGTCGGATTGTGCAAACAACCGCAGGCTGCCTGTCGAGTTAATCTTTTCTTTTCGATAATCTACACCAATATACGCAGTTCCCTTCTAAAGCGAGCTGCCCTGTCTAATCTCGCCTTCAGACAGCAACAACCAGCGTGCCTTGCAATATGAGGTAACATGTTTTCTATTCCCATATCAAACTTTCTAGATTCGCACTTCTGCCTTCATCTGTCTCAACGCGGGTTTCGCAGGGGGCTCTACTGGGAAACTGGTAATCTTCAGTCATGACCTGCATGCTAACGTGGACGCTAACCTGCAGACCAACGCATTGTTTTTAGACTGCGCGAAAACATTTGACAAGGTGCATCACAAGCGCCTATTACTAAAACTCTGCCTTTTAAATCTGAGCCCTAAATCAATAAAAAAATTCGCAGCTAATCGCTCCAAGTTCATTTCTATTAAGAACAACAGCTCAAGCGCTCTCCCTGTTAAATCGGGCGTCCCGCAGGGATCTTTGCTTGGCCCGCTCTTCTTCCTAATATATAATAATGATTTATCAATACATGTATTATGTAAAATATGTACCTTAGCCGTTGACTGTGTAATCTGTTGTAGTGTTCTTAAAATTTCCGATGAAATGGCCCTTCAAAACGACCTTAACTGCATTCATAAATGTTGTGACCTCTGGTTAATGATGCCAAACGCTAACAAATGCAAACTCGGGTCATTTTGTCGTCAACATAAACCCCTTATTTTTTCCTATGCAGTTGCTAACTCATCTATGGAAGGCATCAAATCATTTAGGTACCTTGGTACCGCCCTCTGCAGCGATATTTCTTGGGGAACTCACATTACCACAATCATATCGTCTCCTGACAGGCCTCTAGGACTGATAAAACGTCATCTCCGTCATGCGCCGCGACACGTGAAGCTTCTGGATTATAAAACCCCCATCAGACCTAAACTCGGGTACGCCTGTCACATCTGCAACCCACACGAAGTATACCTAACAAATGTACTCGAATCAGATCAAACTGCGCCATTAGCTTCGTTCACTCTGCATGTTCGCATACCATTAGCGTTTCAGCTCTGCAGACAAATTCCAGTCTTGTAAGCCAGGCAGCCCGCCGTCGCCTTGCCAGCCTTTGTTTGCTCGACAAATTTTTCCACACCTCACTAAATCAACCATCGTACATTGCTCACGCGACCTGCATATCTCACCGCACTGCCCATCCGTTTCAGATTACTCGCCCTTTGTCCCGTACTGCAACTTTTTCAGGTTCCTTTTCTCTCTGAACTATTGTGGACTGGAATGCCCTCCCCACCGATAACGCTGTCATCACGGGCCCATCTGTATCTTTAGATGCTGTAACCACTTGTATTTCATGGCAGGTACTTGTATTTGTTGTTAATGAATATATTAACTCACCTCTTATGTAATACCTCCCCCCCCCCCCCCCCCCCCAAGGGGGTCTTTAAGGCGAATAAAGTGAAGTGAAAGGAAAAAAAAATGTTACGATCAACGCTTATAGTAAAAACTTCATATGAACATAAAGTGGAAAAGCCTATTGTTGTAATATAAACACAGCAAAACTGTCCGGGATACAAATTTTTAGAATTATTTGTAATACCTTCGCTACGCTACAAGACGTTCCGATTATTTAGGCTTTGAGCTTGCATGTTACTTTAGAGGACCTGTTTTAAGTGCCTATTTTTTCTGGGTCAGCAATCAGAATAGCCATAGTAGTCAACTCGCAAACACATTAGTAAAGTTTGAATATATTCAGATGTAAAATCAAATTTAATATTACAGCACATGAGGCTGCAGAGGTATAAAACACCAATTGCACCATCACTTAAAGGCATGCAGAAAAATGGACAGATCTGATGCTTGTTTAAGAAACGCTACTTTGGCACCCGAAAACTATTAAAAGTTAAGAGCGAATTCGGTCCCGAAAACTTATCGATTGGCCTATTTTGTTTCAAGAGCACCGCCTAGATCCTGTTTCTGTTAAGAATACTGCCACTATTAAGCCCGTAGATTAAACTGCGAAATATGTGTGAGAAATACAGTAGCTTCTTCAAGAGAGCAGATTCCAGCGAGCTCGACAACCAAAGGAAACCACGCTTTAAAATCACGCAGGCAACGCTTGTAGGACTTTTACACAAATTGCTCTGCCTTGATGCAATGTTTGCAATTGCTGTGTCAATTCGTATAATGATTTACCACTAACCAATAAGTATAAAAATCGAGCCGAATGTTTTCAGCTGAGGAGAAAGCCAGGCACTATAATAAGGCAAATCACAAAAAAAAAAAGTCCCGAAAGCCTAAGCTGACACTTCACGATCCCAAGAAAAAGCAAGTGAGCCACTGAATACGACGCCCGTGATCGAAATATTCCTGAAATCTCCCGACGGGTTGCATACAGATGCATGGTGAGTGTCTCAGGGTGAGTACTTGTTATCTCTAAGCTTCGTTTGTGGTTTTAAACGTCGATTTTCGTAACCATATTTCCTCTTAGGGCTGCAAAATCTCTCCTGAGGTGGAAGACCGAGCACTTTATGGTCATCTCATGAGCTGTGTTGTGTTGAGTTTGATGGCGCTTTTCGTGAGCTCATGCACTGCGCATGGCACGAGGTAGCCTGTCTACCGTTGCGATGCGGACTAAGACTGTGAAACCGTGAATGCTCTGTAGGATGAAACACTCTTCGTAGCGCTCATCTAGGCGTCCAAGTTTTATTTTATTTATGCGCAAATTTGGTACGCTGATGAGAATAAAAATTTTGTCTATTTGCATTAGGCCTCCCAGTACACTAACTTTAATGATTTAGAAATAAAAACAAGCAGAAATAAAAATCCGCAGAGTTTGCTTTCGGAAATAACCTCTCACCGGCCAAGCGTATTTCCGGGAATAAGTTCGGGCCAGAACACACAGGGAAAGCGCCCTTTTTCTCAGCACTCCTTACCAGAGCTGATATCTTCCACACCTTTATTGCGAAAGCAATACTAGTTGCACTTTCAGCCCGTCGCGTAGCGAGGCCGGTAGCTACCAAATTAGCATATTGGATTGGATTGGATTGGATTGGATTGGATTGGATTGTATAACCGATGCATCACCACAAGTCTAACCACAAGCACCACCACCAGCTACACTACCAGCTGAACCATGGCGTAGCTACGGATATTGCTTTCGCAATTACCGGGCTTAACCAAGCTAAGCCACAGCCATTTTTTAACACTCGAATCAAGACACAGGCTCGCAGTTGCGATCAAGATCCCGTCAAATGCGAGATGAGACTTCCTTATCTGAATCTCGGGCTCTGTTTGGTTTGTTCAGAAATTGAATAATTAATTTACGTTTCTGTACAGCCCCCTTTAGCAGAACTTAGAAAAGAGCCTGCCTATCGAGCGAATTATAGATCGAAGAAGAGATGGTCTCAGCTTGAGAACGTTTTTTCGTATCATGATCCGAGTCCGTGGTGCCAGTAGTAACTAGCTGGAGAAAAATGCGCAAGTAGTGAGTGCACTTTTTGTGGGGAATGCCTCATGTCTTCACCGCTTTATTTTTCTTTTCAAATTCGTTTATAAGTTAAGGCTTCCAGTAAAATTTGTTTTCCTTGGGTTGCCCTCACGGCGCTCAAAACCGCTGCTTCCAAGCGAGGTTAAAAAAAAATAGAAAACCGTAAGGACGCAGGAACTGTTACTACGGTGACTTGATTTCATGTTTCAGGAAATTGATTTTATTGACTATGTCGTCGTACTGCATGTCCTCTTTTCGCTCGCTTTTTTTTTGCCATGAACGCTTAGCTTCGCATCCTTTTTTTTTTAATTTTTACTCTGCCTTGCTTGAGTGACCCGTTTAGAGTGTTTAATTCGTGATGTCGTTCAGAAAAAAAAAACGCAGGCAAGTCGCTTCGAAAGAACAACTACCAATTATTATTCATGATGTAATAATAACTGAAGTCGAGTTTTTAGTGATGTTGTTCCTGATACTTTCTATATTTAGTAGCTGTTCATTATTTTGCAGCAAAAAGAAACAGGTTCTATTTCCGATGTGAACGCCAGCTGCGGCGTACGAATGAATCTCAGTTTCGCGGATGCATTTTTGTTCAGCCTTGCACTGCGTTAAACATTTGCGAGAAACTCGTTCGTGCAAAACGAGATGCATTAGGAGGATCCAACCGAAGCCGTTTTGTGGAATTTAACGTAAAAGATCGAGTAACGATTCTGCTTGAACGTACGCTCATTCCGGTGTGGCACGCTTGACGAGAAAGTTCAGCTCTGTCAGATATTAAACTCCCTTTCGGAAACTGAAAATACAAAAAAATCCATTTCGTACGGGAATACACCCATATAGTCGCATATGGTCGAAATACAGAGCTGGAATATGCAGTTGCCTGGGAATTCGAACACGATCTCTGTCACGCAACGCCGTCACTCTGTCTCAGAGATGTCCAGCGCGGAAGTGGAAAACCCAGCTGACGTCAGTGAATCAGGAAACAAGCCCACGGATCTGCCTGTTTACAAATGGTCTTTATTGGCTGGAATCCTTAGCTTTTGTACGTCGATATACCAGTGTTCCTGAAAATGAGTGATTGAGCCAGACCGACAGTTCCCTTGGACGACGTATCTCGCGTCGTGTACCCCGAGGGCTCCCGAACTGAGCGGCCATCAGTGTCGCAATCACTCGAAGTTTTTAGAGGACACTGGCCTTATATAACAGTGGTAGAGACGCAATCACATCAGTGACTCAGGCGGAGAAATTGCCGACAGGCCACTGTAGGGTTAATCCCGTCTGTACATTTACACCACCACCACAAGACACGAATCAATCTTACAAGCCAGCCGCGTTTCAGGGATGCTGAGGTCACCTTTGTCAAAGTTTCTTGGTTAGCAAAATCCGACAGTTCGGCATTTAGGGGCTTTGTTGTCGCTTTTTCGGCGGCGAAAGATGCATTTATTGCTAAGAGATTTGGATTCAAATTTTAAAAACTTTTTCCCGCCTCTCTGATTCAAGCACTGGACTCTCTGATGACAAACTAGCCGAAAGGTTCCGTAAACTGATGTAAACGTGGACTCCGTGATTGCTGGCTGCGAGCTGTGCAGCCTAGCAGCAGAAAAAATGAAACCCACCCTCCGGCCTGACATTGAAGGCCTCTATCAGCCGTCGCTACTGTCGCCTCGTTTGCGTTACTGACACTTGGCGTTCTTCTAAAGCAAATGGCGCATATTAAGGCGAAAACCTTAATTGGCTCATGTTCGCTGTCGCGTCCTGCCGTGCGGTGGAATCGTGCCAACTGTGGCCTCTCCTCTGCGCAGAGACGCAACCTCCTCCTCTCCTTAGCAACCGGCGAGCCGGTGGGGGGCGCAGCTGTGTATATCAACCGTGGCGTCACACAGTAGCGGTAGACGAGCGCGTGCGCGCGTCGGCGTTGGCAGCGGCACCGTCGCTCCTTCGCCAGACGTCTCGTTGCAGTCGAGTGAGCGAGACGCATGGCTCCGAAGCGGCCCAGTGATTCCGCGCCAGGCGGTGCGGCGAAGCGGCAACGGACGCCGGATTCCCCCAACACCAAACGCCAGAAGAACAAGGAGCGAATGCGCATGCGACGACTGAAGTTGTCACCAGATGAGAACCACAAGGCTTTCGCCAAGCACATTTTAGAATTTCCAAAGTGTCTTCGGTAACTTTAAAAAAAAAAAAACCGTTCAGAACAACAGCCTATCTCTGTTGCAACCAATATTCGGCAATCTACTGGATTATTTTATAACAAACTTAATTTGATAAGGAGGAGACTGCGCGCGACTACATCACGTACTGTGCGGAAATCTAAGGAAACACAATGAACGACTTGTTGCTCATTAGTGAACAAATCTAAATTATCCGTAAACTCTACCAGCCGTGCATTGCAAGATAAACCACGCCTGAAACCATCTTGGCTGGATTATTCATGAGAACTTCTTTGACAAGCAATAAGATTACAGAAACTTGGAGAACAACGATAATAACAAGTCGGTATGCCAAGTACGCGCGAATAAGTGCATTTGTCGGCTAAAATGAAGATATAAGGAATTATTTCGGTTAACGATGTAGCTGTTCTTATCATTAGAACAAGGCGCGATAGTATTATGTTATTCAGAAAAAAGACTACACATACACTTTACCAAATTAGGGGCATTATTGCCTCGGAGTACACTTTACAGGAAGCGTAAAGAGCTGCTTGACTTTCAAAGATGTGAGATTTTCATTTTGCCAGAATAATGAATGATGTGAAACATTCATTTGGTGGAAAAAGAATCGAATACGGAAAGCTAGCATAGAATGTTAAATAATGAGCTGCAGATGCAATTGACTGCTCTTGACATTAGAGCAGTAAGCCTCAACACTCAAGGCACTCAGTGTACACTGCGCCATTCGTGCTGGCGTTACCAGGAGAACATGACAAATATTTCTCTTCGCTTTCAGAAAATATGCCTCGTTCTTCCGTATGCGCCATTTATTCCACTTCCTACAGGGTGCTACAACTGCAATATGCGAATCATAAAAGAGCAAGCACAGTACGATGCCGACAACACGCCATTAACCTCTTGCGCATGGTCAATAGGAGTGCACATGTATATAGCCGAGAGGTTGCGGCGCCCCTTTCGGTTAGGCTCCCAAACTTTTCCCGCGAAAGAAAGCGGATGCTATAAATGCGCGCGCGGGTATTCGATTAATATTCGGTTCCTGCAAAATGCTCTAAAGAGACAAATTATTCGAACCGAACGCGAATATGAAATTAGTAATATTAGATTCATGTCCGAAGTACTCTAATATTCACTGACCTCTGATGTAATGCCCCCCCCCCCCCCCAAAAAAAAAAAAAAACACTATCCACAATAAAGCACCGGCACTGTGACCAAAAGGCGGTAATACTTGAGCCGGATATTTCGTTTATCTGATTGAAACTATAGCAACAACAAATTGGAATACGCTGTTGCCAGAAAAAGAGATAACCAAAGCAGCCTATATATCTCACGCTTGCATGATAAATGCAACACAGGTGGCCTTTATTCTTTAACGAAAGCCAGTTCAACTGCCCTTGGATAGATTTAGCTTCGGAAGGTTATGTAGAATTAAGCTTATTTTATTATCTGTGTGCGAATATTCGGCTGGGATATTGCCAGGCCATAAATCATCCCAATTTTTTTTTATGTATTCAAGAGGCGCCCTTCGCATCACGGCTGCAGAATGAACTTATGAAGGCGTGATTTCAAATATTTACCTCCCCCCCCACCCCCCCCCCCCCAAAAAAAAAGCAAAAATCATGGGCATCTCCGGGCGTCATCAGTCTACCACGTATGAACAAAATGCTCTCTGAGTAGAAAAGTTATTCCGAGAATTTTTTAGACACTCATATTCAGCTTCCTATACAGCTGAGAGGTTATGGTACCTCGATCCATTTCAAAGTGCTCAGGTTTACTTACAGGAAAGATCTGCACTCTTGGACAATCTGAACAGAATGACTCCTTTTGTTTATAACGCATCACGTGCAGTAGGTGTTTTAATGACCGCTAATTCCAAAGCCTCATTCCCTGTTTGCTTTTCAGACGGTCTTTCTTATCTCACCTGGAACCGTCAGTGCGCTTAAAGGAGAGTAGCAAGTATGCAGCGAATACGTGAGTGTCTTTCAGGCGTGTTTGCGTGTTGTTCGCCAACACGTGAGAATAGAGCACTGGCGAAAGCCATGGTTGCCTTTCCTGGCTTTAACTCCACCATCACAAATCAATGAGATACAGTGCAGAAGTTTCCTGTTGCGCTGTATATCAAAAATTAGTGTGCACGCAAACTCACCCAGTTTTCGGTCGTAGGGACATCTGTACAAAGGATGCTGAAAAAAAAATGAGTGGCGATTTAGCGTGGTAAGGACATATGCTCATTAGGTGCGCTGGCACTTCGGTTTTCACTTCGGTTTCGGTTTTGGTTCGAGGCTCGGTTTTCGAGGTGAAGCAGGCTTCAAAGATAGGCGAAATCGATGAGTGGGAGATTTTGGCACACCAAAACAGGAGGGGACACTTAAGGTATGACGCGATAACATTAATGGGTTAATTTTCATATATGGGGAACTGGTCATCCTCGACTTAACATTCATAGATCCCTGGAAGCCCTTATACCACACTTGGCGCAGTGTTGCAGTGGTTGAGTGATGCGCCACTGCCGTGTGATGGCAGGTGCTGCCACGGGTGAGGCTTGCCCGACTCAGGTGGGTCTTCCCGAGCAGCCTCTCACGACCAATCATTAATTGAACTTCCACCTACCACTGTGGGCACTCTGCTCGCAGTCATGCTGTCCTATCGATACAATATGATACAATATGATTGTGAGTGAACTGACCCACTACGGCAGGTGTGAATTCAGTTAATGAATGGTCGCGAGAGGCTGCTCAGGTAGAGCAAACTGGGTCTCAAAGTACCTCCGGTGACAGCCGGTGCCATCGCAGGGCAGTGGTGCTTCATTGTATCACATCATATCATATCATATAATATATCATGTATCATGTCATATATCATATGACAGTATTCTCAAAAATTTCCAAATTACGTGGTCGTAGAATGCAGGGAGATAGTTCTGCAAGAAGCAGCCTTCTAGCAGCTGGAGTGCGCGTGACACTTCAACGCCTTCAGTTTTATCCGCAACCGAGAGCAACAAGTGGCTTTGGTACCTCTCCTTAGAGAAAGAAAAGAGCAGAGGAGGCTTAGCATGAACTGTACTGGCGATAAATGGGAACAGAAAATGGGTGAAGGTGCCTCACGTGAAAACAAGGTGGACGAATAGCGGTATTGCACATTACCGCGTGAAGTACGGTTGCATGCGGCTAACATGCACAACGTCAGAACTAGGTTAGTGACGTTTAAACTGCACAGTTCCCTCTAGTACTACTTTGTAAGTCACTGCCGTGACACGTTGCAACAATTAGTACGCTAAAGTAGCGGCACATCAATTTTTGTGTTTTGTTGTGTTGGGTTTTATGAAACATAGGCACCTAAGGCTATCATGCGCCAAGCTCAAGGTAAAGAATAATTGTTTCCTGCAGAATTTTATAGAAATGTGAGAAATCATCAGTGGTTTAAAGAGCGTAAGACAGGAAAGGAAGGAATTTTAGCAAAGCAATTTTAGAAATGGCTATTAATGAAAGCTTTAAAGAGAGTCGGGTAACCTCAGCGGCCATTCTTGACTGGACAAGGACCTGGAGGCTCCCAACCAATGAAATAATGACCTCCTCCTTCTTCTCTGGAGTGAGAAAGTGGCTGAGGTGTATTATAAAATCGAGCGAAGCACTCAGTAAGAAATCCCAGTTTTGAAAAAAAAAAAAACCCTTCCCTTAAAGGCTAAATACATAAGACTTACCAATTGCATTATCACTTATGAGCAGCGCTGGGTGAAAGGAATGCATTTATTATAAAATTGACTAAAATATTAGTTTAGTTTCTCGGGTTTTGAGCATGCGAATAAATTATGATTTAGTGTGAGCTCGCCTCCACATCTTTCACGAACAAGCTTGTCTTGTTTCGTCAGCAAGTAAAATGTGTCAGGTGCGTGTGTCTTATACGAAAGCGACATAAGATTACTTCAATGAAACGTTCCTGTTGTCTGCATGTCTTCCATTCCCCGAAGGTGGATAGTTTGTTGTTCAGTTCATTGTCCCACTATTTCTGCTATTTGCTCTTAAATTTACTAGGTATCAACTTCATGCAGTCTTTATGAGGCATGTTCACCCCGAGCTCCGAGCTAGCGCAGTACCCGAGTCGGCTATCTCGTTACCCTCTATGCCGGCGTGGTTTGGGACCCAGCAGAACCTTATCATATGTCCTTGTGTTGTGACTCTATGTATGTAGGGCGCTGCCTGCTAAGGGTTCAACTCCATTTCTTGACTGTAGCGCTGTGAGTAGACTCAGGGAGTCGGTGTAGAACGTTTTCGAAGTTTTGAAGAAGCGTAGCTTGTTGGGCCAGTTGGTGCATCGTATGTAGAAAACCAGCGAAAAGGACGCATTCACAAGGAGGAGAAGTACACAGGACAACGTTGTCCTGTGTACTTCTCCTCCTTGTGAATGCGTCCTTTTCGCTGGTTTTCTACATAGTTTTCGAAGTTCTCATGTACTATTCTGCTCAGAGCACCAGTTTTCAGACAAGCCTGGGTGGTGTAAGGGGTTCCACATCTAAACATGGCATCCCCTGAGAACAGCAGGTGACAGTATACATAAGTGTGGAAGGAAATTAAAAAGAGAAACCGCAGAAAGGAGGCCACCAAAATGCCGACTGTTCCGAGAAGTATTGTGGTTCATGACAGTGTATAATTGAGGAAAGAATCACTGCTGCAAAACTGTCCTGCATCGGTGTTCTAATCAGAATAACTAGCAAACTTTGCATCCTTTTCCCTCATGGAAACATATTGCGAAAAAAAAACAAGTGGAACTGAGGTGAACAAAGTTTTTTGATGCAGCTGAAATCAGGCGTAATTTGTTTTGTGCAGATTACGTTGGCAGCAAGATTATGCCGTTGTGTGAGAACTTTCTAGGAATAGTAAAATGATACAAGTTTCCTTAATTTGTCAGCAGCTGTTATGAACTCGTCTGCCATAGCAGGAAACTTAGCTGTCCATCACCGCGTACCTAAAAACACAAGCTAAAATCCAGTTTTTTCGCATTGATTTTGCACTTCGATCGATCTCCTGCGTAGAGCTTTGGCGCAAGGCACAGCGCTGGTAGTTTTGACTTATTTGGAGGATCGATGGAAAGTTTGTACTGTGGATTTAAACTAGGAACGCGGGGTTCCGATATTCCTTGCTATGGAGTCGATATCTGAACATATGGTCACTCCAGGGGAAATGTGGTAGACGCTTCAGTGGTCTTGGCTGTGTCCTAATATCGTCATCACAAACTAAGATTCAGCAAAGGAGACCTGAACGAAGCTAACTTGGACGAGTGCCGGTCTCAACAGCTTAACCCTTTATACCTAGCAATTTTTCTGCTAATTAATGCACATACACGTTGCTTTAGCGTTTAGGCTTAAATACTAGAATGAAGCAGCTTCAGCGAAAAATTGCATGTCAAATTTCGCTCATTTGATTTCTCGCCTCTGAGAGCAAGTGGATGTTTCTAACATGTTCCAATTGGCTGATTCATGATTACATGGATTAATGTCATGCTAGAAGTCGTACTGGTCTGCAAAACAATAAAGAGGTGGTTGCCGCACCCGTTGCGCCTTGTGCGTGCGTTTTGTCTCCTCGTTCAATTTAGTTATTCTTGCTTCTGTGGACATCGCCAAAGAAATTTCAGTTCAACTTTACGGCTGCATAAGAGAATGTTTCTTTAAAAAAAAATAGAGCACGGAAATGCCCGGAATACTCGAGGCCCACGTTCTTTGAATGGCCGATCTGGAGACGCCAGACAACCCAAGGCATGGGTCGGCCACAACCACGTGTGCTCGAATACTATCAGCAAGAAATGTAACACGAACAAGACACCTCAGCCACGAGCAGCAAAATAAGGAGCTTTTAGCCAGGGGAAGGTAAATAGTGGAGGCAATTTCACTTTGAAAGCGTGAAAACTCTTCTTCAGAAGGGTTAATCAACCTCTCGCATCTTATCTCCTGGGGCTAATATGTTGGTGTTTTTGTGTTACCACCTCAGACTTTTCGGCATCTTTTGAAACAATTGGCTGACTTCAAGCGAAAATTAAAACCTATGCAAAATGTGACCAACTTTCACAACCATGTGACGCCTTACTGTAACACTCGCAAATCGCGACCCTGGAATCACGAACGAATCACCGGCTCACAATGCGAGAAGATCGGCCGCGCTTTGTCGGTTTGGTCCTTTATGCACTCATTGTGTCGTTGCTGCCCTATGGGGTGTTTATTTTCTTCCAGAAAGGAGAAAAAAAAAGGGCAAGAAGGGGGGATGGGAGTTGCGTTCGCATTGTTTGCAGGATGTCTCGACGCTGCAGATACGTCAGCTGCAGCACGCGTGAGGGTTACGTCCTTTCAAGGGGCGCCCATCTAGAGTAAAGAACTTGCACAACCTTCAGCAAAAAAAAAAAAAAAAAGTTTCTGCTTTTTTTTCCGTTACATAGCGCCGCTTGATTTCAGTTGACGCTGTTTAGCCCACATATACGCCGTAGGAGATTTCCCAGCGACCGTTTAGTTTCCGAGTCCTGGTGTGAATGTCTGACTCCGTTACTGCAGCACATCTGTCAAGCGAGCAAAAGGACTGCAAGCTTTAAAAGTGTTTGAACGCATGTTTTTGTAGTTCATTCATGATGCTTCTTTTCGCAGTGGTTGTGATGCAACGCAAGTCTTTCCCCTGATAAAGACTCTCGCTGTGTTACGCACTCAGCGGCAGCGGCTGTTCCCGGGTGCAGGTCGACGCTGGTGTGTTGCGAAAGGTACTACCAGATTCTGAGAAGAAGAAGCATCAACGAACGCAACTTCGAAGCCGCGCTGTTAGGGCAACGTGTTAAGCAAGTGCCCTGTTAAACACACGCTCTGCAAGGCAGACGAAGTTGACAGTGATGCTGCGTAGATCGGCTTCTAGGTTAACACTTCCGATTCAGGAGCTTCGCAGTACAATAAAACATCCTGCCACTAGGAGAACAAGCCCACAATGTGTAAAGTAAACATACCTATTGCACAACACTCTGATCACGCATTATCATTAGAGTATATGGCTGCAAGCTGGAAACAGACTTAATCGCAAATTGAAGATTTGGCTGGCAACAATGGACTGCCGGAGTTTTGTACACAAAATAAAAGAAGGAAATGAGATGGCTTAATTGTATCGCTGCTCTACGCTTCTATTTTTCACTCCATAGTTCTCCTTTAGTGGTTACTGCTCAGTCTCGCCGCTGCTGTTCAGATATTTATTTGTAATGAGGGAGTAACTACTCATTGACATCCACCAGAGCGCAGCCATACGGCTACAAAGAAACGCTATGCGGCTTTCTCAGGAACTTCGTAGTTAAAGAAAAATTCGTCCTGGTCGGGGGCTCGGACCCCGGGGCCCGGGGCCCGTTCCGGCGTACGCCAAGGGCGCCGACGCTGGGCGCGTACGCCCAGGAAGTGTCGTTGGAGTTAGGGCTTAAATGTAGACAGCCTGTGCCTACATTATTCACTGTTTATTGTTTTTTTTTTCGTGCAACGCAATTATCGGTCGGTAAGGGAGACAGATTCATTGTAGAAACTTGGATCCGGTAACTTTTCCGGTATAGCACATCCCACCATCACGTATACGCTATACGTTAACGGTGTACCTGCAGAACACGTTTGAATAATATAGGCGACGCAAGCGAGGTTAACGTGAGAGACGCCGCTTCAGCTTCCTGGATCAACAACTCAACAAGCAGAGAATGACTGTGCGGGGAAATGTAGAAAATAGCGGCCGCTGCAGCAAACCTGGAGAGAACAGAGCGGCCCTCGGTTTCTTGCCTGCGTCGGTATCTCTCAGGGGTGAATAAAACAGAGATGAATAGATTGGAAACTGCCGTCTCATGTTTGCCGAAGTTTCCCGCTGTGCTGCTCCCTAACTTGTACCGCGCTCATATCGGTGCACTCGAAGAAATATCTTTGCGGATAATGGTGGCATTATTTATTCGTGCCTGTCTTGGGGAACTACGCGTGCTTCCGCGTTTTTCATGCGCTTACTTTTTTGTGTTGATGCACCGCCTCAGAGCCCAGAACGCCGCTCTTGCTCTGGAGAAAGGTGAGGAGGTGGGAAATGGCTCCAGTTCGCGCATTTTTCGTTGTTGTTGTTGTTGTTGTCCTCTAGAAAATGGCGCATACCCACTGCGGGGGATTGGCCAAGACACAGGCGGCAACTGATAGGTGTACAAAATGTTAAACAAGAAAATAATTGTGGGGAAAAATAAAATAATCATGATAATAATAGCAATTAGGAAATAAATGAAATGATCTCAAATGTGTAATTGAAATAGGTTAAACAAATGCTGTGAGATCGGTGACTGAAATAGAGAACGGGGCTAAATATTCCACGTTTCAGAAAGCTTTCATTCCAGAGAAATATTGATCATGAGAAAGACCAGAGCTTAAGACGGCAGCCGTTTAGTGTCTGTAAGGAAGTTTTGCATGGCGGAGAGCACATTCCAGTTGCTGTGCCCAAGGGAGGAAGCCCCAAGAGACAGAGCAACCCCAGCTGACAGACTTAGACCAAGCTGTCGTAACGGAAGCTCCAGCAGGCGGCTCCGTAAAGAGGAGAAACGGCGGCAGGTCAACAAGAAATGATCTATCGTTTCGGGTTCTCCGCAGAACGGGCACAATGGGGAGACCGCCAGACCAGATCTATAAAGGTAGAAGTTTAAAAGAGGCACGCGACAACGTAGACGAGTGAAGGAAACCTCAAGCTTGCGAGATCGCCATCCTTTACTGCACCACGGGTAAAGGAGATGCCGGAATTCGGGAGAGGAGAAAAGAGCTGATGCTGCGAATTCTTTCAAGAGCAGATACCTGCGAAACCTGGCCGCGGTAATATATGCGCTGGGTGGAAGCACAGATACGACCGGGCCTTGAAGAGATGCCTTCGCCAGGGTATCAGCAACCTCATTCAAATGGATTCCTCTGTGCCCAGGCACCCAGACCAACCGTAATGAACACACGTGGGGTGGAACCAAGCATTTGAATAACCGAAGTGCCTGAGATGTTGTAGGCGCGGTGAGAGAGGAACACAACGATAATGAATCTGTCATAATTATGACAGAAGACAAGGAGCTGTTTAATTTGCGCAACGCTAAGACTACTGCTAGAAATTCGGCCAAATAAATAGGTGTGTAATCGGGAAGGCGGAGTGAGAATGACCAGTCAAGGGAGATGGAGAAAATGCCAACTCCGGCCTTTTCTTCACACTGTGAGGCGTCTGTCGCTATGAGCACATGAGATTTAAAGCACAGCAGGTAATCCTGCAATAAACCGCTGAGCAAATGAAAAGGCATTAACTTTGCATGTTTTGGAAAGATGTCATCGAAGAAAATCTGAATAGATGAGTTGGCGCATACCGGACGGATGTCCGAAATGCGGACGTTTAAGGGGTCCAGGAGGGATTGCACCAAACATATCTGAGGGGTACGGAAACGAGACCAGGTTTCGTTGAAAAATAGCCTAGGCTGACGAAGGAAGATCAAATTGGAGGCATGGAGCGAAGAATCGCACATTCTTACGAACGTTTTCACCGTTAAGAGCCTAAATCTAGAAGTCAATGATGGAGTACGCGCTTCCAGGTACAAAACGGAATTCGCCACAAATTTTGGAAGGCCCAAACAAAGGCGCAACGCCTCCCGCTCCAAGAGAATCAAGGGGCGAAGTTTATACGCTGGTGCACCAGAGAATAAAACACAGCCGAACTCTAAGACTGGACGGACGTACATTCTATAAATCATAAGAAGTGAGTGCCTTTTCATGCCAGAACGAACACTGCTCAGCCTGCGCAGCATACCGACTGCTCGGACTCCTTTCACAGTGATCTGCTCGATATGGGCCGCCCAGGAAAGAGAAGGATCATAAATTACTCCAAGGTATTTGACACTTTGCACTTGAGGAATTACATGGTTCCGGTAAACAATAGAGATATTAACTGGACGAGAGAGCGGAAAAACCAATAAAGCACATTTATTGACATTAAGGGACAGATTAATGTCTCCTAACCATTGGTCTAGGACATTGAGGTAGGACTGTAAGAACTGGTACAAAGAGGAAATGTCGTTCTCTGAAGCAAAAAAGGCGATGTCATCAGCATACACATAGGTGGCCACCTGAGGACTGCAGGGAATACTGCTGAGTAAGATGTTAAAAAGTACAGGGGAGAGGACCGCCCCTTGGGGCACTCCTCTCGATTGTCGAAATTTGCTTGATGAAACACCGTTCTGAAAGCAGTAAAATTCCCTGTCAGCAAGGAATTCAGCAACCCAAGCCACAAAGTATCTCGGAAGTCCTACTGCCTGCAGTCTTTGCAAGAGCGTCCTGTGCTCAACGCTGTCATAGGCTTTAGATACATCTAAAGTAACAAGCGCTGAGTATTGATTTCGGCGCCGAGCTAACTGTATGCGGCTCTCCAGATCGGTATGGGCACACCATATAGAGCATCCTGGTCTGAAACCAATCTGGCAAGGGTTCAACAACCCAGCCTCTGAAATAACAGACATTATTCTACCATGCAACACCCTCTCAATTAGCTTAACGAGATTCGAAGTTAAAGAAATTGGCCTTATATTGTCTAAGACATAACCATCTCCCTGCTTTTTAAGCAACGGGATAATCTTTGCTAAACGCCACTCATTTGGAATCCATGGCCCCTTAAGAGAGTAATTTATAAGCGCCAGTAAGTCGGTGGGAGATTCCTCGAACAATATTTTAATCATAGAAGAAGTCACACCATCAGGGCCAGGGGCCGCGGGTGGAAGGCGGGATACAGTGTTCGAGAGCTCAGTGAGTGTGACCTCCTCGAAATCGTCCAAAGTGGCAAGAAATCTCTGAGGAGAAGGAAGAAGAGCCGTAAACCGGCTCTCAAGACCTCTGCCTATCTCTTCCAGGGACTGTGCAAGTTCAGCCGGTGACTGAACTAGGGAGACAGAGTTCATGGTGGACGAGATTAGTTTCCTGGATTTTAGGTAATTGAATAGAGCACGCCTATTACCAGATTTTGAAAGGAATTCGTAGCGTTCAGTATCGTGCAACTCCTTTGCACGAGATACGGTGCGCTTAAACGTAGCTGCAACGAACTTATAATCGATCCAGTTTTTGGGACACTGATTATGGAGAAGTTTCTTCCATGCAGCCTTTCGGCGCCTATAATCGCGAGCGCACTCTGCGTTCCACCAAAGGCACGGCGATGTTCCCTTATGTGCCTGAACCAAGAACTCCGATTTTTTACGAGCTCCATCCAAAATTGAACAAATGCGGATGGCATTATCTCCACTGTTGGAATGAGATAATTCCTGAAGGTCTGCTTTGAGGGCATTTTTAAAACTGTCGTAATTTATGAATGTGCGCCGTGTGCTGTTAGGAGAGGTCAACTGGCACATAACTTGGAAGCTGATCGGAAGGTGATCACTATTGGAGGCACAGTCAACTGGCGCCCAAGAGGACACAGTTATTCCGGGGGAAGAAAATGACAAGTCTAACGCTGAGCGAGCCTGACCACGGACAAATGTGGGGAGACCCGAATTTAAACATATGAGGTTATTCACACAAGCCCAGTCCCATAAGAGCGTACCGCAGCGATCTGTACGAAACCCCCACGAAACATGATGCGAGTTGAAGTCTCCAACAATTAAAACCTGTTTCCTGCAACTAGACAAAAACGAGTCAAGAGGCCGAACGTCATGTACACCTGTTGGAAAATATACATTAGCCAGAGTGAGTGGCTGATATCCAGGAATATTGAGATCAAGAGCCTGAATTTCGCACTGCCTGTCCATATATTGAAATGACACAGTTGCCCTGTGGCAAAATTTTGTGGATACGAACAATAGCAACCCGCCACCTCTTGAGGGCCGGTCAAGCCTGAAAGAACGATAATTTTGTAAATTGTACCTAGAATCTTTAGAGAGCCACGTTTCCTGAAGAGCAATTAAATCTGGACTTAATTTACTGATTAAACAAACTAAATCTGTTGAAGCAGAAAGAATAGACCGGCAGTTCCACTGCAACACCTTCAACGACCCTATGTCGCCGAACGGGCCGCAGCGGAGACCGCCTGATCCAAAATGCTGCCTTTGGGTGTAGATCTAGGGTGATTCTTTTTATTCTTCGACTGAGAGCAAGACGGACTAGCACCACCTATCGGAGACGCACTGCGCTTTTGAGCACGCATCTCAGTCTCCATATCAACGCACTCTTCAGATGAGAGTTCTGTCTCACTGTGATGTGAATAACTGGTTGTAGGGATAGACGAAGGCTGTGATTGAGTCTGACTCAGTGGATTGGAAGTCACGGGCACAGAAGGTTGGGGAGGTGCAACCAATGGAGAAGTGATTGTGCCACAAAGGGGGGCAATAGAAGCTTGCAATAAAGTGGACATTTGGGATGCCATGACCTGCGAAATGCACGCGGACAGATTTTCAACTATGCGATCCATGGCACTTGCCATTGCTTTCTCCACCGCCGCCGCAATCGCTTGCGACAAGGAGGAATCCACAACGGTTGCATGCCGCGCTGCCACACTTGCATAGCCAGATGTCCTATCTTTGATGACTGCAACTGCCTCACGTCTCGAGCACCTGCGTTTGTCAATACACTCTAATACTTGCACTTCCTCAGCCCGCGCTGGGCATTCGGAATGGCTTGCTGAGTGTCCACCGCCACACAAACAGCATTTCTCTTGTTGAGCAGAACACCCAGCGGGGTCGTGGCTCTCTCCGCACCCACAGCAGCGAAAACTCGATTTACAGGCCTTGGCGCTATGGCCAAACCTCCAGCAATTACGGCACTGAAGGGGCCGAGATGTAAATTGATCCACACGGAAAATCAAAGGCCACACCTTAACTTCAGATGGACAGGACAGCCCCGCAAATGTAGCAATAACAGTCTCCGTCGGTACCTTTGTTCCATCCACCACACGACTGCATCGGTGAATGGCGATCACGCCAGCCGAAGTGAGCTTTTCTAATGTCTCGGACGCGCTTAGACGTGGGTCTACGCCACGGACTAGCCCTTTCGAACACGCCAGATGAGGAGGTATGAACGCGCTCACCGGGTGATTGGCAAACGACGAACACTTCAGCAGGTCGGCTACGCATGCCTGGTCTGGCGATCTGCATACGATCCCTCCACGGCCGAACTGCCGGACGTCTGTAATCTTCATGTAATGGGGGGTGGTAGATTTAAGCGCAGCCTGAACAGCCTCGGGGTTATTCAGCTTGATGGAGCCGTCATCCGCGGGGACGAGAGCAACCGGTATGCTGCTAACTCCGCCACGGAGGAAACAATCAAGAGGCAGCTCATCTGGGGCGAGACAAGCTGACCAGGGGGTGTTCCCCTGGCCGGGAGAGTTTGTGGACATCAGTCCACGTTCCCGCGTTCAGTCACCCTGGAAAATGGGAAGAAAACACAAGAAATCAAGCAGAAATTCGAGGAATAACTCAGCACCGCCTGGTACTTAGCCGCAACCCAACAGCAGCGATGGCCTGAAAGAACAACAGCAGCGATGGCTGAAAGAAGCTGCGTATTGTTCGCGAGGTAAAGCGAAGAAATCTTCTTCGACCTCTCAGTCGATCGTGGTGCATCATGTAGAGTTTGCTGTACGCAAGGCGTCTGCGTAGATGTCGGTTCCTCTAAGGGATGCCAAATGCATTTGTCAATGCAGGCCAACTTGAATGTACAGAGGGCAGAACACATGCCTAGAACAACCAAACTGTGTGTTCCGGAGCTCCCAAAGCCGCTGCGACCAAGAAGGCAAAAAATGACGACGAAATTCTATGAGTTTAACTGCACATGTTTACATCCAGACCATTTTTAACCGAATCTTATCGCTAGTTATTGCGTGTTACGCCCTAAACATGCTCAGAGCGTGTTCTAGAGATGCGTTTTGCCCTTTGTACTCCCACCGTCCCGTTAAACTATGCATATAACATAAACAACGATTGCAGCGGCTAATCAAGCACGAAGAAACTAACGAGGTTTTGACTATCTATATCATCGTTTCTGAACCACAAACTTCGCCCCGTTCAACAGAATCGACGTGCAAACTAGCGCAGCTTCGAACGGCAATCGAGTAGCGGGCGGTACAGATTTTCAAACGCAATCAATCTGGAAGGAAACTGCGGCAGCAGCAAGAAAAACTAGTTCGCCGTGAATAGATCTGAACAGAAAAAAACAAAACGGTTTATCTAAACATCAATACGCGCAAAAGTAATGTTCGACAGCGTCGGAAGAAAAACAGCAGTATGCGCTAGGTAGTCAGGAGCTGGAATTGGGAGGTAGTGATCGTATATACTGATCACGAGGGGGAAATAACTAGAAGTTTTAAAATGAGGTGGATAACATTTGACAGGTATTCTGAGATCATGAATGGCTGTTTACCGATATGCCTCAAGAGGGAAGTATTATATAAAAGCTGTACCTTGCCGGTACTCTCCTATCTGGGCAGAAACGTGGAGGCTAACGAAAATGGTTAAACTGAAATTGAAGGCAATGCAGCGAGCTATGCAAAGAAAAATGACGGGTGTAACGTTAAGAGAGAGGAAGAAAGTATAATGGGTCAGAGAACAAACGCTGGTAAATTTCATCCTAGTCGAAATGAAGAGAAAGAAATGGGCTTGGGCAGGGCATGTATTGCGAAGGCAAGATAAGCGCTGGTCGTTAAAGGGCAACTCCATCACTTTTCCTGAATTTCGCAATATTCAAGGATTCAAATCTATATAGGCTGTGGTAAAGTAAAGTATGCCGAGAATTTTGCACTCGCATTTAAAATGGTGACGTAATCGATCATTGATTTTTGCGCTTCTTCTCAAGGCACCAAAGGAGTGCGGGGAAGTTTAGTTGGACGTCACGGAAGTTATTATTTCAAATTACCGCTGCTGTCAGCCACACCCTTCCTTGCCTCGTTGGATGCTGCCAAACAACGTTCAGCGGCCTTTACCCTCGGTGGCGTTGGTTTTTTTTCCTTCAAAGCAGGTGTTTATGCGTTGGAAATGTACTGATAGCTTCAATGACATCATCGTGCGCCCCCTCCACTTGGGGTTTTGCGCTGCGGAGAAGCTTGAAGGCCGTTGCGATTTTAATTGGCCATTCCGTCACAATTTCAAATGCTAGCCCAAAAGGACATCGCATGCATACTATACCTGCAAGTTTCACACATTCGACCCTTTTAAGCTCGTCCATTTCTAAGACCTCTGCAGTTGCCTTTTAAGGATAACGGGCTGGATTCTAAGTGAAGGCAAGCGAAGCAGGGGGCGGTCGAAAGTAAGGCGAGTGGATGATAATTGTTAACAAGTTTGTGGTGGTAAGGTGGTCACGGCTGGCACAGGACAGGGTTAGGGGAGAGATGTGGGAGAGGCCTTCGTCTTGCAGCGGGAGTAATCAGGCTGATGATTACACATGTCTTGAGCGAAAGGCACGGAGATTTTCAGTAAATTTTTTTTTTTTTTACAAGTGCAAGGCATAATGGGTTTAAATATGAATTGTCGAAGTTGCACGTCCAAATTTGACAGGTGTGGTTACTTTTTATTCTTGCTGCATACCTACATAGGTATTCTTGAAAAGAAATATTTTGAGGAGCTACTGAGAGAAAGTCAACATGTGAAGCCAGCTTTCTGCGTTGCTAGTATGATAAAACCATTAATAAAGTAATCTGGAATGTACTTTAACACACAGTAGAATTTTGTACCATCTGGAGCCGCAATATGACGAAACGTAGCGGAAATATTCAGGACAAAGGAAAGGCAATTTATCGCCAAGTATTGAAATTTTATCAACAGCCTTCCGAACCCTTCGCACAAGTATATTCAGTGACAGCAGGACAGACCAAGTGGCACTCTTCCTAGGTAAATAAGAACTGCGAAGAAAGGCAGGATAATGAATGCACCCTGTATCAACGGGCCTAAAATTAGACGTTTTTTAAAAATTAAAAAAAAATTACACGTTCTGTGAAATAGCCAGCTTTTTTGTTGTCTGTGCTCCAGCTGATGGCGTATCCTCTGAACATGGATTGTAGATCGGCTTTCGAGGATAGGACTCTCATGCGCACACGACCGTACACGGATGCATGCATGGAACGTTGTTTACGCGCCGAAGTTCGCGCGGTCATGAAACTGCCATGACCAATCAGTACAGTGCGGTCAGCACTGCTGGTTCGTATATTATAGGACCTGAACAACCGCCATAACCATTGTTCTTTTATGACATGTATGCTATAATGCAAAACGCCAACATAAAGGAGGCAGTGGCAGCGCTCTCATTGGAATTGTGCGTGCATGGCTCGTGACACAGGCGTGTGGATAGACGCTGGTGAAAAAGAGCTTGCTTGCTTCGTGCAACAGAACAGCTTACACGTGGTCGTGATCTCCTTGTTGTCGCTTTGATGGTTTATGGGGTTTAACGTCCCAAAGGAACTAAGGCTATGAGAGACGCCGTAGTGAAGGGCTCCGGAAATTTCGACCACCTGGGGTTCTTTAACGTGCACTGACATCGCACAGCACACGGGCCTCTAGAATTTCGCCTTCATAGAAATTCGGTCACCGCGGCCGGGATCGAACCCGCGTCTTTCGGGTCAAAAGCCGAGCGCCGTAACCACTGAGCCACCGCGGCGGCTGTTGTCGCTTTGAGTTACACGACTTAAATATATCGTGTTATTCTGCATTCGGTCGATTGCGCTCTGCTGTGCACCGTCGAGATAGCTTAACCGTGCCTCAGTAGACAGCGGTACTGCTTGGGCCTTCTATTTAGTCTGAAGGGGACATTTTTTTTTGTTTGCCATTCTAACGGTCCTGCAGGAGATCTGAAACGACGCATCTAAATGGCCTCGGATACCACCCGTCATGTGGGAGGCGCAAAACAGCTATGAACGATAAACACCGTCTGATAGGTCGGAGCGTTTACGTCCTCGTTTACTCTTGAAACTGGGTAACCTTCACCTCTCGCTCTTTATCCTATAATGGCAGAAATGTATATAGCAAAAGAACAGGGAGGTAATGCGCCGTATGAAAAGCCGCCGGCAGGTTCAATTCCGTGGAAGATAACAGGCTTTTGATCTTGACGACAATTTAATTTCGCGAAGACCACCATGGTTCTATCCTAGATTCGAGCTGCGCGCTCTTTCGCGCGCGTTTCCAAGGAAATGTATTCTGTAAATGTCGGGCTTAGGAAACCAGGAAGTCAAGATACCGTAAAACGAAAACGGCGCCTAAAAAGATATCTCGGAAGATACAAGTGCATTCAAAAAGCAATTTGCCTGATCGGGGAACGCATTTACTGCAGTTTAATCTTTTAACAAACCTCGCTGCCGGATGTCATACGCTACCTCTCTAGCATCCCATTTTGCAACATTGAGCGTTTTGTAACATTTCCTTTTTTTTTCAGTCTGGTAACGTTACGTGCAGCTAGTTGGGACGTACGCTGCTTTCGCGATTCAGCCGCGGTCTTTCCGCCCCTCTCATTTTAATCTCTATACATAGTAATGAAAAACCTAGTACAGGCCGTCTTGGTTTCTTCAGGTAAGAGGGCTCAATACAGGAGCAGCTGCCTTTGTCGCAGCTAATAGGCACACCTAGAAGCCGCAGAACTTAAGTAAAGGCAAAAAATTTCGGCTCCCATCAAAATTACTCTATCAACTGACCGGACAGAAAATGTTGGGACAATTTGCCAGTGGGCTTTTTTCAAACACTGCGACTCTTTCTTCTTTCTTTACGGATCACGCTGGTTCACTAGAACTTCAAAAACCTGTTCAAAGACATTTTCTAAGGCGAGCGAGCTAACGGATCACAACTCTGGGCGCTTGTAAATAATAAATGCTGGCCTTTGTGAGAAACTTTTGCCTCATATGCATTTTTTATATATTTATCTTGTTCTTTTTGTAAGGAAATAACCGCGCTGTCATTATAAAGGCTCCCCGACACGCTTATTTAAGGTTTTTACGCAATAGAAAAATTTTCAAAAAGTTGTCGAAGTTAGCGGTGGCAGCTATATTTAGACCAACTCCACACTCCATCCTCGTTTACCAACGGCAAGCTTTGAAACAGAAGTCCGCAGGAAGCAAAGCTTTTCAGAAAGAATCAACCTTCCTCTGTGGTCAACTTACGGTGGCTGTTTCCGGGAGAAAAATGCCTTACAGACGTGACATAGCTCTCTCCGATATGTGGCGGGGCTTCGTCTCTGTCAAGAGGCAACTTTTTTGAACTCGCTTTGGTGCCTTCAGCTTGTTTGTTGAAGTCAGGTGAAATCTGCTTCTGAGCGCTTGTTTAGGTTCCTATTCTCGCTTTCATTCTTGTGAAGTCATTCGGGGTTTGGCATATATGCAGTCAGCACGACCGCATTCAATAGATGTAAAGCAGAATTTACGCGCTTACGCGCTTCTGCCTCTGAACTGCCAGATTATTCTACGTTAAAATTTAAGCATAAATTGACCGTCCGGGCGCATCAAGCAGGCTGAATAATCGCGGCATAATTAAGATTCTGAATCCAGGTGTTCGCTGTATGTGGATGATAACTTCGTTTCGTACTTTAATTTATTTACATCAATATATGTATACTATGTATTGCAGGCATGTACGACCAAAGGGTAAAGAGAATGGAATATACGAAGTTTCATATAGTGTAGGGCTGTAGGCAGTCGTTTTTGACGACGTCGGTAAATCTCTTAAATGTTTTTCATTTGCTAATTAGGAGCAGTGCAGGGATGATTGGAGATTATTTGGAGGACATTCAGCCCTGCAGTGAACGCACCAAGGGGCAATGATGATGATTGCGATGATTTGTACCGTAGACCCGAGTGCTTTTCGCTGACCTATGGTTCGTACGGCTGTTTTATGGATATTTAACCCATTTGGAAATGTGATAATCAGGGAAGCTGCTGTGTTGCTCTTCCTTAAAACCATGCAGTGCTGTGACAATTTTACGACTTGCCAGTCGATCAAAGAGCAGATTCACAAAGATGTTTGACAGCTCTTTGACAGCTAGAAAGGTCTAGGCACCAGCTAATCAGGAACCGCTCATACCTTAGAAAATGTGAGAATTTGGCACACCGGATGCATTTAAGTGCCGCGGCACTGCACGGTTATATTAAGACGCAGTAGGGGTGAAATGGGAAACCTTCGGAGCGGAGTACCTCGTATTATTTTTTTTTTGTGCTTTTATAGCGGACCAAAAGAGCCTCCGTTCTTCCAGCAACTTTTGCTGGCTGTGATTCGGGTTGCTGACCCGCGAACAAATTCGGCCAGCCTATTAGGCTACGACGTTCTTGCTTTTCTGTGCACATCATTAGTAAACAGGCATTAAGGCTGCAGGCGCAAACATTCGGTCTGTCCACTAACCTCCGGCGTGCTTTTGTCTGCTCTCTGCCATCGGTGGTTAGCTAGCGTAACGCTAACAAATTTAGGGTTAGATCTCCGAAAGAGCAATCGACACGGTCGGCTTTCGTGCAATAGCTGAGTAATTAAGATACAGTTCATAGTAAGAAAGCAAATATACTCCCACGAATTAATAAAAAAATGAAAGAAGAAATACAGAGAAGGAATGCAGAAGTTAAGGCGAAAATAAAATGAACACTCGTGGGAGTTTTTCCTCGCTGGGAAAGAAAGCAAATATTAACTCAGGCGTACTAACCTTAGGCGGTGAAACAGTGTTCAAAATATAGTCTTAAGAAATGTCCCCCAGTAAGTTCCGACTCAAATTTGATATTGTTACGGGATTGGAGAAACGCAGGAAGGGCAAGGCCGGAGAACAAAAGAAGAAGAGGTTGAGAGTGTTGTGCCCCGCTGGACGCTGATTCCCGCTCGCCGAGTCACCTACCTCCCTGGCGGGTTGGTCTGGGTTTGGCGTCCACTCAGGAAGTGTGGCTTAAGCCAGAAGAGGTTGAGAGTGTTGTGCCCCGTTGGATCGGCGAGCGGGAATCAGCGTCCAACGGGGCACAACACTCTCAACCTCTTCTTTTGTTCTCCGGCCTTGCCCTTCCTGCGTTTCTCCAATCCCGTAACAATATGAATACGGCAAAATAGGCTCACAGAGAAAGAGAATTGTTTTATGCAAAGAGCAAGGTTCTAGGCGTTGAGCAAAGATTAGACCCATGTGCGGTATAGGGCGCACATGTTAAGCATTCCTTTGCCAGTTCATTTTTGCCTTTTTCCTATTGGTCAGTCTCGCCTTTTATAACGGGTCCGACTAACGATACTGCCTGGTGGCTATCACTCCTGACATAATAGGCGTAGCTGCAAAATACAAAGGCGTGAAACAGTTAATCTGGAATTTAATATTTGCAAAAACAAGCCCCTGAATTGTTTCATTTAGGTGGAGGAGGTGAGTAGGCATTTTTTTCTTCCGTAAAGGCGCACTTGCTTTAACTTAGCCTTCACTTCTCTGTGTAGTGTAAAGAGAAAATGCTTAAATTTATCTCTGTTTCGATTTTTTTCTGTGTATTTGAGCCTGAAGTGAACACTCGACTCGCTGCTCTTAAATGTTGACTGCTACTGTTTGATTTATCTGGGTTTAACGTCCCAAAGCAACTCAGGCTATGAGGGACGCCGAAGTGATGGCCTCTGGAAATTTCGATCACCTGGGGTTCTTTAACGTGCACTGACATCGCACAGTACACGAGCCTCTAGAATTTCGCCTTCATCGAAATTCGGCCGGCGCGGCCGGGATCGAACCTGCGTCGTTCGGGTCAGCTGCCGAGCGCCGTAACCACTGAGCCACCGCGGCGGGGCTGACTGCTATTGAATTCTCCCGCTGCGTCTATGTGCGTTTTAGCTGACGCCCAGCACGCGCTTCTAGAACGGATGAAGAATGACTCATTTTGTTTGCGGCGCCCTTTAAAAATATCCTGAGCATCAAAATTTTGTTTTCCTTTAAAAGCGTGTTCAAATGGGTGACATCACCTCCTCTGGTGCATGGCGCAAGACACATGCGCTGCCTTAACGCCGAACACGTTACATTGCCGGTGAACTTCACCAGCGCAAAAGCGCCAGATGCCTGACATTCTTTATAGCTTTTGTGAAGGCGCCTACACCCTTCACTAGTACTGGATGGAAAATCAAAATCCGGGCCCTTGATATGCTTCGACTGCATGAATAACAGTATATGCGGATAGTGTATCTCAATAAGAATATCTCAAGAAAAGATTGGAAAAAACCTCATTTCTAGCACAGATCTTGAAACATAGCCTAGAAATGTAATTACCTTCCGGTCCTAAATGACAGGTAGTTGCGATTGCATCGATAATTTCTGTCCATCTAATGGTGGCTTTATATGGTTTCCCTTAAATTTCATTGCATCAAGTCTCACGTAACTTTGCTTATTTTTTTATGCTGTGAGATTATAGCAAAATGAATATGGTGCGCTTTTTAGTATGTGCATTATGTGTTACATGACATGCCAAGTGTTTGGGTAGCATTGCAGTGCGTAACATGTCCACTAATGTATGTCCAATAGTCTTATTAGTTGTGTCTTATTGCTTGTAATATTTCCCCATGTACGCCTACGAATAGTAAGCTTGATTGTGTCCATTGTGTCCGATGAGAATGTCTACAAGGTATGTAAAAGTGATTCTCTCTGCTTTTAGTCCAGACATCTATAATTGTTTCAATGAAAAGCTGTATGTTAACGCCCTTCAACCTGTCAAATATAGGGGCAGCAACCTTCGCCAAGCTGCTAATCAGCAGCTTTTTGTTGCTTGCCCTCGCATTTTTGTACTGTTGTAAAAAGGTGAAATAAATTGAATTTAATGTTTTCTGCCGCACCGACTACCGAGTGGAGTACGATCGAAGCTATACAGACGACAGACAAACGACAGCACAACGGAAGAATTACAAAACAGAGGGCACTTATCCTTACACGATCCGTTTCATGCAAGGCGCACGAATGATTCAGTACGGGCGGCGTTCCATCTTAATCCATCATACACATACATTTGAGCTCGCGGACATCTTCAGCCACGGCATATGCTGCCCGGTCGTTTCTCTGAAGTAAGCATGCCACCGAGATCCGTCTTTCTCTCGTTTCGCTGTCAACAAGATTGCGCAGTCAGGGTTTCCGAAAGCGCACGCTCGCACACACAGATGCTCCACCAGAGTGTTGACTCAATTTAGCGTAGTTTCTTTCAGGGAATGCTTGAGCGGTGCCGCGCACACTTTCCCTATTAGCACCGTTGCGATCATCAAAAGCCCTTAGTTCCCCACGGAAAGCTATTCGTGGAAAGTAAGTTTGCTAGTATAAACAGCTTTGCTCAGAACAGGAAAGCAAAAGAGCGAACAATACTCATGGTGCCACTAATTGAATAGGGCTTCTTACCAACGCGTTTTTATAGCGGTAGCTCTATGAAGGGTTTGATATCCGACTCATGGAGTCCGTTGTCGGCGAGGTGTGTGGCCGTTAGCGTAGCATATCGCTACCGATAACTCATCCGAAGGGCGACTAGAAAGAAATTCAGGTCGGGTTGGGTCCTAAAGATCACGTGGAACTCGGCAATGTGGCATGTGTGATCACATGATTGAGGTCACTAACCTGGAGAGGACGCATTCCATGGGCAGAGGGAGAGGTACACCAACCATACTTACTTCTTTGCCATGGGGAATGACGAATGGAGGCCCTGAGTGTACATTGTTTTCCGTCAACAAAGTGTTAACACATTTTATGAACCTATCGTGAAGGCAGTATCTTTCTATCAACATTGCGTCCTAGGCCGCAAAGCAATTAAGAATATTAGCACTACGCTCAGTCACTGTCAACTAACAAGTGACCTTCCGGTGATAATCACTGATGCCGTTTTTAGAAACCATTTGCAATCTGCTCTCACCGCTCTCCATGAAGCCGAATCAGAAAAGCCATCACAGTCCTTCTACTCAGCGGGGAGTTCGATGTAGCTCGAGCGCGGTCAGTTCAGTGTACAGGCTTTATCAGTCACATGACCGAAGCCGCGGCTTTTGGTTGGGCTATAAAAACCACCAGGCTTACGACATGGGAATGCGTACGCTATTTACCCGCACCTCGCTCGATAGAACATTGGCTGCGTGCGTCCGATAACCCTTCTTCGAATCACTCCAATGAGAACATGTGCGGCGCTGAAATGGCAAAATTGCTATAAAATTAGCGCTCAGGCCTCGCTGCCACAATAAACGCAGCATGCGCCATCGATCCAAAGCAGAGCGGTGTTTCCGCGGTGAAATCGAGTTCCCCTTTGCGCGGAATATTGGTCCTTCTTCGACATTGTATCTCGAAATTTAGTTGCGAATTTGTTTTGTTCTTTTCAGTTATTTTATTCAGTTTTATTTTTTCGTTTCTGTTTGCTACGAATCCACGCTTAAGTGCCTTATCCGCAGGATCGCTTTTGAAGCAGGTTTACAATTTTTGCGTAGCGGCTACGCGCCATACAGATAAAGAACAAATTAAGGACGATCAGGGCCATTAGGAACGCACTATGCTGACCCGAAAGACGTGGGTTCGATCCCGGCCACGGCGGCTAAATTTCTATGAAGGCGAAATTCTTGAGGCCCGTGTGCTGTGCGATGTCAGTGCACGTTAAAGAACCCTAGGTGGTCGAAATTTCCAGAGACCTTCACTACGGCGTCCCTCATAGCCTGAGTTGCTTCGGGACGTTAAACCCCTATAAACAAACAAACAAACAAACAAACAAACAAACAAACAAACAAACAAACAAACAAACAAGCACTATGTTCTTAGATTTCAGAATTGCGTGCGCTTCTATACTTCCCTTACAGTCGCCATAGCGTTTCGAACGAGCGTAATGAAGGCCGTTAATGGTCCTCTTTACTAAAGCCTACATTGTGCTACCAAGCAAGAACTAAGAAAATCTATACACAGCGCGCCTTCTGCGCATGTGCATGAATTGTGCATGGCTTTCGACGACCAACGTGAAAAGGAAACGACCACGGCTGGCTGCTGGCGACACTTGTGCCACTCGTTTTTAGAAAGGTGGTGGTATACTTGCCGATGAAAAAATTTGAAATGAAACAGTTTTAGTATTAGGAGCGGGGTGAGAGCGGCTGAGAAGGGGTGAAGTTCTGGCCCTCACCTGCTATTTACTTGAAGCCCTTCTCAGTATCGCTTCTTCATGGTGCTTTTAAGCATGGTATTTCAGATATTACGCGTCATCTCAAGCGCCACTTGTTGCGTTGCCGAAACCGCTCAAAACGTTGCACCCAGCCCAATTATAGCAACTACATACAATAATAAAAATATTTTACTCAGCAGCGGCAAAATAACGGACACCAAATTTTGACATCAGTTTTGAAAGAACTCCGTGAGGTATGGCAAGGAGCGAGAAAACTAAAAGGAAGCGCCTATTTGAGGCTGGTGTTATGGCATGCAAGACTTAACGTTCCATTAAAGCGCCTATATAAGATATAAAGGACGCCGTACAGTGGAGGCCCTGGATTAATTAATTTCGCCCACCATAGGCTATCTAACCTGCATTGTCATGGTATATCACAAAGGCTTCTAGCACTCCACCGTCAGTAAAATGAGGCCGCGGCGATCGGGATTGAATCCTGCGAACTTGGGCTTAGAAGCCGTACGATAAAGCCACTGAGTCACCACGGGTTTTCTATGTCAGCAGTAAGGTACGATAATGAGCGTCCAAATTCTCTCGCTTCAGGCTGTGTCTATCTTTTTTTTTTTTTTTTTTTTGCGTGTCACCGCCATCCCGGTAGAGAAATCTACAGTCACATACCCTCGCTTTAGCGCACAGAGGAAGTGAGCTGCTGCGACGACCTTTTGACCAGCGAATATCGCCTGCGTGGTGGACCCCGGTGAAGACTAGTAGCGGCACGTTGATCCTCCCATTAGATAGCTGAGTCCCGCTGCCCTCGTGAGAGTGGCATCCTCCTCAGCCTGCGGGCTGCCTGATTACCTCCAAGCTTGCAAATGACGAGCGACGCAATTATGCTCGGCTTAGCGCGCCCCTGCCAGCAGCGCGTCTCGGACTCGTCGCGGACCGCGTATCTGAGTCTTTCCCGGCGCATACGCGCGCTTCACGTGGACCTTGTTTACGTATGCAAATGGCGAGCGCATTCTCAAGGGGCGATGCAATTAACCTTTCGTCGTGCGCGTCAGGGAAATGAGCCGTATGCAATCTCCAGAGGCGGAATTCATCGTCGCTGAAATGGCAGGCCTGACTAGTGGGCGCTGTGGTTCTGTGCAGCGTCCCGCCCTGAGTGTGACACGCTGGTTAGGGCAACCGCGTGACATGTTTTGTGGGAAACGATTGGGAAATCAGATATTTACAGAGACTGCGACGTCGGAGACGACTACATCGATTGAATGCTTACGACGTATCAGAGAGAAATAAAGTGTTATTTAGAGCAGGCGAGAAGTTTTCGCGCTACCTGGGCAGCCTTCTAACTCCAGGAAACCGTGGACTCGAGCCACCTCTCGAGACCGGCCGACCAGACTAGGCTAGTCATCCTGGCTGGGGCTTGACAGCCGACCCTCGTACTACTCTAAGGTTAGGCTTTCGGTGCCGATAGTTTAATGCAACGTCTTTTTTTTTGTTATCTTTATATGCATAATTCGTGCCTTCCGGTTTGTCAGCTTGCTATACTGGTGGAGCCGGTTTTTCATTTTATTACCCAAATAGGGGCATTCGTCAGTTTAACCTGTTGTAATTTGTTAACGATAGGTTGTAAGAATGAGCGGTCTTCAGAAATCGTTCCCCACAGTTCAGAGACCAAAGCCGGTCTGGAGGGTTCTTTGTTGCACTTACGGTGCACTCGTTAGTAGAGAAATGAAATCTTGCGGCGCCATTTTGTGCTACATATGGGTGCTCTAAGAGATTCGGCCATCTTTTAAAACAGGCTGTAGAGGAGCAACGGATGCTCTCCCGGCAGCTTTTACGCATTTGGTCAACTGCTGGCTCAACAAGCACTCCATGAAAGTTAGAGCGCCACACGCAGACTTCCCGCCCAGTGGCGGTATTAGTGGCGGTCCCTATCTGCTGGCTGCATCATCGAAACTTCTACTTTTGATGGGATCCGGTTTGAGCTTAACGCAGGCAGTCTTATGCGGCAGCGTCATTCACGCATACCGCTGGAATCACTCAATCGGCTAGCACCGTATGGCTGAATTAGCAGCGAAAAAACCGCTCACTCTTTACGTTAAGCCGCAACCGAAAAGAGATGTGAACGTGTGACCGCCGTTGCATTTATGCTAGACTGCGTGACCAACCAGCAATTTTCTGTTAATCACCTCACCAATAGCACTGGAAGGCTTCTTAATCAGCGGCTTCATAAGCTTCATGGAAACATAAAAGTTCCTATTGTATTATGGGTCATTCAGAAAGTTCACAGAGCTGTTTGCACAGAGGAAGCTGCGGTGGCAAAACGCTGTTACAGAGCTCTATAGGCACTTTTGACGCTGTAAACTAGAGCACTGCACCAGCGCGCGCCTACCCTAAAGCCCGGACCAGCCGAGTGTGATGCTCAAATTTCTTCCGAGCTCGGATTGAATCTTCGCGTTGAAAGCGGCAGCAAGGGATCCCAGATTCCGATATCACTATAAACCACCTGATGGAATCGTCGGGCATTGCGAATAGGTATTCAAATTTCACACTTTCTTTTGTTGCATCGCATTTGTAACTGGTTACCTGGTAAAGTTTTCACTTTTTTTTTAAACGAGCTCTAATAAACCTTTCAACTTTACTCTTTAACTTTATTACCCTTTAACTTTATTACCCTTTAACTTTGAACTTTACTTTACCGTTGCCTCTTGGAATGATTTACGCTTGAGAACAACTGCATGGACGCTTCCCGTGTTTTAATTCGAAAGCATTACTAGTTGCATGTACCAGCGTCGCCTGTGCCTAGTCAATTGACAGGGTGTCACAGCTGGGCGCGACTCTTCTTTGCTCAGCCATCTGAACTGCGCTGTGCGAACTGAAGCGATGGCATCTCTGTGAAGTTAACCGTTCAGAATAGCAAACAAGGCTGCCAGTGATCTCTTCAGAAACAAAAGGACCACCCGAAGGTAGAGAACACTTTTTCGTGGAAGCTCCTGCCATCCTTAATTCTCCATGTAGGCCTGCTGCATTCTGGATGAAAAGTCCGGAGAGAGGTCGAAGCTGGCTTGGAGTGTCCAGAGAGTGCACTCGGCTGTTCCAGTGCGGCGGTCTCTACTCTGCTAAAATGTGTTCGGACGCAAGAATGTGTCGAGAAGAAGAAACTGCCTAGCAGCGTCCAGCCTTGAAAAGAGGTCAGCCCGTCTGCCTCACACCAAGAACTGGGAATTGCCGTCGTGATCCGTGTACCAAAGAAGAGTTTGCTAAGATGAGGGAGTAGTTTATTACTCGGCGGTCTCTGTCAGCATTAGATCCGAGTGGCTTGGCTGCTTCCGAGGAAACGGAAGAGCAGTGTCGAAATGGCGGCCTTGCAGTAGCGCCAAGAACTTCGCCCACTTACGGTACTCTGTGTACGTTACAGTGAGGTTTATTGCTTAAGGAAGCGTGTGCGCTAGCAATAGAGCTCACGCTTGTCAGTGGGCGACAGACTCCTCGAGATTGTTCTGAAGCGTGCTGTTCACGTTTCATGCGGCAGTCTTGGCCGCATCCAGGTCCCATATTGACAGCCGCACTGCCGGCATAGTCCATAAAACGCCCCGATGTGAAGTGCGGGTGAAATCTTCATGCTGCCGATTATATTCCTTGCTCCTGTGAAAACTTTTTTTTTAATTTCTTGGCTGGTGCCAAACGTCCGCGTACAGGTTTGGTTTATGGGGTTTAACGTCCCAAAGCGACTAAGGCTATGAGAGACGCCGTAGTGAAGGGCTCCGGAAATTTCGACCACCTGGGGTTCTTTAACGTGCACTGACATCGCACAGCACACGGGCCTCTAGAATTCCTCCTCCAAAGAAATTCTAGCCGCCGCGGCCGGGATCGAACCCGCGTCTTTCGGGTCAGCAGCCGAGCACCATAACCGCTGAGCCACCGCGGCGGCAAACGTCCGCGTACAGATCATCCGCCCTCGTGCTTCTCGTGTGTCGCTCCACTGTACTGATCGTGTTTTCCGGCTTCTATTACGACCTTTTCCGGACATTGCAATGCAGTGCGCGCTCCTTGGGGAAGTAAACGACGAGAGCGTGGGGCAAATAAAGCAACAGCACAGTGCCGCCGCTCATGGGCTCTTGGCTGTACAAGCGAACACGCACGCACACACAAGCACGCACGCACAATTGTTTGTGGCTGATGCCACTTGTGTTGAGTTACAGCGTTCAGAGTGCAGGAGCAAGAGCGAGATCTAAAAGTGAAGTTTCGTTTCCTGCCTTCTCTTTGGCGCATCTAGCGGTGAGTCCGTACTGCAACACAGATAGACAGAATGAAGATAAGGCAGGGTAGGGTAGATTAGTGTAAGTTTGTGATTATTTCGATGGCCTGTCGAACAAGACGCCAAAGGTTAAGTGGGCTCGTTTTATGCGTAAGAATTAGTTAAATCTGAAAGCTCCGCTATTAGCGACGTGTCTCTATTTCCGTTATTTCCGTTTAATATAAAATTCTTGCAAGAGGCACCAGTGGAGTTACAGAGGAATGGTTACGGGAATCCTGCAGGTTGGAGTTGATTCGAAAATCAACTCCACCGTGACGGTTTCCTCTATGCTCATTAGACTAACTCTAGGCATCCTTACAGTTGTTGATCGATTGGGCCTCGAACTAGTATCTGCTAGGCATCCTGATTAGCTTAAATTGTAGAGCAACCGCCCCCGCAAAGGTAGTGGTCCGGGTTAGATATCGAAAGGAATTTTACTGCGTTCGCAATGCAGTCCTCCTTCAGTGAAATGCTGCTGTAGGTGTGTACCACCGCCATCCTCAAACCCTCCCTTCGGTTGCCACCCTCCGGTTGCGCCATCCGTCGCTCTAGCCATGTCCTCCTCCTGATAGAGCAACACTCCTCTTACTCCTTACCCATAGTTACCGTCCTCTGGTTACGCCCGCTACTACTACTATGTCGACGACACTGAACAAAGGGAACGGGCCTTTAACAGCTGGTACTTAAAGCGGTAAATGCTCAGTGATGTACTGTTATCTCCAAGCAATCATTTAGCGTGAACACTAGCTATTCGCTAAACAAGCAGCTTAAAAAAGCGAGAAGCTGATTTCGGAATCAACAGCCACAAGCAGCCGCGCGGCACGGCTGTGGGTGGGGCGAAGCGACGGCGACGGATATTGGTCTATGAGGTCTATGTTCACGTTTGGAAGACATTCGAAAAAGTGCATATCCCACCCGCCAACTGACTCCCGTCAGCTACTCCCACTGTCCACCCACCTCCTCCTTCCAGAAACCACTATGCGCTTGAAGCTCATGGCCAAATCAAGATCAAAGACTCCGTGGGAAGGCGATCAATGTCGAATACAAAAGCAAACCTACTACCGAAGATTTGGCGCGTCAAAGTGCATAATTGCCCAGCATATTTTCTTGAACGAAGAAGGTTCTCCGAGAGCTATTGAATTCCCTTTATTTCCCGTATGCTGTGAGTGCTTGGTTGGATGCTAAAGAGTATTTACGCACTTATTTCATGTCTCGGACAAAAGCTCGCATACCCTTGAAGGTAGGATCTGCTGTTTTCTCAGAGTGGCCAAACACGGTCCGCTTGAAGACATCACGCAGTAAGTCAAAGCAAACTACCCACTCCCGATAAACTTTGGAAATGAACCATCGAATTGTTTATGCTGAGATCGACGCAGTGCTCTAAACATTAAGTTCGGCGGTGAACGCATGCATTAAATACAAAAAAAAAACACATGATCCTGCAAGCACAACACCGAGGGAAAAAAAAGAGCAAAACTTCAAAATGAGAAAGACGGCTATAATGGTGATGGAGCAGTCGCGTGAGTCACTCACTCCTCCTCACTCCAGTACTTTCTCTTCTGCATTCCGTGCTCCCATCGCCCCACTTCCTGGCACGAGTGGTTGTCTCTCCTTGAATATCGATACAGAAACGCAATCGCAGAGGCACTGGGAAGTCACAGCAAAAGACGATAAGAGCCCCGCAGGGCCCATCTCCTTACGGCACTACAAGCCCCATTCACCCACCACTGAGAGCACCCTGAACTGAGGGATGATGATGATGATGATGTCCTCAGGCTTAATGGCACATCCCGACGTAGTAAATATTTTGTCTTCCTTCTCCTCATCGTTAACAATGAACAATTAATTTAGACAGAATTTCGAAATCGTGCTTTGTGACTTTTTTGCGAGCTGGAGTTGAAGTTCGAGCCCTTCGCCGCCCTTCCTTTTTGCGCAAGCTGTGAATGTGAATTCTTATGTCAGCGATCAGACCCGTCTAAGAAGAAAGTGATAGAACGAGAAAGAATGGCGGTGAACATAGCTATGCTGCCAACGAGTTGCCCGGCGCCCAAGTCATTAGTACGAGCCGAGTCATGAGAGACGAAATTTGATATTGGTTGAAAGGCGGTCTTGGTTTGCCTCTCCTACACGTGGACAAGGAATGATTATTTATCCAATATTTATAGCTTCATAAATAGATTTCTAAAAAATTTATCAGCCCCTGTCTAGTATAATCCAACTATTAGACACATGTCCAAAAACTAGTCAGCAGGGCTGCTTTTACAGAATAAGAATAAAAAAAAACATACTCGCCGCACGATTACGATGCTCGGTAAAGCATAATGACAGCACAGTGGTTCTGCGAGTTTTATAGTTGAATGCAACAATTTATTATTTGTTTTTACACAGACTTCGGCACTGAAGCGGCTTTCACAGCTGGATCTTGTGACCCCTCCTCTTAATTTTGAAACCAGTAAATAAAAAAAAATGTGGTAGGGTTTCAACGTAGTTAAACCGAGAAGACGTACGAAAGCATATGTTTAACCTGGTTGGCTCAAGGTTTTGCCTTTCTTGGTCGTCAGCGCGCCTGGCGGGGATATTAGTTCGACTATAGTGAAGGATGGTCTATTGGGACGTGGGAAGCGCCTGCAACGAAGACTCTTGTACAAGTAGTCAATGAAACAGTGGGCGAGATGCAGGGTCGCAAGGAACAGTTCTCCAGCACGAGCGTCAGGTGGTGGTGGTGACAACTTTTTTATGAACTAAAGGAGAGTTTGCAGGCCAAAAATGGCCCTTTACATAGGTGGAGTCCTTAGACCGGGACCCCGCTGGACGAGGCCGCTACTCGCGCTCGTTGGACTAGAGCCCTTTGAGACTCCAGCCCCGAGCAGTTGAGCAGGGCTGCCTCCCATGCCTCTCGGGAAGGGAAAGGATTGGGGGAAAGGGAAGGATTCTTCTGACAGGCCCAAACCATGTGGAAGCTATCGGATACTTCCCCACTGTGAGGGCAGCGACCAACGATTTTGGGGTCGAAATGTTTCGCTACTGTAGGACACAACAGAGTGTTGGTCTGCAGGCGTCTCAGTGTTCGCTCATCGGCTTTACTCAGGCCCTTAGCAGGGACTGGGAGAAGCCAACGGCGTTCGCAATAGTCGTCCAGAATTTCCCTGAACCGCAGAAGCGGTTGCACAATCTCTGAGCCGGAAGAGCCTGGATGAGGTGCCCGGTTGGTAAGCGCTCGGGCAGCCGCGTCCGCAGCCTCATTACCTCTAGTGCCCTGATGGCCCGGAGTCCTAACTATGCGTTTGGGCGAGGGGTCTGATTCCCTCACTGCGCGCTTTAATACACAGTAGGCTAAAGGTGAAACCTCGCCAGCCAGGTAGTGTTGACAGGCTCGACGCGAATCTGTCACGATTACCTTCGAATTCGAGTCCGAGACGGCAAGCGCAACGGCTACTTCGTCAGCCGGCCGCCTCAGGAGCTTCATCGTCTTTTTCATTGGTGCATGATCTGCTTCTTCATTCCAGTAACATATTAGTTGATGAAGACGACGATGTGCAATGCACATCGCGAGAGTTTGTTGCAGTGTAACGCGAGGCGTGATCGGCTGCGGCGGTAGCGTAGTGCTCTCGTGTAGTGGCCAGTGAAGCTGATCTGATACTGTTAATATGAACACCTTGCCTCATGCACAGCTGTGTTCACGTGAGTCATTCACTGTAGAATTCGGACGTATTGAGGTAAAGGCAACGGCCAACAACAAAAAGACGCCGGCTGGAAAGCTATGAAGATCAAATTAGTGCAGCTTGTGTGCTCGTAGGCTTTGAATTTTTGGCATGCAGTGTCCCCGGACAATGGTAGAAGTTTTAAGCGACAGGAAGTTCGAATGGAACGGTTGGAAATAAAGTTGATTTTGTTTGCGAGGATGGCGACGAGCCAAGCCCGAGCAGCGACGTCACAGATAGCGATGAAGAAACTTAACGGTATCTGCAAATGACGGCCAGACATCGCATAGTGGTGCAATAAAGTAGTTTCTCCGGAATACAGTTAGAAGACTGGAATGAAAAATGCAGCTTTAGTGCAAGGGCATCACCAAGCCAAAATCCTGAAAAAAAAAAGTGCGGCCCTTCGCCGAGTACATATGGTGTACACATTTTAAATATACTTTGTAATACTGTGCGATGTCAGTGCACGTTAAAGAACCCCAGGTGGTCGAAATTTCCGGAGCCCTTCATTACGGCATCCCTCCTAGCCTGAGTCGCTTTGGGACGTTAAACACTAATAAACCAAATATACTTCGTTACTTGCTTGGCAGCTGATAACAAGAGGTACGTTAAGAAAATCAGAGCAAGAAACATTCTGATGTTTAATGCGAAGTTTCAGCCTGCGTACTGGCCTTTTTGCAAGAGCAAATACAACACGTTTCCTGAGACTTGCAAAACGGATTAAAGAAAGCGTCGCACCGAAGGTGGGTGAAACCAACGACATTTTGTTTCCTGTCTTGTGGCGCTGCCTCAAGTATTTTTTTAATTCCGCTTTGTAGTTAATTAGCTAAGGTAACTATGCACCGTTTTTAATGTTCACTTTACGGTCACATTTCGCTTAATATTTAACTAGCTAATTATGCAACGTTTTTAATATTCACTTTAAGGTCACATGCGTTTCGTAAAGTTGTAGAGGGGGCTAAAAAAAATTCGATCCAGTTTTTAGAGCGAAAACACTACTTCACGGGGTCTAACCCAACCAAGAATCCTGTGGCTTTTCTTTAATCTTGAGGGTGCGGAAATAAAATAAATAATGTGACCCCTGGGTTTCGAACCCGCACTGGAGCAAACAGATCAGTTTCAAGAAAACGTTGAGTTAGGCTGGTTGGTATAAATTTATTGCGAAATGCCGCAAAAAACGAGGGACCAGAGAAAGAAAGACACAGGACAGCTCTTGTCTTGCCTGTTTCTTTCTCTGGCCCCTCGTTTTTTGCGCTGTTTTATAATAAGATAATCGTCGCTGGCCATTACACGAGAGCACTATGCTATCGCCGCAGCCCATCACGGCTCGTGTTCAACTGCAACCCACTATCGCGCTGTGCACTCAACACCGCCGTCTTCATCAACTTCCACCTGCGGCGCGAAGAGATCACATCAACTTAACCTCTGGCAGATATTAATCTGAGTCTAATATCATCGCCAGTCCTGCCAACGACCCAGCAACGTAAAACCATGAGCCTACCAGGCTAAAAACACTTTCGCACGTCTGCTCGGTTTAACTACGTTGAAACCCTACCACTTTTCTCTTTCTATTTACAAATCTTTTAGTGTCGAACATACGACAGTAAAAAGTTCACGACTATCCACTGCTCGCCGGAATTTCGACAGATAAATTTTTTGTACTGAAGCCACTTGATCCCATTTGCGCCTTGTGTGCCCCGAAAGACCTCCTGTCAGGAAATCACGTGATTCTCGAGAAATCTCTAGCGCTGACATGCAAGGCCGACGTACCAGGCACCAGAACGTTCCGCCCCACTGAACACGGTTGAGCTTCAGCGTGCCTCGAAACAAGTTCGTCGTTGGTCATTTTTCAACAGCGAAGTTTCTTTAAAAGCTGCATAGCTTCCCTTCATAGCCGTACGACTGCGCATGCTATTAACTAAGCGCTCCTTCAATGAAATACCCTACATTGAGAGACCATCAAAACAGCTTGCAGGGCCTTTGTTTAAGCGAAATGTTCGAGCTCTCATTGTGTGCGCAATCATTACGAACAAAATTGATGTGTGGAAGCCAAGCCTCGCTTGAAGTTTGGTTTATGGGGTTTAACGTCCCAAAGCAACTAAGGCTATGAGAGACGCCGTAGTGGAGGGCTCCGGAAATTTCGACCACCTGGGGTTCTTTAACGTGCACTGACATCGCACAGTACACGGGCCTCTAGAATTTCTCCTCCAAAGAAATTCCAGCCGCCGCGGCCGGGATCGAACCCGCGTCTTTCGGGTCAGCAGCCGAGCACCATAACTACTGAGCCACCGCGGCGACTCTCGCTTGAAGTGTTTGTTCTATACTTTTGTGGTCGCGGCATCATAATTTTCACCGTGTAGGAGAGTGGTGGCTACTATATAACAGCATTCTCGCGGTGGACATAGTAGCACGTAAAACGTGTAACAAGCGCATATACAGCATTGGGAGTTACACGCTCAAAAACTCTCTACAGCATCCTTGTTTTGTGGGCAATTCCGGCCATGGTTTGCAGACGATACAGCTATAGGTCGATCATATTCAGTCTCAGGTGAAGGATGACAAAATTTTTAACAGTGTAGTGGTAGTTGCGGTCAGGAGGAGCACTTCCACGGGTAGCTTGCGCATTTAACGCAGCTCGTCCCATGCGTGGTAATAGGAGTGGAAAGACCACACGCCTCGAAACGAAACCGGGTGTTCAAGATGCTGCACATTTTTATGATGTCCTTCTTAAAGCGCATATTCAGTACACAGCGCGACTGACAGCAATATCGCCTTCAGGAAGGCGTAAAAAAAAAAAAAAATCACGAAAGGCATCTGCTACTACTCGACCGCAGAGCCCAACTAAAGCTCTTTCTAATAAAGTAAGAAAGAAACCACCGACACTGGCTCCTTCGGAGGTTCCAAAATTTCCAATTTCATCAATTCTTCGGCGCGCCGTAAGGCGTCGCGTCAGGCGGCGGCTTTGAACTGCTGGCGGGGCGCCGCAGGCGACGCGTCAGCCACCGGCACAGCCGCCGCCGCCGAAACGCGTCGAGCCGGCCCGCGTTCGTGCTGCGAACGCTAGAGCAACTGCTGCTCCACGGTCGGCTTGCATCCTCGTTCTCGGATCGCGCCGGCGCCGCTGCATCGGCGACGACTTCTCGCCCGTAGCTCTTTTCGTCCAAACTTGGCGCTACTTGGAAGCGCGCCTCGGTAGCCCGGATTGAGCTTGTCGGAGCCCTTTGCTCGACTTCGGAACGCTCAAAACGCCAGCTACTTCGTCGTAGTGGCGCCGCCTCCGATTCCTCGCTTTCTCTCCCGTCCCACACTCGGAGAACGCTGCCGTCCCGGCCGACCGCGGCGAAGCACGGAGTTGGTGCCTCATTTCATGCTTCTGCTCGAGCTGTTGGGCATCGTGGGGCGCTTTGTGGTGTTGGTGCTTGTGCGCATGCCGCGACTGGTAGTTCCGGGGAGCATTCAGTCGCTTCGCGACAAGCGCGAGCTCGTGACCCGAGTGGGGTGTGGGCTATAACGCGAGATTACTGTGTTACGCGGACTTCGGCGCCAAGCTCATACTGCTCGACATGAACATGGTTGTTGTTGCGCTGTTGGGCAGCAGAGAGGCCATCTTTTTGGTAGCGAAAGCTGTTGTACGGAGTCCTACCCGACGGACTCACGGCGTACGTAGGCCATCAACATCCGGCCATGTGCCACACGTCGCTATCGCCGGACACGTGATCAGCGCACGTGACCATGGTCCGATTGCGATTGTTTGGTAGCACAGGCTTTCAGGAATTCTGCAGTCCTTATAGGTATATGTAGCTGCGTATGTAGATCTACAGGCATTAGCAACAGACGGGTAGCAGCATGGCGACAGCTTAAGCTGAGTTTAGTGCGTTACGCATCACAAGCTAAACAGTTTATTTTTTTTTTTATTATTTCTCACCTCTATCCGAGCCACGCGATAATCCTGCGGAGCCGTCGACACTATATTTTGAACGCGACGGCGTTAAAGGCCTTGTTCTTTTCTCGCCTTAAAAAGAAATTTATTCGAATTAAAATTCCTAGATTACAAGCGACGTAGTTGGTGTTTATTCTGAGCCACATCACGTATTTTTTTTTCTGGAGGGCTTTGATCCTTAATTTAGGTCGGAAAAAGAAAAACCGTCACTTTTAGCGCACTTAGCGATTATTTTTCTTTAGAAGTACCTCGTTTAAGAATTTTACTTTGTTTTTAGCATGAGCTACAGCAACAGGTGAGAGCAGAAAAAAATCACTGTCTGAAATATTAACGAATTTTATATAAAAAATTTCTACAAACGGCACATATTTCGTTTTTTTCACTGAAACACGAAAAAGCGAGAAATTCTTGGATGGCTTCATTAATTAAGTCGGGCCAAAGAGCAAAGCAAGTGACGTATAATAAATAAAGTCATTGTACCCGTCTTCACATTTCATTTAAAAATATTAAACTCCAACCAACTTTTCCTTCGCGGAAACTTGAAAGAGCACTGATGGCAGAAAAAAATTTTGTTCCAGAAAAATACTTCAATGAAACTGCATTCACATAACCGCCAACAAGCCCAACCTTTTTTTTTTCAGAACTATTGACCGTGGTCGCTTTTGAGGTCTGGGGCGTTCTGCGTCGTCTGTTTCCGCACGCGGCAACAGAATTCACGCATCTCGCAGGAAGCAACTTCGTGCTACAATGCCAAATACTTTTCAGCCACGAAGCCATTCTGATTTACTGTAGTTATCAAGCCGATAAAATGTCAAAGAAATAAATGCTTAACAAATTACACAATGCATGTCAAGAAACCCGCACCGCTAAACAGAAATCGTACGCTGTAACAGAAGCGTGGCTTTCTTCCTTGAACGAAGCTAGCGTGATGCGAAAGAAAGAAAAAAAAAAACTTCTTATGGGGGTAACTGCAAGGCAGAGCGGAAGGCTGCCTATCAGGGTTCTCAAAATCGACGGTCGCCCAGTTGGTGGCGGCTAGCTTTTTTGTTGCGCCGAGCGAAAAAGCAAAGATAACGCCGGCCATGGTCTAAGCTCAGCGGTGAGGCTCGCTATACTCAGGCACAACTTTCTGTGGCTATGCAGTGGAAGCTACGAGGGCGAGGCGCAAGGCTTTAATATGTGCGCTCTTATCACCAAGTGCGTTCTTACAGGCGTTTAAAGGGCCACTGACCAGGGTCCGGACATTTTTGAAAAACAAGCCCACTGCATAGATGAGGCATCGAAGATAACCTCTGCAAAATACTAGAGCCATGCGCGCCCCGAAAAGCTGCGAAAATTCAAATCAAAGCCCGTTCGTTCTTTCCTTCCTTCAAAAACGGGCCCCGCCCACTACTCTGCACCCCGCTGACGTCAAGGGTGGCTACTTTCGCTAAAGGCACTCCATTGGTGCATCGTTCTGACTGACGGGAGAAGGTTGGGCGTAGCCTTGGCGTCGCGTCGTCTGCACAAGGCTTTCCGCAGCGCCTTCTGTTCTGGCTCATGCCTCCAAACCCGCATGAAGGAAAAAAAAAAAAAAACTGCGGAGGGAGCGTGCGGCGACAGCCTTGAACCCTTGCCATAAAAAGTAAAAAATAGTAAAACTGAGGGAGTTGGTTCGCCCCCCCCTCCCCCCCCGCCGTGATCACACGTCACGAGAAGCTCTGCGTGCGCGCTCCCTTCTCAGTTTCTTTTCTTCTATGCGAGCCCCCCAAAACAAGGTTTTAATTAGTAGTGCAGCAGAGCCTTTCCCTCGCTCGTCCACTTGAGCGCTCCGCATAGACACCGCTTATCCTCCATGCATCTTGCGTACGCCCTGACTCCAATGAACGACATGGGCTTTGGAGCGGAGAAAAGACACAAACACACAGAACACAAACACACATGAAGAAAAGCAAACGGGCGGTTGCCGGGTCCGCACTTCGCCGTGTGTTTCGAACAGAAACGACTTCCGCCCATCCGCTCGTGAAACGGTGGGGAGGCCTAAAAAAAAAATGAAAAGGTGGCTCGCTAACTGGGAATGACAAACAGATGTATGAAAGGGTGCGCTCGCTAACAAGTCTAGGTGGTCGAGCCGATCGCGCCTCTCGATCGTTCAGTGTGCGGAGAAAATGCGACGACGCTGTTTCAGCCCCAGCAGCAAAAACCAAGAAAAGAATTCTATTGAAGGCGGGGCCATGACGTAGCCCCGTGACGCACTCCACAGACACCACGCCTCCGGCTTACGTCGGAGAAGGAAGGGGTGATTTTGCCTTGCCGAGCCTACTCGACGAGGAGCGGGAGAGAAGAATTTCGAGGAGGGAATGGAAGGAGAGGAGGCTCGCTGAAAGAGAGGTAGAGAGTGTTTGCTGAGCTGGGGTGGTCCGTGGCCCTTTAAGAAGGCGTCGCGCTCGTAGCATCCCCTGCGTGGCCACAGAAAACTGTCCCCGAGTACTGCTCGGATAACATGGATGGATGAGTTCTTCGCGTTGTTTGCATGCACGCTGGCCGTTCGCGCCGGCAGCGGTTTCTATTCAATCATCCAACTATTAGCATTCCTCCAGAGCTGCCTGAATGCAACTTTGGCAAACGTCCCGTGCTCCAGTTTGTAGGGTTGCAGAAGATCCTTGGTCAAACGTGGCTGTCCATGACGGGCACCGAGCGAGCGTCTACGTAAACACGCGGTGCACGCCTCTCAGTGAACAGCGCTTCATGGTCCGAACAGGCTTGTAGAAAAAAAACTAGCGCAAAGGACGGAGGCACAGAACAAGGAACGCGTCGTCCAGTGTTCCTTGTTCTGTGCCTCCGTCCTTTGCTCTGGTTTTCGATCTACAATCATGTACCGACTCGCCCAGCTCTCCACTTTACTGTTCAGACAGGCGATAATACAAAGATTAAAAATATAAACGCAATCACCTCAGAAGGCGAGTGTGTGCTTCCGGAGGGGTCAGGTAAATCGAGCTCACAGGGGACTAACTAGCACATAATTCTATTCCGACGGACCATTCCCGGGCTCAGCGATTTTTCTGGTCGCGCCTCTACCTTGGAGCACGAAAAAACCAGCACGCAGCTCGACAGGAGCGCCTTACCATCACATGTTCGTCACGACTGCATTTTGCGCTCGTTAAGAACAACACTGCAGCACAGACATAAGAGGCATCACTAGTCGAGAGCCCAAAGGATTCCGCTGCTTATAACGCTGCTTACAAACGTGGATAAAAATTTGTCGCTGTGGAAGTAATCTTTTCTTCAGCAGCTCTGCTTACAGTGGTTTAGGAGACAAAATAACAAAGCATCATCTTGTAAATTTACTGTGAACGGACGATTAAGCTGGATTTCGTTGTATGTGTAATCCACGAGACAGTACACTGACACACCCCTTCGATTCACCGCACTCGAGCAGGCTGCGTGAAAATTCGATCCTGACAGGAAGGCGCATCGTGGTTACATGGGCTGGCAGCCACCGGAACCAGCCAGCCGGCTAAGTTAACCACGGATCAAGGAACGCAGATGCGCTTCGCTGATTCGTTCTGCAGCTCTCGTTGCTACGCGCGCTTACGGTAGAAATAGGCTGCTTGGGAGCGAAAGAAACAGTGCGAAGTTATTGAGGGTATAGCCGCAGGGTGCACAGCAAGCAGCTGATCGCGTATTCATCGGCGACGGCGACGCGAGTGCATGGCGTCTGGTTCGTTTTGCACTGTCGTGAAGTGTGCACGCAGCTTCAGGATATCCTCAAAAGCATGCGACAAGCAGCTGCACTCTAACGGCTTTCATTCGACACCCCATCGAAGGGCGAAAGTGCGCGTCCATTGGTCATCAAACGACACGACGTGCTCTCAGATTATCGCGTGTTTGTTAAGTATGCTGTATGATCACAGACGATCGACCCTGCAGAGTGATTGACTCTGCAGTGGTCGTAGCGATTCTACGCTCGTGAACTGCTTCCTGTGGGCTGTAATCAGAAAAGAATCGGAAAACGTTCCGTTCAACTGAATCCTGTCGCCCGCCGGCCATGACCATTACCGGCAAGGAATGCGTGCATAATCTCGTAAAACGCACTTATCAGCTGGCTGAGCATTTTTCTGGAGGAAGCGCGTGTACTGTACACATTTATCAGCATATCAGATCTGTATGCTATCGCTTCGGAGTGTGAGCACTCGAATGAAGGGTGCTACAGTCCAGCCTTGCGAGTCAGCGCTGCGTGCGTTTGCATGCATGGTAATCGGCGCTGGGCAAATTTTCCTCTTTAATGAGTCAACTGCGAGGTGACGTATGTCCATGGTACTTCTCAGATATTTTAACCATTCATAGCAGAAGGTCCAAGCACCAACTTTTATGGAAGTCGGAGACGCCCGAATCAGCACGCGCCACGTCGGCTGTGTGCACTTGAGGGCTTTTATTAAATGACGTGCTTCAATCAATCAAGCATTTCTCAAAGCATGTCCTCCTTTCCACCGCGCCGGAACAAAGAAGAATTCGATAAACACGTCCACTGCATGCATGCGTGCGCGTGTCTGAGCGCGTACTCGGAGCTGGAATCTGTGGCCTCTCTCGAGAAAGGCCTCGTATAGTATCGTAATATCAGCCTAGGCACAGAACAATTTTGTGACTGTGGAAGAAATAAAGCAAACATTCACGATTTAAAAAACAGTATTGTTTTTGCGAAAACAAAACCGCAACCTTAGTGTTTGCCCCATACGAGCCTTGTCTCCCCCGCTGACTAGCACGTGGCGCACTTTTCGAATATCAATAGAAAGAGTTGCACAAACTATTTTATTGTGTGTTTGTGTTTAGAAAGCAGGTACGGGCGACGAGAGTGGGTCACCGGCTACGAAGAAGCAGGCATGCGGAGATGAAAAGTTAGCGGCTATGTGATTGGGGCGCCTCAGCGCTTTTACAGCGCGAATGCAAACAGCAGATGTATAAAAAGGGAATGTTAATCTGCCACGACTCTTATATAGGTGTTTGTAAGAAATGAACACAGCTGAATTCTCACACCAATCTTTTTTCCTTTATGTTGAGAAATTTTTAAGGACAAATGTGCAATCGCTAGTGAGACATTTTCGCGTTAAGCGTGTTTATGCCCAACAGTTCTGGACAAAATTATTTTTGAGTGCGAAACCTTTTATGAATGCAATTTTTTCACGTTATGTAAGATTTCATTATACATCGATCACTATATCCGCAGATTAACCTGTTTCAAAAAAAAAAAAAAGGAGATCACCCGAGGGCAGCGTTGCATTTTTTTTTTTCTATTAACGGGCTTTAGCTATCGTCAAAAGCGTTCCCCTTTGGTTGTATATGGAAGTCTCCACTCTTTGATGCGATTGATGGAAGCACTTTAAAAAAGTGATTTTGACACATATCCGAAGAATAGACCATAACAGTTTGTTACAATTTTTCAATTTTAAATATTTTTGTCCAAGTATGTTCTACATGTGGGAAGTAGCGATCGAAAGGTGGAGTGGAATTTTCTCGGGCGATTCTTTTAAAGGAGAGGCACAGATCATCGTCGTTACCGACGATGACGTGTGTATTTCTTTTTAGTCTTACTGCGGTGGTTGCACCAGGACTTGTGCTTTCACTCAAGAACTACCAGCGTACTCTGAGCGGCGCACTCTATAAGACACCAAGGACAACCGCATCCAATCGTTGTCTTCAGAAAAAACTCATGCCCTCACTTTTCGTGGCTACGTTGCCGTTTGTCCGGGATCGAAAGAATCACCTATCGGCGAGAAAACTGGATGAAAAAATCTTCACGCCAGTCGATTCAAACTCGTGACGTCTTTACCTAAAGGACGGGTCGCCATCGTTTGAAGTGAATGGCGATGTAGCGTAGCCTCCGGGATCCGTCACCGAAAATCGGAAGAAATGGGCAGGCGGTTTTCAACCAAAGGTTGGGAAACCGAGGTTTTAAAACTCTCACGTAGGGATGTGTTTGCCGTTGTGGCCCTAGAGCGAATGCCGCGTATTTTCAGCCCCACTTGCCCTCTAGCAACGGCAAGTTCGTCCTTCTTCAGTCGGGTCCAGCTTTTTCACTCTCTTGTAGCGCGTCATAGGTAAGTGTGTGTGTGAGGTAAGAGCAGCATCACAGGTTCAGCGGTTTCGTTTGCGACCTGCTTCCTGCGTATCGTCAACATGCCGTTTTCTCAAATCGCTGGCGCGTCACTTGCGTTTTCACCGGCTTTAATGCCATCTTACGCAATACAGCTCTCACGACCAGTAACATTTTAAAACCAACGATTTATCTGCTTTTGTGCTTTCGCGGTGCTTCAGGAACAGAGGTCGTTCTTGAGATGTTCATTCTATTCGGAGCATCCCTGGGAAACCATCCGCAACCCTCCAAGAAAACGAATCGTCCTCGCTACTGGCCCAGCCGGACACTAGGCGTGAGTAATGGATCACGAGAGAAGACAGCGCAGGACGGCCAGCGCCTGAAAAAGAGCGAAAAAAAAGAAAAAAGTGGAGAGCGGGAAGAGCAGGTTTAAGAAGCAGGAAGGACACCCGGCCGGGGAGTCTTCGCTCGATGGCGGCCGTTTCTCAGGCTCGCGCGGTGGCGGTTAAATTGTCGATGACTCTGGGGACATTCGCAGAGCGTGGGCGCGGTGCAAATAAATGACTTTCCTGATCGGTTTGAAGTTTCGCCGCCAATCGAGAAACGCCGGAAAAGTTACGTGCGAGAGGACTTCGCGGCAGGCGAGCTCTTCGCATGCGTCCGAAAAATGACTTTGGGAACGCCGTTAGAAAGGCTGTTTGAAAGCTTCCTTGCACTGCTCTCGACTTTTTCCTCGTTAAGTTCTTTGCATAGAACTGCGCACGCACATTTGAACATTTTCGATACAATGTGGCCTTTAAATGACAGCTGTGAACCAGTCTAGAACTTGCAAAAGCTGAAGAATGAGGCAACCCTTGCGAGTTACTTTCCTGTACGTTAATTACAATACCTCCCCACCCCCCACCACCACCACTCCGGCCCCTTTTTCCCCAAATAAGAGAAATGCGATTATTCACTTTTAAGTAGAGAGACATGCGTGGCAGTAACGAGCTTCGCTGCAATTCGCTTTGATGTGCGGTGCTCGATTGCGTTGATAGCTTCTCGCTACCAAAACAAATTTGAAGCCATGACAACCCCTTTCGCGTAAAAAATAAGCTCTAAGATGAAATGGGGAAATAAAGAAAAAGTTAACTCACACTTTAGTTAAACGTGGTCTAGAAACATTGCCTTCAGCGCCTTATCGGCGCAGTGCCGAAAACGAAAAAAATTTAACGCCAAAAGCGTAGTTTCTGTGGTTGTTAGGGGTATTAAGCGTTTGGTTTTCAAGAAACTTATTTGGCGCTCATTTTAATTGCAAAAGAACACCGATACGTTGCCAGAGACAGCGAGAAGAAAAGAAAAAGAAAGTGAATAAGTTAAGTGATATCAGTTTCCTCCGTGCAGGCTACTCTGTTTTAACGCCATTACGCTAAGGAGATCGTGTCGCAGAAAGTCCGGCGTCACCGTCGGCGTCGCTCACCGTGAGTGAAAAATCCACAAAAAATCCCCAAAGAAGCAGCCTAAGAGGCAGGTGGCCCTCGTAGGTCATGTGATCTTGTCGCGTCATCACAACGTTCCCACTAGATTCTGAGAAAACTCGGCAAGAGCCACCGCATAAACCCCCTCCGCGGCAGCGCCTGCCATCACAGGGCAGGGGCGCATCGCTTAATCGCTGCAGGACTGCGCCAGGCGGGGCTTGAGGACTTCCAGGGATCTATGAATGTTAAGTAGAGAAAAAGTAATTCTGCGTATACGGGCATTAACCCATTAAAGTTACTGCGTCATACCCTTAAGGCGGAGCTTAAATGTCCCCTACAATTAACCAAAAGTTGAATTATCGGGAGAACGAAAAATAAAAACCATAGCAAAGTGTCCCACATCATCGTATCTTTATTTCTTGAAAAAAAAAAGTGTAATAGTTGATTGTTTAGTGCCAGAAATTGGCGTGGGATTAACTTTTTCACTCTAAGAACAAATTGGGCACGGGGCTCACGCTGCCGATTGAACCAATAAACACATGCCTAGGACGCAAAGGACATCAGCGCAGCCGCCGTGGAAGAAAAGAGGTCACCCTGCGAACACGCACGACATTTGAGGCTCCACGATAATAGAAAGAACGTTCGCAGCATGGTCCGTGACGCGTACGCAGTGGGACAGTGATGGAGCGGAGCACAAAAGAAGAAAGCATCTCGTCATGCCTCCTTCAGTGATGATCGCGGCGATAAGTACACTCTCTTTACATTTAGGCTTGACATCAGGGAATCGCTCGCTGACCATCATCATAACCCCATCAGCTTCTCCGGCGCACTGTGAGCATGGGAGCTCTGCCAACTGTCCGAATTAACGCAAACGTGGTCAAATGTCCCCAATTAACGGGAGTGTTACGTCGTGAAATGATACATTTGTTCCACGGCGACTAGGATCCTAGCCGACGGTGACAGCGACTAGGATGAACGCAGGTTTGGCCAATCCCGAACCGTTGCGTGAACAGCTTCGTAATTAAATGTCTCCTATTTACAGCTGACATAGGCTGTGGCTTGAACATCGCTGCACCTTTTCGTGCATAGCGTGGCAGCTGCCGCTTTTTGTTTAAAGGCCATGGAAGACAAATTTTGGGCGCACTTGGAAGGCAGGCTTCTCTTTTTCTTTTCTCGCCTTCCTCCTCTTCTTTTTTTTCACTGGACGACTCTTAACGAGGCACGGGAGCTCCCGTGCATTCGATACTGTTTGAGGAACCGCTTTATGGCACGTCGCACCACGTTACAGCCACACGACCCGCCGAGACTCCGCTGCTAGCCAATATTTGAACACAATTAGGCCCATGGGATCCCTGCGCACAGGCGCGCAGTCTTCTGCCGTGTTCTTTCTCTACGAGCACTAAGTAACTTCCTCGCATATGAAAAGGATGGCGCGGAGTGTGAAGTGCCAGGCCTGTAGGCTCTGGATTTACATCTTTGCTGCTAGAGGGGCATGCATATCCGGCTAGCGGGTCTCGCATGACAGACCTCGATATCCTGTTGCAATGGACTTTCTTTCTCCCGATATTGTTACGCAATGGTTGCGGTGGCTAGTCTCTACCCTCATTTTTCGCCTGTTTCACTCCACGCTTGGAAGAAATTACATATTTTATGAGTTATTTACCTGGAACTGCGAGCATGGCATCTTTGTTTCAATGTCAGGAACCAAACAACATTATCATAAAAAATAAAACAAGAAGATCGCCTTCAGCTGCTATAGTGAAAACATCTTGCGAAGAACCATTCCAAGTAGTATGTTTAAGTGTCGCATCTATCAGTCTAATTTAGGGTTCTGCTCTTTCTTAGGGTGCATGCTGTCATGGATTAATTGGAACGCAACTTTTGCACAGTGGAGGCCTGTCACATAGATACGAGGGGCACAGTTTGGCTGAGAATAGGAGACTAATTACGATTAACATGCACCTGAGCTCCTACATAGGGTTTAAAATCAGTGACAAATGCATTTGAGAGAGAAAACGTGACTGAAAAACTTACTGACAAGTGAAATCAATATTTATTGACATCGGATGGAAAAGTTGACCATACCAATAGTGCCGCATTGAAAAGCACAGAACTGAGTGGGGAAAGAATGAGTACAATAAAAAATAAATGCAGTACCTACACTACTGGCAATTCGGGCGCTGATTACGTTATGTGGGTCATACAAAGAGAATCTTTAGACTACTGCACATGCATTATGCTAAAAAGTCACGGATCATGTCAGAGTAATACAAATAGTGGGCGGCATTTGATAAAGTTCACGTGTTCGTGGTGCGTAGAAAGTCAATAATATCATGAATACTTTAACAACAATCCATCCAGGGCTGAGGTACACCTTGCGCCACCTAGATCAGTTGAAATATTAATCAATAATTGATTCCTGTTGAGCACAATGCATAGTTTCGGCCATTCTGAAATTATATTAAGGACCGAAAATGCGCACAGCTATGAGTGTGTTGGTTACATTTCTTATCATCGTCATCATTTATTTTCCCATAAAAGCACCGTTATGGTATTACATAAGGCGGGGGGGGGGGGGGGGGGGAATAACAGATGGTAATAACAGTTCACAAAAATAATAGAAATAAATTACATCCAATGAAAATAACAGCCCAAGTTGACACAGTGGTCGAAACCCTGAGATATGGAAATGAAATACGGCAATAAACAGGTAATAAGAAGGCTTACAACAGGAACTCTGGAGAGAAATAATCTAACAATAACTGTTTAAATTTTACAGGGTTTCTTTCATTGACCACATTGCGTTCCACTCTGCCATGGCAGTAGGCAAAAATGATTTATTGATAGCGTTCGATGAACCATGAATACGCTGAACACTCAGGAAATTGAACAAACGTCGCTAAGGTCTCAAGGGGGGCAAAATTAGGGTCTCACGCAATTTTGGGGAAAGTATGATGTCAACTTGTGAGAAAGCAGGACATTCTTTCCTTTGCTGCCATGGTTCTTTGTCTAATGTCTGGTGCGCATGAGATTTGCACAAATATTTGTGCTTTAAGAGAGGTTGGCAGCTGAAGAAATGGAAAAATTTGCTAGTTTTTTTTTAATTTTAAGTAACAAATATCGCCCCAGATTACACTACCTAGCAAAAGGAAATGAATTAAGCTTCTTTCGGGTAAAGATAGTACGGTTGTTACTGGCCCAAAAATTTCAATTAAAAAATACCTCGTTTTTGTGCACTATTGTGACAGTTTCTTTTACCAGTTACTTAACCTGTTTTACTGGCCCAGTATGCAGACAAATCCAAACAGTTTTGCAGTTTAGACTGCTCGCATGAGGTTGCTAATTTTTTCGCGGACCTTAAGAATGGTCGATACCTTATCCCAGCTCTAAATGTTCGAAGTTTTTGTATTGTAGCTGCGATGGGCCACCTTGACTTATGCTCTTTAAACAGCTTGTAACATTTCATGTGCAACTGTGTCATTTATTTTCTTCAGATTTTTTTTTCGTCTGATAAACCTAATTTTCGCCCTCTGAGCGCGGTCCGTTTGCACAGACCTGAATGCAGCCTAGGGAAGTTCAGCAAACAGGGTTCCTCGCGAGGGCTTCGTTGTTGACACACGTTTAAAATTCTGAGCCTGCCAGTTTTAACTTCTTTTACACGACGACGCTCTGCAGCCCCATAAACCGTGCAGCGCCGCGGAAGCCAGACAGCCAATAGGGGCCCCAGCTCACAATTCCGCTCTCGGGTAAGGACACTGTGTGATTGGTTGGCAAAGTGTACTGACCAATTAAGATTTCAGAACGCTCTTATAGGGAAGCGGGTTTAAAAATTTGGTTTTTGAATTGCTGGCTGCAAGTGAGGCGCCTATGGCGCCTCATGTTTCCAGGAGAGCACAGTGCAGTATGTTGCCGGCAAGCTTGAGGCTCATTACAGATGAGGTCTAGACACGGCAGGAAGTATTTGCGATATTTGCAATGAAGAGCGCCTTAATTAACTTTCAACAGCGCCAGTCCGTGTTTGCATTCTCTTCCGTCCTCGTGGACTACGCGCTGTTCATCACAAATGTGGCATACCACCTCGCCTAAGCATCTGTTCTACCAAATATTTGCGAGGTCGAAAAGCAGTCGCTTTTCTCATTTGAGACTTCAGCGCCGGTGATAATATTAGAAGCACAGGCGATGAGGTGTAAATCATTGGGAGCTTTATAGAACCGCTAATTTCCCTTTGCTGCAGTAGCAGACAAATACAAACTGCTAGCAGCGGCGTAGCTCAGTGGCCTCGAAAGCATGGAGAGCTGGAGCTGTGTGCCATTAACTTCCGTTACAGTAAGGCCATTGACTGGTCTTCAGCTGACCAAGTATGCTCCAGTATAAGCACGGCAGTGATTATACTGCAGTGACCGAAAAGCTAACAGTGTTATGTTGTGTTTTATGGAGCCTAAAACACAACTCTACAAGGGAATTTTGTTCTATGAGTAAACAAAGGTGAAACGGTGCACATTCAGAACAAAGCACTGGAAATTTTTTTTCTCCTGTATTTTTTTCCTCTGTATCTCCAGTTTTGCGCCTGAACATAGAATGTGATTTATGGCGACCACTTCGCACAGCTCCCGTGTTGGTTTCTCTTCTTTTCCAAGAATAAAACTGCGTGTAAGATGTACGTATGTGCGTGCGTGCGTGTGCGCGTGTGTGGGTGCGTGCGTGCGTTCATGAAAATGACCAATGAATTGCTCCTGACGTACACATGACTTCATTCAGCACTAATATGTTTTACTAGATGTAGCTTATTATTTATTGCACTGTTCCATTCAGACTGCTTTTTATCTTTTAGCTTAGAGTGTAATAATGTGATTGCATCTTTGTAGGAGACGTTCTTTTATTTCAATGTGTCCAGCTTGTGCAGCACATACATCAGCTCTTTCATTACTGCTTATTCCGACACGGTTTTGAGTTTTTGAGTGTTCCTCTGTGTTGTAGCTGTTATGTTGTATACGATGTCACCAATTACTTGTGTAACTATTTCTATCGTGAAGTGAAAAGTATGCTCAGAGAATCAGTGTCAATGATGCTGTTCTTGATGCTCTCATTCTTGATTTTTTCTACAGCCACAGAGACTGCGCAGCACTCAACAGTGACAATAGATGCACACTGAGTAGCCGTACCGTTTTTTTCCATTTCTTTTGTACTCCGGCACTTCAAACGCAGCGTTCTGATTTTCAACCATCAGTAGAAAATGCCGTCTGTTCCCTGTATTTTTCGCTCAGTGTTAAATATTCTTGTAATATATGTTCATGCGCTGTTTGTTTTTGAGAAGTCGCATGCAGAGGGCTGGCAGTGCAAAGCCGGGAGAGGGTCAGGTTCCCAGGCAATATTAGACCATGTGTCCATTAGCTCTAGTTCTGGGCATTTCTCTCCCCTGTTGAGAAGGAGAGGTCTGATTGCTTGTGGTTTCTTGGTAAACAGTGTTCGAAATGAGCACTTTGTAACTATTGAGTAGCAGATAAGTTTCGGCAGTGAACGGATTTTTTTCTGTGTATGAGCATGTGAGCATGGTTCTCTGTCTGCAAGTGGTGGTTGATTGGTTTCTGCACACAGACTGTTTATGGGCGACGTCCTGTATAAACCAGTTGAAAGACGCAAACCTTATTTGTGTATTCGGCTAAATGCAGCTTCCGACGCCGTGGATTTGTTGGGGTTACTTTCGATGAAGACGTTAAGCTGATTGGTAGAGACAGATGATCGCTTCCTTATGAGCTGTCTAGTACATCTGATTTAGAATCTGTAAAAAAAAGCTAAAAAAATTATACAGCTACCTAGGAGAACAATACGTTGGTTTTTCGGTGCGTTTTCGGTTCGGTTTTCACTTAATATAAGATCCCCAATAGTTTGCCCTTTAATGTCGTTTCTGTCACTACCCCGAAAGCTGGAGTGCGCATTAAAATCTAACGACTATCACATACAGCTCTGGTAGCTGCTCTAAGGTTTTCTGCTTTATGAACTGTTACTCTACTGTGTGGCTCTCAATATATACAGCTCACTGCCAGTGTTTTTTATGTATGTAGAGGCTGCTACAGCTTTGTACACCGATGGCAACGCCACTTAAGACCCTGCTTGCCTGCACTCGCTCGCGGCAGACTAATTTTGTTGCGAAAGCAACACTACGCGAGTCGCCGAGCCATTTCGCGGAGCTGAGGAAAGGTCATACTGCGCATGCGCGAGGAGCAGGGACGTCCCACGGCGTACAGCTGGCACGCCGCTCCCGTCGCTGCGGGGGTGACTCAGACGTGCCGCCGCCGCTCTCGCCAGTTGCGCATGCGTAGTAGCGGCGCATAGCAAGCGTGCCGGGGCCGCCGCCGCTGCCGCGCTCTCTCCATCCCCTCTTTCTCTCTCTCTCCTCGTTGCTTTCGCAATTCTACAGGTTTAACCACAGCTAAACCACTGCCAATTTTTTTTTAGTATGTTCGTATTCCTGGAACATGTCTTTTACTTGTATACATACGACCACAAGTGAGAATGTGGCCACGTGGTTTTCGGCTATGAACGCTAAATAATTCATAATTAAATGTCGTCTCTCGTGCTGTTTCGGCTTCGGAATTATCAACCGAACGATGGCTGCGTCATGCAGTTGGAATTTAAGTCACGTGAGGCACTAGAAAAAAAGTTAAATATAATCGCGATAGTTAGCTTTAATACGCCAGTCTGCTTCAATAAAACTTCAGCTGGGCCTAGTTGGTACATGTTACTGTTAAGGTGAAGGTTGCGCAAACACGGGAAGAACCACAACGAAGAGACGCACACAAGATTTGGAATTACAAAAAAAAAAAAACGGCGCATGAACAATATATATCCGTTTTTTATTCCATGGCTCCTGTGACCTAAACACCGACTACACCTCCAAGCCATCGTTCGGCTGATGAAACCGGAACCGAAACAGCACCAAAAAGAAATTCGTTTATAAGTTATTTAGTGGTCATAGGCGAATACCACGGCAGGATCTATGTACACTAATGTCTAACATCATTTGAAAGAACACAAGCAAGCATAAATTTGGTGTGTATACTCCTTTAAGAAACCCAATCAGCAGAAAATCCGGCGTTGGCGTCGTCATTGACATTGTGAGCAAGAAAGCAGGAGGCCCATCTGCTACCTAGGTCACGTGATCTTGTGACGTCATCACAACTTCCCCACCATGGCAGGGGGCAACTTGCCCACCTGACTGTGAGCAAACTGTCCACCATGACGGCTGGCAGTTAAGTTAGTGGTTGGTCGCGAGAGGCTGCTCGGCAAGAGCAACTTGGGTCGCACAATACGCACAGGTGACACTGCTTAAAAGAGCCACCTGCCGGAGCAGTGGCGCATCGCTTAACCTCTGAACTACTGCGCCAGGATTGGAATGAGGACTTCCCAGCGATCTATGAATGCAGAAAAATAATAATATGGACATTAACCCATTAATGCTGTCTCGTCATAGCCTTAAGGAGTAGCTTAAGTGTCCACTCGTTCTTTTTTTTTTTAATGCGAACCCGCAATACAGGTAGGCGATGTTAACCAGTAAGATCTCACATTTTTTCATTAACTTTTGTCGTGCAGCTTCGTTCGCTGCCCATGGAGGGATTCTCTAAAAGCTTCCGCGTGATGATGCGGAACTTCTTAATAAGCAGCTTCGAGTTTAGCCTTGATGTAAAAATTTAGACAGCTACAATTTCTAGCTGAAATAGGTATAAAAGAATCCGTCATAATAGTGGTCGGATCACCATTACGTAACAGTCGATGCCGGGATTTGGAGCACACCTACCTCAATTCCTTAAAGCCGCCACGGTGGCTCAGTGGTTATGGTGCTCGGCTGCTGACCCGAAAGACGCGGGTTCGATCCCGGCCGCGGCGGTTGAATTTCTTCGGAGGAGAAATTCTAGAGGCCCGTGTACTGTGCGATGTCAGTGCACGTTAAAGAACCCCAGGTGGTCGAAATTTCCGGAGCCCTCCACTACGGCGTCTCTCATAGCCTTAGTCGCTTTGGGACGTTAAACCCCATAAACCAAACCATCAATTCCTTAAGCTAACGCTTATCATCGTCTTTTTCAAAGACATAAGGGCTACGAAAGAGTTCGGCGCGTACAGTCAATTTTTATTTTTTCCTCAGGTTTAGCACAAACAATTCAGTTTATTTCATAGGGCTGTATAGTTCTTGCAATAAACAAGTATGCAGTAATAACGATATTATGTTCATGTAATGTTTCTAGCAGTTCACCATCATTGCACCTGCTCCACGTTATACTGCTGCTTCTATGTCAACGCTTCAGTACTCACTCAGATCAACTTCCCGAAACAGCGGCGCCTTCTTCAAAGATTGATTTGCAGCATTTGAAGTGATTGAGCGTTCTTGTGAACAGCTTCCGCCATAAAAAATTCTAGAGGATCCGATATAAGAGTCACGCCGCTCGTAATCTTGCTTTTATTGTCATATCCTGGAAGATGATAGATCGGCAGAAGCTTCAGAACTATACGCACATACATGCAGTCCACTCCATTCGACTCACACCACCAAGCAGCCCATATCTCTTCCTTTTATGCGTTGCATTCTGTCAGCCTGGCAGGCCATTGTGGAGAGGACGTCGCTTCTCTTTTTTACTGTGGCAAAAAAAGAAGAAAAGCTGCGCTACCAGAACACATAAATGAAACCAGCACTCACACAGGAAAAAGCATACTGGCGCAGACAAGTCAGCCTCTCGTAGTGCACGAACGCGTTTCAGCAACGCTGACAGCATACTGCTGGTCGGCGAAAGATCCTGGCTGTTCACATATTGATTGCACGCTCCCAGTTTGTGCTTATTTTCAGAACTTTTCAATAAACAGTGCCTTTTTCTTTTTCTTTCAGATATGACGCATTCTGAAGGCGACGCATCACCGCTCACTCTGCGCAGGTTTACTCCCGCAGTGGGGGCCAATATGTTTCACACTCAGTTCGCCGCGGTTTCCCCCCTGCTCGGGCAGAGCGTTGACGCACGCGTCTCAAAAAGCCGCAAAACTGCGTCGATGCGTCTCATTTCGAAGCGTCCGGCTGTTCCGTTCGTTTCCATCTTCCGCTCACTCTAGCCTCGTCTAGGGCCCGACCACTTGAGTCGCTCTTCACGGTGACGCGTACCGAACAAGCGCACGCGCGAAGGGAGCGACGCTGGGCGGGCCTCCCTTTTTATGCGAAGCATACTAGCCGCACAACCGAGCTCTTCCTTGCTGCGCCGCGCGCGGCCGCGTAGCTACCACTTGACCTACATCGGCGCACAACGTGATATGACGTCACAACAGCTGTGAAAGCTGGGGCTCAACTCGTGCGCTCGCTTGCGGACGCGCAGCCTCCGCCGGCGGTAGGCTTCGCATCCTAGGCTTAACCATAAGCTAAGCCAGGCCATTTTTTGTTTCATTTTTTTCTTTTTTTTTTCGAGCCGCCCCGGCGAGATTTGTGCGAGCCACTTGAATCACTGCTCTCTACACATTGTTAGTGCGATGCACAACGAGTTGGTCCGGCTAGAACACGGAGCTCAGATCATACAAATCAAATTTGGAAAAGAAAACGCCATAAAGCGGAGCAAACCTTTCGCGACTACCTCAGCAGATAAATTTTATCTATTTTGAAAAAAGCGTGCCTGCTTATGCACTAACAACACGCGTACAGGTATCAGCCGTCTCATCATCATAATTATTACCTTCACTATCATCCTAAATACGTTCACTAAAGCCAAGCGCCTCTCATACGGACCACCAATTGACAGTCCTGCGCCAACTGCGACCATCCTATCCTGGCAAACATTCATAACTTCGCACTAACTGCCTTACCACGCTGCTGCTAAAAAAGTCAGTTCTGTGTCTTACGGGAGTATCGAAGCAGCACCCACGCAGTTACCCCTGCCAGATTTTCATGCCGTAAAGCTCCTAAAGTCGCTCCCTTCTATACTATGTAGCCGAGCCTGTCACATAACCTGTCACGCTTTCCGACAACGGCATCACTCCGAGAGGGGGTGCACTCGATCCCAACTTTCTGCAGTAATACTGGCAGTCGTATTAAGGAAAAGATTCACGAATATTTTGCAACGGTAACTTAGGGGAGATGCAGCCAGTCCATTCACTCTGCCGTTGCCTGCCACGAGTGCAGGTGGTACCCTTCGTTTAATGACCTCTGGGTTGTAGCTCGTGGGCGAAGAAGGGCGGGGACCTACTTGGGGCTCTTTACATATACCCATGGACAAGCGAGTTTTTCAACGGGAAGTTGTTTCGAACACATTTTTTTCGCATGTCGTAAGATTCCATTATAACAATCGATATATATATATATATATTGTATTCAGTAGGAGTTCCAATGGCCCAGTTTACTAGTTTAGGTACAGTATTACGACAAACGCGACTGTTCTTTTAACGTTTATTTTGCCAACAGTTTCGGGAATGGTATTCCCTGACGAAGGGAATACCATTCCCGAAACTGTTGGCAAAATAAACGTTAAAAGAACAGTCGCGTTTGTTGTAATACTGTACATATATATATATATACACATATATCTCCTCATTTGAGGCTCCTAGCTTTTTGCTACTAACGTATTTGCTATCGTCATAAACGCTGCCAATTGGTCTTCTATGGCAACCTTTACTGCTCGATACGAACGAAGGACCAACTTTGAAAGATAGATTTCAATATTTCAATAACAATACCTTTCAATATTTCATAGTTGCCTCACAATTAAAAGTGATGACCGCCAGCCGCTGTTTCTCAGTGGTTATTGGGCTCTGCTGCTGACCTGAAAGGCGCAGATTCGATCCCGGCCATGGCGATCGCATTTGATGGAGGCGAAGTCCAGGACTCCGGGTCGGGCAACCGCAGGAATGCAGCTTTGTTACACCTATGAGGCAAAAGACCGAGAGTTCTGAACAGCAGATATTATGAGATGGCTGATATCGCAACGAGTGGGGGGGACCTCATGAGGCGTTTTTGTGGGTTTTCGGAGGGGAAGCTCTGCTAGACAGGCGATGAGGATGAAACAGGCAGGCTATCATCCGCCGATTTTTAGCTCAGTCGCAGAGGCTGTTCTGAAATAAACATTTATAGGCAATGACGCAACGGTGATGCGGTAGGTCTGTTTAGCGGATTCATTTTCGCTTTTCTCTTTTGCGTGTTCGGTTAAGCACCGTACAGCTTTGGCATGGGCTTTGGCATGGGCTTTGGCATCTTTGGCGTCGAAGCCGCTGTTGCTACGCTCGTCGAGCGCGCCGGGCTGCCGTGTCGATATACATCGTGTTTTTCATGCAAGGCTGAAAACAGAGTCTGTTACTGCTGCTTTCATCTCCTGAAGATCAATATTACGGCAGATTCTTAGTATACCCATTAGAAAAAATTCCGTCGGCGACCGCCGTTGTTACTGAGGCCGAGAGATGGTTATAAAAAGATGGCGTCGCAACAGCCGTCATCTAGACGGTGGCTCTGTGGTTATTGTGCTCGGCTGCCGACTCGAAAGACGCGGGTTCGATCCCGGCCGCGGCGGTTGAATTTCTTTGGAGGAGAAATTCGAGGTCCGTGTGCTGTGCGATGTCAGTGCACGTTAAAGAACCCCAGGTGGTCGAAATTTCCGGAGCTTTTGACTACGGCGTCTCTCATAGCCTGAGTCGCTTTCGTGCGTTGAACCCCATAAGCCAAAGAACCATAAAAGCGGCGAGTGCAACGACGGCATGCACAACAGATACCACAAGCATACTACCCCTGTTTTGCTCGCCTGTTAATAGTTGCAGGTCTTTTTAGTTTATGGCGCAGTCGATGCGCCGCGGTCGCTAGTGGCTTTCGACGCCGCGCTGTGTGGCCAATTCTCGGCCGTCTCCGACGGGAGCTGATTAGTTTTTTGTCCGAGGAACTCTTTTTCTTGGGTGAGGAAGAGTTTCTCCGACAATGGTCATGCCCATTTATTTCTGTTAATAACGGTCGTCTTGTCTTGGTTTTTAGGCCAAACTGGCGCTAAGGTCTCTTTTTCAATGTTTCAATGACTAATTATCGACTTTTCGCTCTTCTGTTAATCGGTATATATGCATTCTTATTTTACATTGCCCATTGCTGTTAGTTACTTAGAAATGTTTATGGTACCTCTTTAATTGGCTCACCTTACATGCTTAATGCCATGTGTTTTTGTTAATGTGAATGTATCTTGTAACCTTGGCATGTGTACATATGTAAATAAATTTTTTCTAAACACCCCTGCACCTTTGACGATGCGTAAAAATGGAAGTGCATTTTTGACCCACGTGTGTGTCTCCCCTTGCACATCGTGTTATCGCCTGGCCAGTGCCCTTGCCCTTCTCCCACATGGGTATATAATCATCCCCTGTCATTAAGGGAGTAAGGGAGTGCAAACTTTATAGGCCTTTTAAATGTTGGACGAGTAAACATTTGTAAGTGGATCTAGTCCCGCCGTTTCTTTTTTCTCTCTTGCGAATGAGCTTTCTTTATTTAACGTTGTCTTCTATGAAATCCTTGGGGCGTTTCTTCCTGTTAGTTTTGCTTGTTAGTGCAGCGCTTTCTAGTGTTGTCTTATCCTTCTCTTTATGTTTTATTGATTATTTTTTTTTCTCTTAAGCTTGCTCACTCTTATGACATTACTTTGCTGAAATTGTTTGTTTCATCAATTTAAAAGAACTCAAGGGGACGTCATTGCATCGCTGAGTCTTGCCTGCGTCTTTTTCTTGTGATGCAATAACACAGCCGACTGTTGAGCCGCTTCATTTGCAGCTGGGATAAGGGAGTCTGTGGCCACTTTGCACACACACTGGGACGTGGAACAGCGCGCCTGTACACGAGGAAATATGTTCCGAAGCATTTTGACGCACACTTCGAACACCCCGAACTCGCAGGGGCTGCTCGCTAAGCGTCACAGTGAGAGCCCACGAGCACAATAAGAGCAACGATGTATGCAAATAATTGTAGACACTGACGTTGCACAAAACATAAATATTTGATGCCTGCTTGTCCAAGGAATGTGTTGTCCGTAGTCAACGCCCACGGCAGCTTGATCCACGAAAGATTTCAACAGCACTGGCTCTTCTCATTTCCCCATGTCTTTTCATCTCGAAGATAAAGCGGGCACATTATCTTCAGCCCACTCCTGCCCTTATTTTTGGGAAAAGGAGGAGTATCGAAAGGTTGGTGTTTTCCTCGAGTAATTCTTTCGGTTAGGGCACTGCACTGCGCCTGAACAAAGAAGAGCAGGCCACAACACGGGCTTCAGCAGGCCCCCGTCTTTCTGTCTCCAGCGAACGTGCGACGTGGTTTTCGCTCGTAATGTTCGTGCGTTGTCGGAAAAGGGCCGCCTTTCTTACGTCTTCCCATTTTCGTTTCGTGATGATTGGAAGGTTGCTAGCGCTATTGTACGCACCACGCAAGTCGTTTGCATTTTTCGCCACCCTATTTACCGGGTGTGATAAAATATATACCGCTTGTGATAAATATATACGCTGCGCCATTTAGACACAAGTAAGTTGCAACAAAGAGTGAGGTTACCAGTTACCGACAGGCACTTATACAGAAACGTTCCCATACATTATAAATGGTGATAGCGTTTCGAAAACATTCCGTACTTTATCCTTTGATTCCGAGTGGAAACTTAACGCGTAAATCTGTAAGCACGTCAGTCGCCTGTTGCTGCTGGGGATGATGAATCGAGGTACGACTGGCATTTTGCATAGTCGATGTACGCAACACGAAGCGACAAACCCATGTCATTAACCAATGGCGCGGTGCTCAGGTTTTCCTGAATCGAGGGTTACTTTTTGTTTTCGTCAGTTTCTGTTCGCTGGATTAGCATTTTTTTTTTGTTTTCCCTTAGCTGACGCCTACCTCCGACACGAGAAGCAGCGGAACATGTATTGCAGCCTGAGCATGTCGTGAGCAGCATCTCGTAAGTTCAAAGTGCGGAGGGACCATTAGCGGAAAAGTGCGCTTAAAAATGTCATTAAAAAAAAAAATCCGCCCATAAGAGCACTTTTCGTGTGTGGCAGGTGCAAGCGCGAAATATTAAGGAGCAGAAATTAGCATATATATATGAAAGGAACGCTGCCATCCTCTCCAAGTGGGCGGATTTCTTGCAGCGGGGAGTGCGGCCGGGTAGGAGCTAATTTTGGTTTCTCTCTCCTTCCAGAGTACAGCAAACGGCTTCAAAGGCTTGCCCTGTGCTTGGTGAAACTTGTGAAGTATCGGCTGCAGCAGACGGTTTATAGTGGCTCGTGCACCTTCCGAAGAGAGGTGCGAATTAAGAGTGGGGACAGGCAGCGCTGTACTCTCTTTTTGCTCTTCTTGACATATACGTTACTAATGTAAAGGCGACTGAACACAAAGTGAACAAGAGTTTAGCTGAGAGCCTCAGTCTGGAAGCTTACGTTTCGAAAAGCGGACTTCTCAGCGCCTGGGCAAGGCGTTCGCCATTGGCGGGAGTTATATAGGGTCTTCTCTCCGAGGAGGTATCGGAAATGTGAACTTCAAAACGTACTGCACAGGCAGGGTGGCTCCTAAGGAGAAATAGGCCGCTTTACCTGCAAAACTAGGTAAGGTACAGGTTGGTACAGGTTGGTTTTACTTAGAAAACTTCAATGAAGCACTTGAGCACATAAGGCGACTACTTATGCGATAACCATCTTGAGAGGCGACACTGACAACCTCGGTGCTAAATGAGCCCCGCAACTTTTTTCACAACATGCGAGCGCCTGTTCCTGTTTCCAATGGGCCTGTGCTGCGTTGAGCGGCTCTTCGGAAAATCAGTGCAGTATGAGGCGAGGAGCCATCAATGCAAACGTGCTTCATTGCACCAGTTTGTAAAATATTCAGCGCTACAAAGCCCGGGAACACCACACAAGAAACTGAGTACACAGCCCTCGTGTTCTGTGTTTTTCCTTGCTTACTCCGTGCAGTTTTTATTCGGCTTGATTTATGTAAAGGCCAGAAAAACCTTTCAAAATAAGATAAAAACGTGTTTTTATAGTTAAAGCAATACATTTGTAGAGATGTAGTAGCATTTAACATGCGTCCAATTATAAACATTATTTTACTGGAACTTTGCTAGTTCAACGAATTCCTTAAAATACTCTAGCACAGCTACGGTCTATGGCCCAGCGAGCACGGCGAAAGATAAAACAAATCTAAAGCGCAAAACATCGACACCCAGGCGCACAGTTCGCGTTTCTAAGGTCTTGTGACTACATGGAAGGTTCGACGGCAATAAAATTATTCAAATTTCATTCCACGCAATACATTTTCTGTCTCTATATTTCGCCGACATTAACGCGGTATTCTCGAAAGCCCGGAATCTCTGGCAATAAAATGTAACAATCCATAAAAAAAAAGAACTAAACCGACGGTATCGCAGAATGTGGGACGCCTCAAACCATGCTTCATTTTTCGTGTTTGGGTTACTCTGTTTACCAGGACCTAAGTATGCAGATAACGCGAAAGCACAATAAAAAACTACTGCAATCGTACCGCGCCGCTTTTTAAGAATTTTAAAATAATTCCAGTACATATCTCTACTAGTATAACTTAGCAGTTCGCTACAAACAGCACATAACTACCTCTGAGAGTACAATGTTTTCGATCGCCAATTTAACAACCCTTACACGAACATATCCTTCGCGTTCTGCTCATAACTGGACGGTACCTTTCGTACGAACGACGTTTGGGCAGCAAATGCTCGCCCATACTCTGCCCACTCTGTTAAAATATTTTTGCCAAAATAAAGTCAATATTGAAAACGTTAATAAGAAATCAATACATTCATTCTTTCTTTCGCAAAAGTAATTTTTTTCCGGTTTGCTGCAGTGTATTCCTCTTATGTCTTTTTGTATTTTTGTGGGTTTGTTGTTATGCACAGTTGCTGTTACTCGCTCGTCATGTTTATCATTCACATTGTGGCTTTACCCTTAACACCCACACAAAAAAAGAGCTATGTGTAGTAAGAGCTACAATGTCTGGTGAATGTACTGGTACAAATGTTATTACCGACACCTCGCTGTTTTGCCATGTAATGGGGCCCGAGTTCCGTCAAGTGAATTAACGTTCACTTTTTGTCTCGGGTCCCTCATGTCTTACTGAAATGGAAATAAACTTCAGCTTCAAAAAAAAAAAAACGGTGCCGATTTAGAGGTTTCGAAACATATTTTTCTTGCGCAACATTACTTCATAGTGCAAGCGACTGAGCAAAACACCCACGAACAGAGAATCAAAGGATTTGAAAGGAAGCTTCTGTGTGTCCTTCTAGGCTCCAGATACCTTCTTGCTCAATTCGTCTCCAGGGCTGTCTTCCAGTTTCAAAAGGCCAAACGTCGATGCTTTCTGTGCAGTCATCTGAGGATGGCCGCACGACCACAGGCCATGCGGCACTTCGCTTTATTTAAGATGCGAAAAGAGGCTTTCGCAAAAGTCGCTGAAGGATGGCTTCAGCGAGCGCGTTATTTTCGTAAAAGTAGCTTTAGCATTTTTTTTAAATCATAGGGAATCGTTCTTCATGCCCAAGAAAGAAAAGCTAAAGCTAAAAAGACTAGCCAACTTGGCCGCGTTTTTGCTTTTGTTTTCAACAAAGGCTGTCATTTCACGTTTTTTTTTTCTTCGTGAGGTGTCGCCGCACTACGACACTTCTTTCTTTTAAACGAGCTTTGCTCTCAGAGGATCACATTTATGGCGCTATTGCGAACTTACGTGTTCGGGAAGTTGAAATTCTGCTTGCTGAAAGGCCATCAATGGTTAAGACTGAAGAATTATGGACTTAGCCACGGGACCAAGTTTGAGCACGTAGTGTAGCTTTGAAATGTTCACGAATAGTTGGATGAAATCATTTGAGCCAGTTCGCTTCGAGGCTCCTTTTGTGGAGATCCTAAATCACGCACACTTTCCTGAGCAGGTTACGTTTTTTAGCAAATACACAAGCGATATTTGAGAAAGGTGCTTTTCTTTCTGTTTGGTGTTCAGTGCAGAAGTTAAAATGGTTAAAACATTAGAGTTGTATTGTCTTCCTTGTTCTGGGGAACTTAAGGAATATGGAATAAAAGTTGCACACCTCTTGCATCAAGAAATCAGAAATTAATAAATGTATACTTTTTTCTAAGGTCTAGCAGTTATCTTTCGCTGCATGGAGATTTGGAAATATAACAATAGATTCCAGCTACATTTTGCGCAAGCCCGTGTTCATTCATTGGATGTGTGCCGCAACTCTAGGCCGTTGTGACGTGGCGATAGGCGAGCGTCGAAAAAGTCGCTTGACCATGCACACTTTGTCGAGCACCTGAGAGGACTGAGCAGCACGAACTAATGGCCCAAGAATACTCGGACATCCTGCAGTATTATAGTTATAACAGAAAGAGATACGCCCACCCCACAAATCCCTAAGCAGGCAAAAGGCTGTCTCCTGGAGACAACTACAAACCGATGCGTATGAGAATTTACACGTACTAAAAAATATGCACCTAAGGACGCATGTCCATGGTGTCAAGCTAGACCTGCACTGTGCCACATCACATGGGAATGTCAGAAAATAGATGCAGAACCCAAAGGAAGAAACCCAAGTGCGGAGCAATGGGAGGAGATGTTGATCAGCGACCGCTGTGAAATTCTGAAAGGTCTAATACAGCGAGTTGGAAAGAGAGTAGAAGTCAGCGGTTTCCTGGCGTTCGTTCCTTTCTCCCGACTTCTGTATTTGATGGTGTGCTGAAAGCGCAGAATAATCACTGTATTATGTCCTTATGTGCCCAGCCGTTCAACTCTCTTTCCTCCTCCTCCTCCAGCCGTTCAACTAATCTCAAAGCTTGTCTCCCATAGCCTGTAGCTACCTTACCGGCATCTGGGGGAACAAAAGCAAAACTTTCGTGAAGAAAAGACTCAAGAGCAGGCTCGGATACCGAACAGTCGGGGCAAGCAATACATTGGCGGGGCGGCTATTGTTTCCCGGTCAGGTTGCAGCCTATTCAGACCTGACAATTAATCCTTTGTTCTCTTCTGATTTCGCTTCCTTTCTGTCTACCTGGCTGTTTTCCTGCTTTCGGTTTATGTAACTTTTACTCCCCAGTCACCTCCTTTGCCGACTGGTGCTTGTAAACACTCCGCTCGCTGTGAACGCACATTACTACACAGTCAGAGAATTTTTCGAGTTTGGCTTTTAACATTTATTACTTACTAATTATTTCGTCATTTTTATCCCCACCTTCTACCAAATTTAAGCCGCGCACCCAGGGCTTCCACGCGTGGAACTAATTTCTTTTCCTTTTGAGTGATACTATAACGCTTACTACAAACAAAGCGCACTTACGTCTACACTTTTTTCCCATTCTATGATGCGCTGCTTACCGTCGTTTTCACTTCCACAGTTTTTCCTGTTTTACTTCGCCTTTTTTTAATTTCTTTGATGTTGTTGACTTTGTTGTCTTCACGATGGCTTTCTGGTGCGCATTTCAGGGTTATTTTGACCTTATCGCTGCACCTAACTTAGCTGCCTTAGCTCTGGAGGGATGCATTTATGTTCTGATTTTCCCGATATTAAAGTAACGCTGGAACACCGGATACGTAATTCTTACAGGATATTTTCATGAACGTCTGCGTCCTACGCACCTGTCACTGTTATTGCGCCTTTATCACCGGCATTGTTTTTCTATATGGAAACGCGTTTCTTCCTATCACTCCCTCTCTGCCATTTTATAACCCGTTTGCTGTCACATTTTCTTTTGTAAAAGACTCGATCCTTTCCGGTGGTCTGCAAAGTACAAAGAGATAAATGGTTTGGTTTGTTGGGGTTTAACGTCCCAAAGCAACTGAGGCTATGAGGGACGCCGTAGTGAAGGGCTCCGGTAATTTCGACCACCTGGGGTTCTTAACGTGCACTGACATCGCACAGTACACGGGCCTCTAGAATTTCGCCTTCATCGAAATTCGGCCGCCGCGGCCTGGGTCGAACCCATGTCTTTCGGGCCAGCAGCCGAGCGCCGTAACCACTGAGCCACCGCGGGGGGCAGGAGAGAAATCACTGTCGTTTCTGTACCCATCGGTGGTTTATTGATTGCAATCCTTACACTGGCCTCGAGAGCGTGGTACTTGTATTTCTCGCTCTCTTACTGTGTGATATTTTTTAAACCGGATATAGCTGTTGTTATGGAGCTCAGCCTTCAAAACAACATTGAGTTGTTAGAATATTGTGAGGAAGTTCCGGAGTTCCTTCCGTCACTACGGGCTAGCTTATTTTCTCCGTTGATCGCTGCCTTCTTTGCATGAATGTGGGTGTGACGAGACGGTATGCTACACCCTTCATCTGCAATGGATTCAAAGTGCAAAGTCAGCCGCTGTGTTCTGAAAGAGGCCATCTTCCCAACTGCCCACTGATGAAGCGCAGGATCCTTGGATAGTGATCCCAGCGGCTGTGAGCTCAAAAAGCTGGCCATTCGTTGCAACAGAAATGTCGCGGGCCTCTTCTAGAGTACATCTTACTGTCTTACCCTTTTTAACTTACTGACACTGTACTGTTTTATGTTTTCTTTTTCAGTGCACAGTAGCCATCTGCCGCCTCTCCTGAGGGAGTATCGGACCCTTTCCTTTTTTTCTCTTTTGCTGTCTCCCGTTCTGCATTCGCATAAGGCGCTTATAAAACCACAACATTCGAAAATGCTAAATTTCGAGGTAGCACGCTGATTGCGCTAAATGCAATTTAACAAAGGAAACTACGCTGAATGTCAACACGAACAACAGGGGAACACGGGACAAGCGCATACTTCCACCCAAGTTATATCATTTTTTAAACCAAGTAATAAATGACTGGTTATTTGCTGAGAGACGGTTTTCAGGGAGCAATAATGAACGTGCACAACTTTTCATGCGAGCACAGAAAAAGCCACGAGAACAGCAGTCGTAACGCTGCACGAAGCTTAGTCTTACCGAAAAATGCACAGAAGGTGTGTAGCCGCCGTTTTCTCGGATTGTCTGCTGTTTAGACATATTTCTCTTTCTGTGCTTGTCTTGACTTCACATCGCAGGTTTCTTGAGAAAGTTCTTTGTCTTAACATGCTTCCCTAACTCGTATATCACGTAAGCTTTTACACAGTTTACCTTCGTTAAAGAAGGCAGCGAGCACACTTTTCTTTTTCATTTTTCAGATTTAAGACAGCCGTTTGAGAAGAGTGCTGCTCAAAATGAATCGGTTTGGTTGGTTTGGTTTATGGGGTTTAACGTCGCCAAAGCGACTAAGGCTATGAGAGACGCCGTAGTGGAGGATTCCGGAAATTTCGACCACCTGGGGTTCTTTAACGTGCACTGACATCGCACAGAACACGGGCCTCTAGAATTTCTCCTCCAAAGAAATTCAACCGCGGCGGCCGGGATCGAACCCGCGTGTTTCGGGTCAGCAGCCGAGCACCATAACCACTGAGCCACCACGGCGGCTCGAAATGAATCAATCCGCCTGCTACATTTCTGGAAGGCATTTCGTATTTCGTGCGCTACTCTTGGAATCAATCCATATCTGATAAAAATCGCACTAGAAAAGTGGAAATCTAAAAATAACATGACGCAGGCACCTTACAACCGGTTGTCAGTTTTCCCTCTAGATTTGTAACTCAAGGAATGACCTCCCTGCTGAGGTACTAAACAGCGTCAGTGCCATTGACAAAATTACCAATTGAGAGTTTCTGAGTTGTTTCTTGTTCTTTACAATTACCCATATGTTAGTTTTATACGATCGTGTCTTTCTATGTATTTTTTTCCCTCCTGCTTAGGCTCATTTTAGGGTATGCAGTATGCAGTATTCTGTAAATAAATAAATTAGTAACATACGGAACGGCAAGAGAAATGAAACGATACCTTAAAATAAACACGTCTTACGAAAAACAACTGCGTGCAACGTATTCCAGATGGTCAGTTATATACGCTTCCTGTGTACTTAGTGCGCCTTGAGTGGGGCTTAACGCCGTGGAAGTTGAGCTTCCCTAATTCCTATCTCGAATTACCAGGTGCACTGCAGCCTAGGTGAGTTCATGAGACCATCTGTCAGAGAAACACACTGCTCTTTTGAGGGAGCAGGCATGCGCCATTTGGCCGCCGTCATGACCCAAGGGCCCGTGGATGGGCGTCTGACATCACTCCATGCTAGCAGAGAATGAAGCTGCACGTCGGCGTAACATATCTTGAGGCACATTGGTAACATTTTAAGAAATTCATTGGTTCCCGAAAGCATTAAGCTTGCTCTTTTCTACGCTTAAAAAAGCAATTCCGACATGGATAGAAGTCGCCGCCACAGAGCAATACAGAATGTAAATTCACAAAAATAGAAGGCAGTATCCTCATCAAAAAGGATTTTAATGCTAGCGTTTCACAACGCAGCTATATTCGGCCCAATGTTTCTGCCTGTTTCATGCTTTTACGTGATACATTTCCTTCTGCAGCTCTCTGCGAAGGAGCACCTGTGACACAACACCTGCTAAGGGGCACCTAGACCTATAGGAATAGAAAACTCAGTAAGCTTTCTCTTTTTCCCCGTTTTCTCTAAGGCTGCGGAATGAACAAAGGCGAACGCTTTACGATTCCAGCATTTTTCCTTTTCGCCTTTTATTGTACATTCAACTCTGCCTCTGTTATTCAGAGAAGGACCTGCCTCTACGAGCACACTTGAATGACATCCTGATGGATTGGAATGGTGGTTCATATGGAGCTTTTGACAAGGGCGCCGGCAGTCAGTGCGGTCTTCGTATGCATTGGCAGACCTACCTCAAATGAGCCTTAATTTTAGTGAAAACAGCTGGCCTCGTCTTTCATTCCTTACGCAACACAGGCATTCATTCCTAATCTTCCGACCAGAGGTCACGAAAAACACCGAGTAAAGAAAGTGGGAGAGGAGCAGACTAATAGAGCGGAGCTGGAATCTTCAGCCTGCCCACTCGCACAGAAAAATACCATGCCAATGCTGCAGAGACCTCCCCTCTCAGTTTTTCAAGGCAGTCAGGCAGGCAAGTTCAGAGCAGAAGCCCCAGCTTTTACAATGCTGGGTACATGGCTCGCGCCGGCTCACTATGGGTATCGGCCAGACAACGCCGGCGCCGCAATACAAACACACCACGTGCAACTATAAGCTAAGCAAAAGCACTGCGTCGGCGCCTGACTCCAGCGTGAGCCTGGACAGAGAGTATACGTGGATTGAGGCGCGACATGACACGGGCAGCAGGATTAAAAAAAAAAAAAACACATGGCGCAAAAAGCACAAATCGTTTGTCACGGCGTGTTGTGGCTGGCGCATACGCGTTGACAAAACGAACCTCTAACCAGTGAGGAAGAGGTCGGCCACAGTCACTCGGCCATCCAAGTCAAAAGCGCGATCCGCACCCGCCCGCAGAGCCGACATGGGAAACAACACACACGCCGTAACTGCTGAATCCGTGAGAGAAAAGAAGTATCGATATGAAAACTCGAACGAAAAGAAATAACTTCGGAAGGAGTGAGAAAAATTACACTCCCGCAAAAACAAAACAACCGCGTGGCACAAGTTCGCTAGGTTCAGCACTCTCCGTTGTTTGTCGGGGTAGCGGCGTTAAAAGAAAGTGAAACGTGACCATCATAACAATGGGGAAAAAAATAACGAGTACAAAAGAAGAAAACTAAGAAAATGGCGACAGACTCACGACATTGTTCTGCGGCAGTGTTTCCAGGTAAAAACACACACCGGCGATGGCGAGGCGCGTGGTTGAGGACCTCAGGTCCGAGCCGGTGCTCCAGCTGACGGCTCCGCTGCGGCGGCAAGGCGGCATGTTGCCATCGGGCTGTGAAAAAGTTCGCGCAATGTGAGCGGCTGCACTGTTCGAGCCACAGTCCAACATGCTAGAACACACCGCACAACGCACGCGCAGTCCGTCGTTCGACAGCCGCGCCGGTGAAGCTGACTAGCTGATAAGTGTGAAGCGATACCGGGGGCTGGCGACGAGCGCAGAACGAGCGACGCCCGGTCCACCAAGGTAGATATACCATGGTAGCGAAGGCTCCATAGACGCCCATTGGTCCAAAGAATGGCGGCTCATGGGGCACCCCAGCGCCCCCATTTCGGGGGGCAACCTACGTATGAGGGACGTCACTCATACGTATGCTTTTGGCGCGAATTATAAAGTGGTCTTTTTATAGAGCCCGCATTTTCGAACCGGTATCTCTAGAAGGTTGCCTTTCAGCGCGCACCAACCTTTGCCAGTCAAATGTGCTCGAGTTCCTGCTAGTTACGGCCTTGTTAATGTGCAGTTGGGAACCCAATGAAAGTGACTGGCAAAGAAGGCAGCATAGAAGGGCAGCAACTCTTTCAGACGCTGGCTAAGGATGCATGATTCGTAGTGGAAACCTTGGTGAAAATACTGGTGCCAGCACTATTGAGTACATCAAGGTATGATGCACAAAGCACAGACTCAAGTGCACAGTTTGCAATACAGTGTACGGCAAGTATGGTTTTCATATTTATGGTTTATTACAGCAACCAAACAAATACAGTGATAAAGCACGCCAACAAAAAATGCGCGTCACAGGCATCTCAAGCATTAGATTTTTTAAGCTGGCTATTCATCTCAATGGTCGCAGTGCGGATAGGAAAAAGCCCTGAAGTTTCACGAACGTTGCCAAGTAGGAAATAGAAAAGTATAGAAAACAATACTACGACAGCTTCCATTGAGGCAAACATGACAGACATAAGTAGGCGCATCAACACATAGACCATGCTGCAGCACACAGGGATTACTCTTCACATTTCGTTTCTTCAACTGAAAGAATATAGCAGCTATGTTTACACCTGCATGAGAATATTAAAAACAAGTTTTAGCATCAACAAATCTGCTCATCGCTAGAGCATTACACCATACAGACGGCCTGCGCACAACCTCGAGACCTCATTTTTGTCGCTAACCGAAGTAATTTGAAGCAATTCTAATCAAACTAAAATATACATGAAGTGCAGTTTGAAGTGCAAGGACATTCAGTACAGCCACTCCTTCCTCGAGTAGGCACAGCATCGAGACGCAGCCATCCTGGCCGCAGATACACAAACAGTTCGAAGTGCTTGGAAGAAGCCCTCAGGTCTCACAGCTGGCACGGCGTCTTCTCCAGGCTGAGGTTGCGGCAGAACTGCACCCACGTTTTGCACCTGTACATGATGCAGCATCCACGTTATACAACGGCACCCAAATGAATACCATATACTCCAAACGTCAATACGCCAAGACTCCTTTCACCTAAATGCAGTACGTTATAACTATGGTAGAAAATGCTCGCGCCAAGCCTCAGAGTGCGGTTACGCTCGCCTGATACCACGCGGCTAGCTGCTTTTCTATGCTCAAAGAGTGACGAGAGCGATGCAGCGAAATGAGTTTAAGACTACATTGACGGTCATGTATACGTAGAACAGCAATTACTACTGGCCGAATTCAGTTAAGGCACAGTCAATGCGGCGCACATACACATATGGTTGAGTTTCGATGCTGTCAGTTGCGAGGGGATCCTCAAATCGGCTTCACGGTGCTGCAAAACCCATTAATGTCATGCTCAGAGCTGTTAGGCAGCGCAGTTGGTTTTCAATTGACCATGCGGCAAGTAGAGGGCACGTGGTTGCTCATGAGAGCCAGGTATCAATTTCACGTTGGTGACAGTCGGCTGCACGAAACTAGCTACAAATAAGACAGATGATTTGTGTCTTTTGCACATCTTATGACTGCAAGTGCGTGCCCTCCAATTTACTAAAATATCCCGATAACATGCAGCCAAGTGCGTATGAAACGGTTACAGCTACGATATGCGCGGAAAGCCCGACAAAAGCATATCTAGAGCAGACGACAACGGCCAGAGCTCACCTGCGAAAGTCCAGAGGGAAGCGGTGTAGTCTTGGTAAGACACCCACGGTACAACCCATGCTGTCACAATGTGCCACGGAGCAAGGTTTCTTCACATGCCACAAGCTCATCTTGAAATACAGAGCTAAGCGCTTGAAGCGACGAGCGCGAGGCCTCGGGAAAAGGTTTCGCACTGGCCGTAACACCGAAGGAAATGCTGCAGCGGTGCAGCGGGGTGCAGATCTTGGCAAACGGTGACAGAGAGGCGGCGTGCAAGGACGACAAAAGTTTTTGAAGTGCCATTTCGAGACCGGCGAGCTTAATTTGCACGTTTTCCAAGGCGCGCCATAGCAGGCAGCTGGAGATAAAAAATCGCTTCGTAAGCTCCCGCAGCCCGCAGCCACAGTGGCCGGCATGGTGGCCGGGTACCGAAAGAAGGCCTGCAAAGTCGCGCTGCAAATGCACCGCACACTCATCAACAGGGGCCGCAACAAGAGCGTTGAAAAAAATCACAAAATTTTGCGTAATGATTAGCTGAAATAGTTTACCTAACTTATAAAACTTGGCATCAAAATATTCATTTCTTTTTGTTGTTTTATAGCATTTTATTCGTACTTTTGAATTTCATTATATAAGTGTGTCGGCCGCCCAAAGTGGCTGTGCTGCAGTCGCGCTAAACCGTTTTTGGGCCCAGCCTTCGCCACCATTCTACATCCACCTTGGGTCCACCGCAAAATAGGAGAGGAATAGGGGGTTGGCCGTATGTCCTAGCGCCTTGAAGCGTGACGCCTTGTTGTCCAAGTCTCGGCAGCTGAGAAGTCCATTGGACGTCCTCGGTGTCTGTTGACTTCGGCTTCTTTTCGGGAAGCGAAGGCGTTCAAGACTTTGCACCGCCATCCGACGAATAATGCTGGCGCATGGTTTCTTTAGCACCGTGTGGTTGCAGCACCTTGCGCATGCCCGCTCGCAGAGATGTCGCGGCGCTTGGGATAAGGCAGAAGGCAGGTTCGCAAGAAGGCACGTCGAGCCGACGTGGTCGCTACTCTGGTTGAGGTCCTTCAGTGGCGTGTGCTGCGTAGCGTCCGAAGAAGGGCCCCGCTACTCAGTCTGCGTGCATTGTGCTGCGGGGGCAGCTATAAGCTTGGGGTTACCGGCAGGTGGGCTGCGAGGACCGACACATTCGAGTCCTCTGCTGAGCGAGACGCGTCTGACGCTTCGTCCTCGCACGCCAGTTTCAATCTCGTTCCCTCGGACTGCGGCGTCAAGGTCACGGTGAAAGCCGTGTCCGCTCCGTCTCGTTGAGAGGGGTCATGATCTAAGGAGGCAGGACAAGCTGCTCGATGGGTGATGCCATGGCGCCATCGTTCACCTTGTGGAATGCGGCAGCAGCCGCAACAGCAACCGCGTACGAGGCAGCACGAAGTGTGGTGTCGCGTGATTGCCACCGCAACGCTTGCACACCACATGGCACGCCTCTTTCTCGTGTCCGTACACGGATCAACGGCCGATACGAACCGCGATGCAGTTGGCGCCGAAATGCCCTTCCACGCTGCACCTTGAGCACACTCACTCTGCACAACTATAGCACACAACTATAACGGTAAAAGAATAACTTACCAAAATAACTGACAAAAGCATCTTTACTGTTTTCCTGTAGATTGTGTTGACAAGAGCGAAAGAGAAGTTAGAATGCATTTCTCCGCACATCGCATGTCAAGCACATGCGGATCGGGCGAACGGTGAAGTAGGTAACTCGATTTGAGAACATAAATGCTTACAGTGATCAGAGGCAGAAAAAAGGTGGAGAGCTCGTAGTAAAAAAAAAAAACGAAAAGAGGTATAATTTTTCAGGTGTGCTTATTCCTTTCTCTGCTAACAGGCCGTCCTCCTGTGAGCGCGCCTCTGTTTTCAGCGCCCCTTCTCCTTCCACACAATAAAACAGCGTCCCGCACGGTGAAAAAAATTCATTTTTCAGCGGACGAAAACTGCACATCTCGAGGCAGCACAGTGTGTGCTCTAACAAGTGGGGGAAGGAGGCTTCACTGCCAAACAAGTGGATGAAACAAGACGTCGGGAGAAAGCAGCATTTACACAGGGATGATCGGGACATCAAAATATACACAGAGTAATACATAGAGGTATACCACACTGCAATGCGGGACACGCGCCGACTGATGTCGATCACCTAAATGCCCCGCTTTGAAACGTTGCCGCGACTAAACATCCAGGCTGCTCACCAACGAAGACAAGCTTCAAAGGGAACCGCCAGACAACCGAGAGAAATTGCGGTTACCGCCCTGGTTTCCGTCTTTGCCGCAGGGCTGCGAGAGGAAGGGCTCAATAAAAACGCGCAGATCTGATAAGGGGAGAAGAAAAAAAGAAGGCCGCACGAAGCAGAGTGCCTCTACCGGCTTGCGCCTTTCTACACGGAACGAATTGGCCGTGTTCCAAGTGCATGGAAAACATTTCTACGATTCGCTGCTCTTTATTGCAGCGTTTCATAAAAGGGGCCCGCAGCAAGCGGGGGCCCTGTGGTGAAACCAAGCTCGATGGTGAAAAACCGCAAGACGTGTTCCGAGTCTGTGGATCTCGGGCAGTTGGAAAACCAACGACCGTGTCGCGATTATTACCTTTGTTTTCCGATTTCTGACACGTTTCTTTTGCCTTCCCCTTCTTTTCGTTCAGAAATTGGCACTGATGGTGATTTCGTTGCATATTCATCGCTAATAAGCATGTGGCCTACCGACTGCACTTGGAGACTCTTGATATTCCCTTTAAAGAGAAATTGCACATACAGACCTCAAACTGGGACTCTCTCACAAGAAAGTAAACCGTCCTCTATAATCTCTCTATCAGCTGTATATTGCCTGTTATCAACAGGCAACATAGATCAACAGGCAATATAGAATCAGCAGGCAATCTAGAAATCAGCCGATGATTAGTTGCTTCGTATCTGTTTCCACCTGTAAAGATCACAGCGACTCTTGCCCGATTCTTACCCCCAGGAAATGCACACGATTCTATTGCTAGGTTAAATATATAAGAGTGTACTGGACTAAGAAGTTCAATTACGTTCTTTATTGGCTTTATTTGATTGTTGTCAAAATCTAAGGCTTATAATGGTTTCAAAACCCGAGATTGCATTATGGCAGTTCTTGACGTTCGTGAATGGATGGCGAATTTTGAATTATGCAGTCTTACTTCCGCATTCAATTGTTCCTTCAACCACTTTTAAGAAAGCGATCGTCTTGCATCCGTGTAGTTTCTTTCTTCAAGTCATAGAGGAACCGGCATTTATTTTTCAGGATCCGATCCTGCCGCGTCGTCTTTTTCATCTTACTTTTCTTTTCAGCCCTACTTCAATGTTTCGTCACCGGTGGAGCGTGCCATCAGACGAAATCACTGCCGCTGATGGGGACAGCGTTTCTCAGGGTGAAGTGCCGGAGCCGTCCTGCTTGGCTCAAATACAGTCTTTGTCAAAAGTAACCAGGCTGCATGGTTTGCTTCTAGCTCGTAAAGTGGAGCCCTTACAGCTTCCTTGAAGTTGTAATGGTCATTAAAGGTAAGGACTGGAGTCTTCTAACCTTTCAACAACTTTTGGTCTTTAGGAAAGTCACAAGGGCTGCACTATACAAGCTAGAAGCAAACAATGCAGCCTGGCTACTTTTGACTAAGATGGTACAGCTGCAATGGAGAAAGATCAGCACAAGTGACTCATGACCGGAGCGGAAAAATTGCGAGACGCGGCGCTATTGTAGCCGTATGCGCAGATAGCGAGAGTGCCTGGTCCATTCCACTTTCCAGAGTGGGGGTGGCCGACAGAAAGCAGCCCGTCCGAAAGCAGGCACTGCCACACATTACTTTTGATAATGCGTCCCAACTTTTGACAGTGCTTCCCCAGCACATTTTTAAAGGAAAACGGTGATAAAGATAACGTTGCTCGCCACGCCAGCACAAAAAAAAATATAAATAAAACGAGATTATGTGCATAGCCGCCTTAGCATATGGTTTGGCTGATAAGACATGCATCTACAGGCGTTCATTTAAGATGTTGCATTTCTGATGGGCGAATGTCTAGGTGGGCTGCTTTCTGCCGGCCACCCCCGCTTTAGGAAATGGAATGTTCCTGACACTCTCGCTATCGGTGTACTCGGCAACAATAGCGCCGCGTGTCGCGACTTTTTCGCTACTGTCATGATTCACTTGAGCCATTCTTTTTCCGTTGAAGCTGTACGTTTAGGCGACGCGGTAGCCGCGGGTTAGGAACAGGCGCGAAAGCAGGGCACCAGATCAGACTGCTTGGTGTTGGTGCTCTGCTCGCCACTCATCCTGTACCCTGTTCCCACTAAAATGCTGCAGCTTTGTGAGAGGTGCAGTTAGCGTCAGATCACCAGATGTCGAAAACATAAAGGTGTTTCCACGTATGTCATAAACGAATTATGAAAGGCTTCTCCTTGCATTATAGACCAATCCAGGCTGCTATGGACATCACCTTAAGTAATCACGAACCGCCTTTGCATGCCATTGACTTTGTAATTTCAGCCCCTTATAACTCATAACAAGACGTATCCTCAAGCTTTTTGTGTTCGTCAGCTAGGAATTAAAGCGCCATAGCGATGCGGAGACGAACCGGTCTCAATTACGAGACCGACGAACATTGTGTACATTCAAGCCGCGACTAGCTGACTCCTATTCTAGTTTCTACTGGACAGTTTTATAAAGGCGGGATGGGCCACGAGGGGGGGGCGGGGGGGGGGGGGGGGGTATATGTTACAACCTGCGTCGTCCCTTCGGCGACGCGGTTGTTGCAACGCCCGTCTGTCCTTTCACTCTTTCCTCTCATATCTTTCAACTATTTGGTCAAATGTTTAGGGGAATCCCCCAAGGTGGAGTAGATTTGTAAAAAGGGAGTAATTACTCATTGGCATCCACCCGAGCGCAGCCATACGGCTACAAAGGAAAGCTATACAGCTTTCTCAGAAACTTCGTAGTTAAAGAAAAATTCGTCCTGGTCCGGGGTTCGAACCCAGGACCACCGCTACACCGGAGCAGTCACTCTACCAATTGAGCTAACCAGGACGGCAAGCTTATGGTAGGACGAGAGCGAATTGATCAATAACTCGAAGTGGGAACTGTGTTGGTCAAATGTTTAGGGGAATCCCCCAAGGTGGAGTAGATTTGTGAACGGCCGACCTTCCATACGCAACACGTGGCTCTAATCCACTCCACCCGAGCGCAGCCATACGGCTACAAAGGAAAGCTATACAGCTTTCTCAGAAACTTCATAGTTAAAGAAAAATTCGTCCTGGTCCGGGGTTCGAACCCAGGACCACCGCTACACCGGAGCAGTCGCTCTACCAATTGAGCTAACCAGGACGGCAAGCTTATGGTAGGACGAGAGCGAATTGATCAATAACTCGAAGTGGGAACTGTGTTGGTCAAATGTTTAGGGGAATCCCCCAAGGTGGAGTAGATTTGTGAACGGCCGACCTTCCATACGCAACACGTGGCTCTAATCCACTCCACCCGAGCGCAGCCATATGGCTACAAAGGAAAGCTATACAGCTTTCTCAGAAACTTCGTAGTTAAAGAAAAATTCGTCCTTGTCCGGGGTTCGAACCCAGGACCACCGCTACACCGGAGCAGTCGCTCTACCAATTGAGCTAACCAGGACGGCAAGCTTATGGTAGGACGAGAGCGAATTGATCAATAACTCGAAGTGGGAACTGTGTTGGTCAAATGTTTAGGGGAATCCCCCAAGGTGGAGTAGATTTGTAATAAGGGAGTAATTACTCATTGGCATCCACCCGAGCGCAGCCATACGGCTACAAAGGAAAGCTATACAGCTTTCTCAGAAACTTCGTAGTTAAAGAAAAATTCGTCCTGGTCCGGGGTTCGAACCCAGGACCACCGCTACACCGGAGCAGTCGCTCTACCAATTGAGCTAACCAGGACGGCAAGCTTATGGTAGGACGAGAGCGAATTGATCAATAACTCGAAGTGGGAACTGTGTTGGTCAAATGTTTAGGAGAATCCCCCAAGGTGGAGTAGATTTGTAATAAGGGAGTAATTACTCATTGGCATCCACCCGAGCGCAGCCATACGGCTACAAAGGAAAGCTATACAGCTTTCTCAGAAACTTCGTAGTTAAAGAAAAATTCGTCCTGGTCCGGGGTTCGAACCCAGGACCACCGCTACACCGGAGCAGTCGCTCTACCAATTGAGCTAACCAGGACGGCAAGCTTATGGTAGGACGAGAGCGAATTGATCAATAACTCGAAGTGGGAACTGTGTTGGTCAAATGTTTAGGGGAATCCCCCAAGGTGGAGTAGATTTGTGAACGGCCGACCTTCCATACGCAACACGTGGCTCTAATCCACTCCACCCGAGCGCAGCCATACGGCTACAAAGGAAAGCTATACAGCTTTCTCAGAAACTTCGTAGTTAAAGAAAAATTCGTCCTGGTCCGGGGTTCGAACCCAGGACCACCGCTACACCGGAGCAGTCGCTCTACCAATTGAGCTAACCAGGACGGCAAGCTTATGGTAGGACGAGAGCGAATTGATCAATAACTCGAAGTGGCAACTGTGTTGGTCAAATGTTTAGGGGAATCCCCCAAGGTGGAGTAGATTTGTAATAAGGGAGTAATTACTCACTGGCATCCACCCGAGCGCAGCCATACGGCTACAAAGGAAAGCTATACAGCTTTCTCAGAAACTTCGTAGTTAAAGAAAAATTCGTCCTGGTCCGGGGTTCGAACCCAGGACCACCGCTACACCGGAGCAGTCGCTCTACCAATTGAGCTAACCAGGACGGCAAGCTTATGGTAGGACGAGAGCGAATTGATCAATAACTCGAAGTGGGAACTGTGTTGGTCAAATGTTTAGGGGAATCCCCCAAGGTGGAGTAGATTTGTAATAAGGGAGTAATTACTAATTGGCATCCACCCGAGCGCAGCCATACGGCTACAAAGGAAAGCTATACAGCTTTCTCAGAAACATCGTAGTTAAAGAAAAATTCGTCCTGGTCCGGGGTTCGGACCCAGGACCACCGCTACACCGGAGCAGTCGCTCTACCAATTGAGCTAACCAGGACGGCAAGCTTATGGTAGGACGAGAGCGAATTGATCAATAACTCGAAGTGGGAACTGTGTTGGTCAAATGTTTAGGAGAATCCCCCAAGGTGGAGTAGATTTGTAATAAGGGAGTAATTACTCATTGGCATCCACCCGAGCGCAGCCATACGGCTACAAAGGAAAGCTATACAGCTTTCTCAGAAACTTCGTAGTTAAAGAAAAATTCGTCCTGGTCCGGGGTTCGAACCCAGGACCACCGCTACACCGGAGCAGTCGCTCTACCAATTGAGCTAACCAGGACGGCAAGCTTATGCTAGGACGAGATCGAATTGATCAATAACTCGAAGTGGGAACTGTGTTGGTCAAATGTTTAGGAGAATCCCCCAAGGTGGTGTAGATTTGTAATAAGGGAGTAATTACTCATTGGCATCCACCCGAGCGCAGCCATACGGCTACAAAGGAAAGCTATACAGCTTTCTCAGAAACTTCGTAGTTAAAGAAAAATTCGTCCTGGTCCGGGGAAAGCTGTATAGCTTTCCTTTGTAGCCGTATGGCTGCGCTCGGGTGGATGCCAATGAGTAATTACTCCCTTATTATCTTTCAACTATCTTCTGTCTGCACGTGGCAGCGGTTGTGGCTCAGCTCGGGCCAGTAGAAAGGCCCGTGCAATTTTCTTTTCATCCTTCTGTCAGTCGCAACAAGAACAACAGCCTCCATCGTCTTGGTTCTATTTGCTGTTAGATCTAGCTTAGCCGCTGCCTTGGTTCAGTGTCAGCGATTTCTTGTTGTTGGTTTGGTTTATGGGGTTTAACATCCCAAAGCAACTAAGGCTATGAGAGACGCTTTAGTGGAGGGCTCCAGAAATTTCGACCACCTGGGGTTCTTTAACGTGCACTGACATCGCACAGTACACGGGCCTCTAGAATTTCTCCTCCAAAGAAATTCAACCGCCGCGGCCGGGATCCAACCCGCGTCTTCCGGGTCAGCAGCCGAGCACCATAACCCCTGAGCCACCGCAGCGGCATGATTTGTTGTTGTTGGTGATGGCTATTTATTGGTAACAAAAAAAAACAAAAATGACAATTGAAGGAACTGATGTCGCTAGCCGTGGCATCTGCCATCGAAACAAGAAGCTCCTGAGCTGTGGCTAGCAGCGGTTAACGGACAGGGAGAGTACAGGGAGAAGGAAAGAAAGAGGGGAGCGATTGAAGCTCATTTTCATAATTGATCCCTCGCGGGTACTTCAGCCTGAATTCTTTCTCCTGCGGCATTTTACACCTTAGTGCCTTGCCGCGTCTCTGCATCGAAAAAAATAAATAAAAATAGACGTGGTTCGCCTTTTAAAACAACTTGCCTATAGCCATTTCCTGCCTGCTTTCTTAATTTGCCGTGTCCCACTGAACTGAAGCAGCCACACACACAAACATGCACAGAGAGGGAACGACGACAATGCATGCATTAAACGCCTTTCCGAGTTTCCCATACACCATCGTAACAAAGAACCCGTCGGCAGTTCTCTTGAAGCACGCGGCGCGCTCGTTCGCTGTGCACACGCTTTTTCAGTGGGGCAGATGTACGGAGGCGGGCTGTTTTTCTAAAGAAAGTCGCCTAGGTTTTCTTCTCTTTTAGTACCCTTCGTATTCAAGGTAGATCCGCTGTTCGTACTTTCTTCTTCCTTACCGACGGGCGTATCTGGGGGCTATTGGTGTGGCCGTGTGCATCGCTGCCGACAGACAACCGCTGCTCCAGGCGCCCCTGCGTATTTCTGCCAAAGGCCGGTGAATGGTTATAGCGTTTTCTCTCGAGCGATTCTCTTAAAGGGGGGAAAATCGTTTTGAGCTAGCGGCTTTAAAACTGGCGCGCATACCAGCCGGCTTTATTTACAGTCTTTGACAGTTTGGCATGGTGAGCCATCGAAAAGAAAGAAAGAAAATATACTAATGCGCTCGGTACACAGTCTTAGCAGAAACTCACAAAAACTTGCGCCACCCAAGAGCTGAGGAGTGTGGCGGCGATGCGCTTTACAAAGAATTGTTCGCGCATTGTGCAAGTGGGCTGCATCTCTGGAAGCGTATATAGGACTCCGCATGCCGTATCTACGTGTCTGGAAACAGCGTAGTACACGGGATTATGACCCCAGGATTGAAGCGGTATGCCGGTGGCTTCTCTCAAGCACTCGCGCCAGTGCACCGTCGTGACAGCACCAAGAATTCTGTGGGAGCTACAATGCGCAGAAGCCGTAGCTAGGAAATGCAAGCAACGAATAAGCAAGGCACCTCTCGGTAGTCGAGAAGGACGCAGATGTAGGAAGAAGGGACAAAGAAGTAATCTCGCGCTTGAGCGGAGAAATTTCTAAAACTTTTCTCACGTCAGGGAACTATGTGAACGGACAGCGCAGAACCGCTTGCAGTGGCCTCTATCTGAAGCTAAGCAGGAAGGCGCCTCAAATCGCGAGTCCGATTTATGCGGAAGCAGTCTTACGGATCCTGCCCACGGTGTCTACCAGCTGTAATTCGCCGTAAGCGAGCCCTTAGCACTTATTTATTTATTTATTTATTTATTTATTTATTTATTTATTTATTTATTTATTTATTTATTTATTTATTTATTTATTTATTTATTTATTTATTTATTTATTTATTTATTTATTTATTTATTTATTTATTTATTTATTTATTTATTTATTTATTTATTTATTTATTTATTTATTTATTTATTTATTTATTTATTTATTTATTTATTTATTTATTTATTTATTTATTTATTTATTTATTTATTTAATACTGCGGAGTCGCTTGACTCTAAGCAGTCATGAGCATAGGTACAAATAAAAAACAAGATATGCACGAGCGTCATTCTGCGACTTCCAGGTAGGGGGGGTTGTGAGTTACGGGTGAAACTTGCCTTGTGCACTCTTCCGGCGACTGGTGCACCGTAGTGAGTCTTAGGCAGTAATTAAGGCAAACCATTTGTGGTACAGTTCTGTGACCTAGTATCCCTCTGTCACTACTTGGACGAGCAGCCAGAACTCTGCACCACATTTGTTGATTTTGGCCCGAGAGTAGTTGGGACAAGGAAAAATGATACTTTGTTACTGTCCGCTGTGATACAGTAGTAGCGGAGCAACAGTTTCTAAGAACTGCTGAAAATCCCCCAAACTACTGTGACATCCAAGAATAGTTTATCAAATACGACTTAAGGCCGTTTGCAACAATATACAATCTGCGAATTTAAAGCCTACCAAAGCAAAATTTTCATTTTCACAGAGAATTTACGGAAAATTTAGTTAACCTGGGATTAACTGTTTCTATCAGCACAATTTATAATAAGTAACCATACAAACTAAATCATTAAGCAGCTCTGATAAGTACGACACAGTGTTGGCTAGAATGGCACAACAAGAAAAAGACATGAATTTAGTCCAAGAGCGAGTTGAAACACTTGAAAAGAACGAGACCAGTGAAGAAATAAAAAGTATAAAGAAAGACGTCGATGAACTGGAATGGCAAAACAGAAAGCTGAATCTCGAGATTCATGGCATACAGAAGACAGAACACGAAGATCTTCGTCTTAAAGTTAACACACTTGCTGCCTCGCTTGGCCTTCCCGAACTGAAAGACAGTGATGTCGTTGCAATGCATCGTCTGCCCTCCAAAGCGGATAAAACCCCAGGGGTAATTGTTCGCTTCGCCCAGCAATCTCTGAGGGAACAGTGGTTTGAAAAATGCAAGCAACTAAATGATGAGAATTCATCGACGCACATTCAGGCAAACCTAACCAAACAAACACGTTCACTACTGTGGCTGACGAAGCAATGGGCGAAAGAAAAAAACTTCAAATTTGTTTGGCACAGCAGCGGCAAAATTCTTGTCAGGCGTATCGAAGGATACTCGGCTCTGGTTGTGAGGTCAAAGGACGATTTGACAGCTATTGCTTAGGAGACAAAAACTTCGGCAGACTGCGGTCTTTCTTTCATGTATACTATATTCCTAGCGACTTAAGTAAGCACCTCGGAAAAGAATATTTATCTGGCATCAAATTTATTCATATAAATGCACAATCAGCAAAAAATAAGCATGCACCATTACAAGTACTTTTTGGCCAGCTCGGCTTTCATTTTGATGTGATCATGCTCAGCGAAACATGGTACACAGACGAAGATGTTTTTACTCTGCCAGGCTACAACGTTTTCTACCTAAATCGTCTAACGCGGCGTGGAGGCGGTGTATCATTATTAGTGAAAAACACATACAGATGCGACATTATCGAAGCCCTCACCCGTAGTGACACGTGAAGTACTCTGTTTATTTGAACGGTTATCTTGTCTCGGTAGTTTACCGTCCTCTAAGCTCTAGTATTCCTAACTTCCTCAAGCACCTTGAGTATATTTTTGAGTACAGCAGAAGTAATAAATTAAAAGTAGTCTGTGGCGGTGATATTAATATAGATATGCTCGTAGATTCATCAATGGCAAATGAAACAAAATGGCTTTTCGAAAGTTTCGGCCTAATGAACGCTATTAGTATACCTACGAGGGTAACTGCTGAATCTGCAACATTAATTGATATCTTTCTTACTAGCTCAACCATCGCAAATACAAAAGCTGGAGTATTGTCCTGTGATCTCAGTGACCACCTTCCAATATTCATGGCTATTTTGGATCACTGTGATGAATCTCAATCTCCAATGTTCGTGCAAAGTATTTCACCTCAAAAGCTCGAAAGTTTTCGGGTGGAAATATTAAACTTGTCCTGGAGTAATGTATTTAGCACGGATGATCCTAATGATTCCTTTGACAGATTTCTTTCACTATTCACAGCAATATACGCAAAGCATTTTCCGAAGAAAGAATACAAAAAGTCACGAAAAATTAGAAAGCCGTGGATTAATAAAGGTCTTCTGAAGAAAATTAAAGTTAAGTACTCTATGTACGCTAAATTTCTTACAGAGCGTGATCCTGAGCTATTAAAAGAATTCAAACAGTACCGTAATCGACTTAACAAGGAAATTAAGCGTGCCAGGACAGAATACTTTAATAATCTATTTATGACAGGTTCGGACTCAGCAGCAACATGGAAAAAGATAAATACACTCTTCGGAACCGGAAAGTCCCAAATTCCAGTCACTGAGCTAAATATTGATGGAAAAATTGTAACTGGAAGGGAACTGGCAAGTACTTTCAATGACTACTTAGTCAATCTGCCTTTTTCATTAGTCGTTGATGACAATGCACCCTACGTGACTAATAAGTGCGCGCAATCAATTTTCTTAAACCCTGTAATAGAATCTGAGGTTCAAACAGTAATTTTGAAACTTGAAAATACTACTTCTCTTGATGTTTTTGATATCCAAGTTCGACCAGTGAAATTTGTCGCGGACATTATTGCCAGACCTTTAACTTATATCCTTAATCTTTGTTTTAATGCTGGCATTTTTCCTCGTGAGTTACAGATTTCTAGAGTCAATATCCTTTATAAGAAAGGTGATAAGAACAACCTAGACAACTACCGGCCTATTTCAATATTGCCTATTTTCTCAAAGGTTTTAGAGAGTCTTCTTCTTTCTCGCTTTGCGTCATTTACAGACAAACACAGTTTATTATCCCACTCGCAATTTGGATTTAGAAAACATCGCTCAACTGAACTTGCCCTATTAAATCAAAAAGAATACATTCTAGAAAATTTTGAACAAAATAACTTTGTGTTAGGAATATTTGTGGATTTCAGTAAGGCCTTTGATTCCTTAAATCGCAACTTACTTTTGAAAAAGTTAGAATTGTATGGTGTACGTGGTGTGGCACTTAATATGATGGAGTCTTACTTTGAGAACCGTAAACAGTACGTATCTCTAAATAACTGGGTTTCATCGACTAAAACAACATCATTCGGTGTACCACAAGGCAGTATTTTGGGGCCTTTTCTCTTTAACATTTTCATAAATGATATCATACAAATTGATCAGTCTGTAAGGTATATAATCTACGCTGATGGCACCAGCTTATTTATTGCAGATAGTGATACTGACTCTCTTTTCCACTGTGGCAACCAAGTTTTATCTAAGTTAACTGATTGGTCTTTTAGTAATGGACTAATCATTAATATTAAGAAAACAAAAGCTGTAGTTTTCAGATCAAAAGGTAAGAAACTGGAACAAGGCCGTTATCTCTCCTTAAATGGAAAACCCATAGATATCGTGAGTAACTTCAAAACTTTAGGAATTATATTTTCCGAGCACATGCTGTGGGACTTGCAATTCGACTTCATAACAACTAAACTAGCTCGCACCTTAGGTTTGCTTTATCGCCATCGCGACGTACTTCCATTTAACGTCAGACTTTTGCTATACCACACACTTTTCATGTCCACTGTACGTTACTGTTTTCTCGTGTGCGGAAATAGTACATGTAAAAATATTGCTAAACTTGGTCGAGTTCAAAAGAAAATTGTAAGAATTATAACAAACTCACCTCCAATATGTTCATCTATTGCACTTCTTAAAGAACTTAGCTTAGTAAACATGGAACACTATTATGATTTTTGTTTATGCAAGGTCCTAGTGAAAGATAAGAAACAAAGTAACTTCCTCTTGCAGTTAGCAAACATAGGTCACAACATTCACCCATATTACACACGGCACACAGAACTCTGGGAAGTTCCCTCATCTCGAACAAACTATGGAATGCAAATGTTGTGTAATGTAATTCCAAGACTGTTAAATAATCTTAATAAAGGCCATACAATGCATGAACATATTAGAAACCTTGACGTCTTGTACAGTTGATTTTATTTATGGTATATGAATTATGATGAATGCAGTTAATGTGTATATGTGTGTGTGAAAGTGGTGTGTATTATGTCTACATTTTTTTTACACGGCAATGGAAAATTGCCACTCTCTGGTTTGTCATATTTGCATGTTATTACAGTATTTATAGAGTTGTCATGTGTTTAGGCAACAATTGTTACCTAATTACTGTAATGGCGTTACAAAACATGTAATTCCTGATGTTTCGCGCATGTACTGTGTCTGCCCTTGTCCATATGTAATAGGGGGTGCGAGCTTGTCAAGCTGCCCGTAAGGCAGCTTTTTTTTCTCGCCCCCTCATGTCCTTTCAGTACAGGAAATAAATGAAGTGAAGTGAAGTGAAAAACGAGGGCACAAAGGAGGAACACGGCAAGTGCAGGACATGTACTGTTTCTGTGTTCTTCATCAGGTTTAAATGATGATGTGTTGCTCATGGTGTGTAACTGACTAGCCCACACGAATATATTAATAGAAAGCAAAAAAGTATAAAACTCCGCGTGCACCATATATGTTGCAAAACATGCTGCAGGGGTTTTTGACTGGTTGGGTAGTCAATACATTCGTCTAAGTAGCACTGGCTTTAAAACAATACAAACTTAGCCCCAGCCATCGTGAGAAATTCCTTTCTATGATAGTGAAGCAATACGCCATCCTCTGACGGTTCTTGTTTTTTTCTGAAGCTGCTGTCATCGTTAAGAATTTTCGTCTGCGATGCTGCCAAAGGAGATGCGATTTTTGTTTCCGCATAGCGGTTTCGTCCAGCTAACTTTGAGGCCGTATTTCCGTGTGCTTCCAGTATTATGTGCTTAACACATATTGCTTGATGCAAATAAATCTCCAGTATCAGAGTACATCAGTCAGTTAACATTTAATTTCTTGATTCCGAACATCATTGAGTTTCTGAAAACATAAAGTGTGCATTACTTCGACACCTCACAACATATTTTAAGGTGGAAGAAGAGAAAGAAATAGAAATAAAATAATCTGAAGGCTCACAACACTAATTACACAGAGCGTTGCGGGCGGAATGTCAGAAGTCGTGCATCCGAAAATTGAACTAATCTGAGGTAAGCTATAGCGAGCTCATCAATGGCCTGGCCGCATTTCTCGACAGTTATATTCTGAACTTAATATGTTTAGCCTCTACAATTATGGTAATCACTGCACTTGATGTCTCAACTGGCAGCATACACTAGCTTTTATGATCATAGCGCTGACGTCACGTTCTGCAGCAGTCAGCAGTATTGGGGGCGCACCGGGTGCAAAATGCTGACCAAGGTCACCTAGTGATCGAACGCCTGCAATACCCGGCCTTCGAAGAGGTCTTTCACAGGTGGTCCGTCCTATTGAATCACTGGTCTGCTTCTTCGTGAAAACATTTGCCGTATCATACTTCTAGCCACGTTCGCTTCTACTCTTCTCTCATAAATTCGCAGCCGTAGAAGCAGAAAGTTCTTTGTGAACCGTGCAATGGACATGTGGGTCTCGAGCAGAACAATGTAAATAAAAGGTAAGAAAGGAAAAGAAATGAAAACTTACAGTGAGGAAAGTTCGATAAAGGCCCGGGTATTGCCATCCAATGATGAGTAGTGAAAGTGTAAATAAGTTAAAATAAATAAGTGAAAAAAAAAAACACCAGTTCTTGTAGCCTAAATAGATTATCTGCATTCTGCTTTCTCATTTTTGCTGTATGACTTGTACTACACGCATGTCTGTGCATGATTCGTCCACGCAGATCACACTTGCTCTTCGGAGCTAGGTAGCATTCTACTTGCTGCAAGAATTTTTACTGCCAAAAAAAAGAAACAAATTTCCGCTTCCTCTTTGTGTTGAAAGGAAGTCCGTTGAATAAAGTAATCAAATCTTGCCGCCTAAGCAATAACGAGCTGCTTTTCTTTTTTGACATTGCATCGAAAGTATTCCTTCCGTAATTTGCGTGTCGTCTTTCTTTTTCTTTTCCATTGAGTACTTTGTCACAACGCCAGTGAGCCGAAGCAGCTGAATATATTAAACTCAAGCACTAAGCAGATTGCATCGAGCGGCGGCCCTCATAACCAAAGACAAGCCAGCCGCGCTGCGCAGTAGTCCGCGCGGGAGCAAAACAAGAAAAAAAAAAGTGCCCCTCCAAAGACAACTCAAATTCCTCAGGTGTACGTGGAGCAGCGTGGTTCGACGAAATTTGCATAGATATGGGAAAAGCTTGCCTCCCCGATTGAGATTCCTGGAATTCTTGCTCGTACGTCAGACAGAAGAAAAAAAAAAGCTTTTAAGTCATTTCACCACAGATCTTGGTTGACAGCTCTCGAGCTGATAGGTTTGGTTTGGTTTGATTTATTGGGGTTTAACGTCCCGAAGCGACTGAGGCTATGAGAGACGCCGTAGTGAAGGGGTCGGGAAATTTCGACCACCTGGGGTTCTTTAACGTGCACTGACATCGCACAGCACACGGTTTTTCTTATTAAAAGTCATTAGACGAATACAAAGCTGCCGAGTTTTCTTTGGCTGGACCCAAGTTGGGCTTTGATCTGTTAACGTCTAACGTGGACCTTCAATGCTGCCGCGCCTCGCCCGTGTGACAGAGACGGCGCCGTGGTTTAGCGGCGTAAGGACGCAAGAATTGGTCAGAAGAAGTGATTGATTGCTCGCGAACAAGCTGCGGACGCTGGGCTCTGTACTCTGAGGAGAAAGGCTCTGAGATGCCCATCGCTAAACTCGAGATTGTGCTGTAATTTTCAATCCGCGTGAGCATAGCTTACGGCGTGATCGTGACTCTGGCCAAGTAACACAGAAAGGACCCTACGCCATTGTATTGTCAAAAGCGTGATGCTGTTGTTCCTTACAAATCCTTTGCTATTTTCTGAGCTAAACCTATGAGTTTAAATGTTTGCTTTTACAGCCTTACCAAATCTAGAACATTTTAGTGAAACTTGCTCTGAATAAACCCAAACAAAACCTTCAGCTCCGTTTTATGTGAAAGCGAGAAAACTAGCTCATCAAAAAATTGCCGGAACTATAACCATAAGAGTAACCGTAAACTATAACCATAGGTAAGAGTGTGACCTACACCCAGCCTTCAACAAGGCTGACATGTGCAGAAAAGAAAACAGGAAAAAATGTGCCATTTAGAAGTCAGTAAAAAGATATTCATCGTATATATCGTCGATATGGAGTCAAAAGCTTTAGTGTCAAATTGATGTGCTTTATAGAGAATATGTAGCCTCGCTGGCATCGACAGCGGCGATGATGACAAAGAAGAAGCTTGGCGCGCGATTCTACTGAGTTTTTTTCTTCCCCCGCACCCCCGCACATATACCTCTTTGGCATTCTCCACCCTACCTTGGCCAATCCCTCCGAGTGGGTATGTGCCATGTTTACTGCGGAGAAGAAGACCTCGCTCACGCAGGAAACAACAACAACAGTCTCGGTTTGTATCCGCTATACACCCTGGCTAATCCCCCGCCGTGGGTATGCGCCATTAAAGGGTCCCTGAAACGGTGTCCATGTAGGCAAAGAGAAGTCGAAGTATTGATAGACATTGAACGATCCATCATCCTACCGCAAAAATTTTTGATCTACCTTGTGCGGAACCAGAGATAATGGCTATTAAAAATGACCACCAGCCTTTTCCCTCTCAACTCGTACACCGGAGCAAACCATAAAAAAATAAAGATTACAGGCCGGGACCATGCTCCGCCCACAAATACGTCATCGACGAGATCGGTTTGTTTACTTCCGGTTGACGCGCTCTTTCGCTCGATCGCTCGCTCGCTCGCTTTCCCGCGGTCTGCTATGTTCACCTGTGTCTCGCAACCGTCGCTGCGGCTTCTCTCGTACTATAGACCCCGAGCTGAAGGAACGACTTTTGCGGATGAGTGCCGAAATGGGATTTCAGCCTTAAGGCGGGGACACATGTGCGAAAAGTGTGTGCGATTCGCTGCGGCGCGCCGTTGTGAACGACGTCGTAACAACCGATCGCAGCTCGTCGCCTGCGTCCAACCTGCTGGATGTCTACGACAAGCCTCGCGCGGAAAACGCAACGACGGGAAGCGGGAGCCAATACGAGTGCGGAGAGCGGCAGCGTCATGATGCCGTACAGCGCGCTGCTCAGGGCGCTCGGGGCCGAGCCACGCCGGACCGGCCTGCCAGCCTTGATGCCGGCCACCGGCGACTGAAAAACGCGCTAGTATTGTTTGTTCTCGTCCATAGCAAGCCCTTGGATAGATGCATGTCAAAAATGCATAATTTCTGACGATCGTTGGCCAATACCGAGTTGCTGGTAAAAGTGATGACTGCGATACAAGCAAATTTCATCCAACAGCCGATTTGGTGCTGCTGCTACTTGGTGCGGTTCGCCTACCGTCTGCTAGCTCCGTTGCTGAAGGCATTGTGGAAATCGAACATATCTTTTATTATGGGACGAGTTCGCAGTAAAGCGATGTGAATAGTAGGCCTTTTATTATAGTGCAGGCAACTTCCGAAGCGCCGTTAGCTGCGGTTTCAATGCGAAACCAGATAGGCCTAGCGACGACTAGGGCAGCCTGGGACCAGCGCGCAGTTCGTCGCGCGGCGTTGCCGCAGGCGGTGTCGTTGCCGAAAGATCCACTTTTGCACAGACATATTTTCGTTGCTCGAATCTAGGAAGCATCCTCGCTGGTATCATGGCTGTTTTGCATTTTCTTGTGCGAACGTGATGTACGCCGAGCATGCCGGCCGGCCGGCCAGCCTGGATCCCGTCTGCCGGCGACATAAAAACGAGCTAAAGTGTGTTCTTGACGTAAATAATAAACCCTGGGATAAGAAATGTGAAAAATGTGTCATTTTTGAGGATCGCTGACCAATACTGAGCTGCTGGTAAAGGTAACGACTGTGATACGAGCAAATTTCTTGCCACAACCGTCTCGCAGCTGCCGCTGGCCCGACGTGGGGTCCGGCTCGCCTGGCGCCCGCTCGCTTCGCTGCAGAAGGAGTCGCGGAAAGTGACCATACTATTATTTTATTGTGAGATGATGCTGTTGACTGCAAAGCGATGTGTAGAGTAAGCCTTGTATTATATCTCAGGCGACTTCCGAAGCGCCGGCCGCTGCAGCTTCGATGCCAAAGAGGCAATAGGCCTAGCGACGACCACGGCAGCCAGGCAGCAGCAGAGCTCGTCGCCCTGAGCGCCCGCGAGCGGTGCCGTTGCCGAAAGCTCGCAACATAAGCAGGCGTGCTTTGTCGTTGCTCGAGAAGTATTTCTGATAACAAGGCGATCTTGCCTTGTGATATTTGTACACCATCCCAAGCAGCGCTCAGGCATTGCTGCACGGCGGCGAAGTGCGACACCGGTTGTGAGCGGAGCTTGGGTAGGGCGGCGCAGCGATGCTCACCGCTCCGTGTCTCCCTGCTTGTAGTGGGGCGGCAGTTCGCAAGCGACGATCGGTGCAGCGCGTCGGCCAAGCAAGCTTTTAAGGACACGCCATTCAGAAATCGAGCGCTGAATCCTGACGACGACGACGGCTCGCTCACTTCCATCTTTCGGCAGACAGTGCCGAAAGGCAACATCTTGCCAAACCCTGGCTTTGAAACCAACGACACAGCACGGCCGGTCCATTTTGACTGGCGCATGCGACGTAGGTCGCGACAGAAATCAGTAGTGCGGTGACTCCAAATCGCACCTCGATTCTCGATTCGGTTCGACGGCGGCGCCGGCGGAGTGACACAAACGGCACGAGCAGACGAAAACATTGTAAACCGGAAGTGCAGTACTAATTTCTGACACCGAACACACAATAACTGCGTAAACATGCATATAAACGACAACTCTGCTTGCTGAAATGCGAAATGTTTCCGAAAAGAGTAAGAGTGTGAAGTATCTAGAGCTTCTAGTTTGTTAAATGCGTGATTTCACGTTGTCACCGCGAACCAATCATAGCCCAGCACTTGTGACGTAAAGAGTACAAACTGACGTAATGAGTACGGATTCGGGCGGAAGTTCACCGCCGCTGGTCGCCGCGAGGCTCGGGAGAGGTAGTTTTTGAAAATGTATTGTAAATTATCTACTCGCCTTTGATGTATTGTACGCGGCATGAACGTTCAGTGGCCTACGCTCTACATAATGCAAGTATTTGTTTGCCAACCTCAGACACCCCTTTCAGGGACCCTTTAAGCCTGAGGTCACCATCATCATCATCAACTGTCTCGGCAAATTGCCTTGCCAGCAGCGTCGACAGCCTGCTCCGCCGGCTTATCATATGCGGCTACCGGGCCTGCTTCAATAAATGTGGATCACCTTCCAGAAATAAATGACTAAAGCAAGCAGTCCACTTTCTGAAAGCGCCAGGCGATATCCTGTGGCTGAGCCACAATTTATCCGTGTTGAGCACGATCCCACTTGTTTGTACTTAAGGTATAACTGCAGTATAAGAAGCGACTCTTACAAAGGAAGGGACATTACATAAGAACAGAGCAGCATCTGCCCTTACGTAATGCCTCCTGTTTAGTGATCTCCGTAATTCACGCTGCAATTGTGTCCGAAAGTTTACGTCAGTTAGTACAATAGCCCATCTGACTCCTTTCTCGTTCTCAAGAGCGATAGGATTGTCCTCAAACAGCACTTTTTTTCCCACGGAAGCACCCGCGTAAATGCTTGCGAGAATAAAAAAGCCCTCCTTGCCACCTGCTCATAGTTTATGTACTTAATATGCATGTTTATTACCTCCATTGCCCAGTTTGCATGTATAATCTTTCTCGTGGGGAGGTTTTAGTGGCACAAAATAAAAAAAAAATTATCTTGTTAGGCGGCAAATGGTTTCCTTTTCGCATGCGTTTTTAGAGAATCACTCATAATTTGGAAGAACTGCTCTTGAATTCTGGTGTTTTCTTTTTTTTCCTCGTGCGGTGACGCTTCATTCTTGACTGCGTTCCTGACTGCGTTCCTGACTGCGTTCCGACTGCGTTCCTGACTGCGTTCCTCACTTCGTTCCTCACTTCGTTCCTGAATCCACTCCTGAATTCACTCCTGAATTCACTCCTGAATTCACTCCTGAATTCACTCCTGAATTCACTCCTGAATTCACTCCTGAATCCACTCTTGACTCCACTCCTGAATCCACTCTTGACTCCACTCTTGACTCCACTCTTGACTCCACTCTTGACTCCACTCTTGACTCCACTCTTGACTCCACTCCTGACTCCACTCCTGACTCCACTCCTGACTCCACTCCTGACTCCACTCCTGACTCCACTCCTGACTCCACTCCTGACTCCACTCCTGACTCCACTCCTGACTCCACTCCTGAATCCACTCCTGACTCCACTCCTGACTCCACTCCTCACTCCACTCCTCACTCCACTCCTCACTCCACTCCTCACTCCATTCCTCACTCCACTCCTCACTCCACTCCTCACTCCACTCCTCACTCCACTCCTCACTCCACTCCTCACTCCACTCCTCACTCCACTCCCGACTCCACTCCCGACTCCAGTCCCGACTCCAGTCCCGACTCCAGTCCCGACTCCAGTCCCGACTCCAGTCCCGACTCCAGTCCCGATTCCAGTCCCGACTGCAGTCCCGACTGCAGTCCCGACTGCAGTCCCGACTGCAGTCCCGATTCCAGTCCCGACTCCAGTCCCGGCTCCAGTCCCGGCTCCAGTCCCGGCTCCAGTGCCGGCTCCAGTGCCGGCTCCAGTGCCGGCTCCAGTGCCGGCTCCAGTGCCGGCTCCAGTGCCGGCTCCAGTGCCGGCTCCAGTCCCGACTACACTCCCGACTACACTCCCGACTACACTCCCGACTACACTCCCGACTACACCCCTGACTACACCCCTGACTACACCCCTGACTACACTCCTGACCACACTCCTGACCACACTCCTGACCACACTCCTGACTACACTCCTGGCTCCTCACCTGACATGCTTAGCTTACCAAGAGTGCTTATGGCATTTATGGACCGTTTTCCCCCTAGTAATAAAATACAAGCTGCTCAACAAAGCTTTAGCAAAAGTTGGTGGCAAAGGCTGAACCCAATGACTAAGGCTTATCGCAGTACTTACAGAACAACGCACGAGACAGCACCGGCTGACCTCTTGCAAGGCGGCTCCTGGGAAAGCTGTGTCGGGTCGCTTATTTATGCAGATTGTGCATGCTCGGTAAAACTTGCGTCAAAAAGCATGTGGGAAAATGGCACCGGTTTCGTAAAGTACTTCTTTTTCTCCTTAGTCACTTGGCTTGCATGGTGCAACACCCGGCCTAAGCAAATACTTTTCGCGTCTCATAGCTACCCATTTGCGCAAGCTCCCTTATTGCGCTTTGTAGTGAAAGACGAAGCCAGCTTTACAGGACAAAGTGCCTATGCCACGAGCAGAAAGGGGGCAACAGTCCGTGGACACGCATAGCTGTTAAATAAAAACAAAAAAAAGCCCGAGAATAGAACCTAAGGTGGATGGAAAGAAACAGTGGAAGCAAGCACTTACGAAGGCTCGCATGGGCAGAAGAAGTTGGACATGAGGCACATATTTCTACGTCAGGAGTGACTGTACTTCACTACACTAGCTGCAATAAATATTCGTGAGCGTAGGGAAAGGAAGCAAACAAAAAAGGAAAATAAAACGCTTGCTTCGGGTAAAATGAACTGTATTTGATAAAATTGGGTCAGTTTTTTTGTTTTTGTTGTTCGTCACAATAGTTTTTGGATACTCGCGTTACCTATGTAAAATAATATATTTTTGCAATTTTCATCCATTCCCCTGCCCGTAAGTAAAATACGCGTTGATTTATCGGCTACTCTTTTTTTCCAAGAGTTACCTGCTTGCTTCACACCACACAAGAAGCGCCACACGTACGACTTGCTTCGACCGCACTCTCGAGCCTGGCACAGCATGGTGGTCGCGTGTTGTTATTGAAGACAAAGACACCAGAGAGGCACCACTCAAGGATAAGACATGAGGGAGAGACATGAAATGTTTTGTTCCGAGTTGTAGTCTTCCTCACAATTCTCCTTCGCAGGGATGAACTGGAATGCCTTTTCAAAATAATTCACCGTTAGTTCTGCACACTTGTTTCCTTATTTTGTCTACATATGCTTTCCCGTCGCGTGCATTCGGCAGCGTTCTAAAAAGAAGTATAAGTGATAAGGCCGACAAAATTGCTATGAAACTGGCACAGCCAATCTGTCTTTCACGCACGCATACGCACGCAAAAGAAAGACATACGCTCACACGTATACGCACACAACAAAAGCTGTATTATTCTTTGCACTAATAGCAGAAACACTGCCAGTTTTAATTTTTTTACTTATGTGAAACTGCGACTCTACTGAGATCCCCATTCTTGCATGTGATTCCGCCGGCACATTTCATTTCCAGCAGCACTTGTTTAAGTTGTCTAGCGCTTTCAGCTCTCACTGACTCCTTTCTTAAAAAACTGCGTCCAAAATCATACCGAGAGATCGTTGAGGCTTGCGCCGAATCGCGCCTGTTTAAGTCAAGTCAGTTTCAATTCAGGGTCGGCACAACTACGTCGTAATAAAAAAACTTGTATGTCAAGCAAAAGGGTTCGCGCAAAAATAAACTGAAAACAGAGAGTATGTCCTGTATCTTTTGCCACGTTATTCTAAAGACGAACAACTTAAAATATAATAAGGTATCAATGTATGAAAACGCTCTCCATCGGCGCGCAGACCAGTCCTTGCTTATGCATGCATGTGCACAGACAGGTAATGCATTGTTTGGGAAAACATGGAAGTTATTTATGCTGGTAAGATAGCCTGTGCCAAGTTTTATGCTCAACTTCAGTGGTTCTGATTGAGAAGGCGTCTGGTGCAAGGTAGCGCTTCAGAGTAGAGAACATCTTACGACTGGAGCATTTTACCGTTCAGCCGGCCACACAACTTGTAATCCGTTTACTTCCCTTTGTAATATCTCGGACAACGTGATAACTGAATCCTTCTTGCTGAGGGGGACGTGAGTATAAATAAATTTATAAATAAATATGCGCCACTATGTCCTGGACACGTGCTGTTTAGCGCATTTGCGAACTTGTACGCAAGTGCACAAGCGCGCTGATGCTCTGCCGCTACTACATGTGTTTAAGGCTTCTGTGTGTAACTGACAGGCCAAGCATCAAGCTCAGCTAAAATCCTGGACATCGAGATTTAAGGTCCAGCCCTTCACATGGCAGCTGCTCTAAGCGCTTATAGGAATCAACTCGCCCAACATACTGGCCGAATAATTTCTAAATCACTCGGTTAATCGACACATTGCTTCGAATTTAGTGCGGAGTTTCGTTCTGATTCCTAAATGAGATGCTTCGCGACCCTTGTAACAGATGACGTGGCTCGTGCCATTACATATTGTGCATGGGCGCTTTTCTGGCACGTATCGGGCGGTTTTCTTAGTCGCTTGCCATCACAGAGTCCCGTAGATATTTTTTTCAGTGAACTAAGTTTAGTTTATGGGTGTTTAACGTCCCAAAGCGACTCGGGCTATGTGGGACGCCGTAGTGAAGGACTCCGGAAATTTCGACCACCTGGGGTACTTCAACATGCACTGACATCGCACAGTACACGGGCCTCTAGAATTTCGCCTCCATCAAAATTCTAGAGGCAAGATTATCTCTAATTTTACAGCGTTTTAAATGCAAGCACAACGTTATATGGCTGAATTCTTCTGCACCATGATTTCTTTATAGTGGTAAGCTTGTCTGAAATAAAAAAAGGATGAAGTTCTTTTTAGATACTCAAAAACAATAAGACCCGAGGTAGTTTCACTTCAGTAACCCGGTCGCTCGATTCATAATACAGTGCGTCCTAAGAAAGGAGTCGTATCAGTCCATCAAATGGTGAAAGTTTTTCGTTGTGACCAGAGGAGACGCATAGGGAGTGTACGATCGACTAAAAAACCAGCATATAGAAAACAATGCTGGAGGAGGTGAAGCTCGTCGACATTTGATTCCCAGTTAACCTCGTTAACAGATCTTTGTGTAATCTCTTCTGCCTTTATTTACATGGGGCCGCCTTTCGTTTACCGACCCCCCTTTCCGCCGCTGTCATCCCCATAGTGGCAATTAAGAGGTGTATGTACCAAGATTCCGGATGCGCAAGGAAGGAACTACAGCATGACATCCAGCCGTCACGACAATGAAGTGAAAGAGAAAGGCGGGCACAACGAGCACCCACTATTTTGATTTTTTGTTTACCTTCGAGCGTGTCGACAACGGCATGCGTTTTTCTTATTACCATCGCAGTTCAGCACACGCAGATTGCTACTCTGCTCTGCCAAAGTCTCTCTGCCCGAAGCGGCGGGAGAGAGGTTAGGAGCAGCTGCTAATGAAACGCCGGTTTAATCAGCTCCGCGCCGGGCGTTAATCAGTACATCAGTGCCATCTGCTGGAAAATCGCTTGTCGCTAGGGCTTCCGAGCGGTTGTTACAAAGAGCACTTTTTTGTCTCGCTTGTCAACGACACGCGAGACGGCAGGAACCCAGAAAAAGGATTTAGTGGTGCACACAAGGAGAAGCTGCAAGCCAAGTCCAGCAATCTTGGAAGACTGCGCAATTTTTAAAGAACTTTCGTATTTTTTTTACTATCTGAATCTGGCATTAATATTCTTTTGGTTTGGTTTAGTTATAGAACGTAACGTCCCAAAGCGACTCAGGCTATGAGGGACGTCGTGATGGAAGGCTTCAGATAATTTGACCACCTGGGGTTCTTAAACGTGCACTGACATCGCACAGTACACGGGCCTCTAGAATTTCGCCTCCACCGAAATGCGACCACCACCACCGGGATAAAACACGTGTCTTTCATGTCATCAGCCGAGAACCATAACCACTCTTATCCTCAGCAGAAGCTCATATGCTAGTTATGAAGAGCTCATTTATTTAACGAACAACCTGCCATAATAAAGTCACATATAAGCATCCTTGCGGGACGGACCATTATTTCTAGCAGCGGCATTATTACAGAGACAACGTCTTCTTTATTCACGAGCAGTTCACAAAGGGTTATGCGCCAGTGTCGATACCACTGGCGTTCAGATGAATTAAGCAGCGCCCAAATAGAAAAGAAAACACGGCAAGCTTCGCGAGAAAACAGGATAGTTGGTGCTGCAGTTCTTCATTACGTGAAATCACTGCGTTTAGAACAAACGGGAATCAACGAAACACACAACACAAGGCCTATTTTGCCTCATTTAGTTCATCGTCGTTTTGCATAAACAGAGCCATTGCAAGTAACATAGAAGAAAAATTTCCACGGCGCATACGAAACATGTCGACGCAAAGCGAGCAACAGCCTTGAAGATAGGGCAGTCGATACAGCGCTAGAGTGCAATAGGGCGGAGCTAGGTGGCTACCGAGAGGCGATGCCCCAAAATTCAAGACAACAGATTTGGTGGCTACCCCCCCCCCCCCCCCCCCCCCCCCCCCGCGCCCCTGTGGAACTTGATATTTTTTATGCGCTAACAGAAAATAACTACACAGCTTGATTAGCAAGCGTAGGTGATAGTAACTTCTCGTATTTTGCTTATAAGTTTAATTCTTTGTTCATTAATAAAATCCAATGTACGTTCTCCTAGCCTAGACTAATTTGCTGTTCCTAATTTTTGGTTGGTTTGGTTTGGTTTATGGGGTTTAACGTCCCAAAGCGACTTGCTTAGACCACAAATACTGCTTTTTTGGTGCTAACCTACCACCTACACCATTCCCCCCCCCCCCCCCCCCCCCTGCAGAAGTTCTGCGAACGCCCTTGCGGACAGGTGCACTGAAAAAAAAAAAAGGCTAGTTAGTTTATTCGGGCAAACTGGCACCTTCGGGAAAAAAAATAGTGCTGTCAACGGCGGCACTAGGTGGCAGTTTTACCAGAAAGCTGTCCTGTCGCATTGTACTGCACTCTATTAGAAGGTGAGAATCTTTCCAAATATTCCGCTTACAAAGCTGCGACCAAACCCAAACCTCTTAGACCCCTTGAGGTGTGACCGCGATTGGTTCTGAGTAACATAGTCTCGTCTAGCGAGCATTAAGCGATAACCCACCTCGCAGTGCGAACAGAGATAAGACCGCGGGCCAGCCGCGATAAATAAAAAGATATTGAAGAATAAAATATAGCAAAACTTTCCGGCAATACTTACTCTTGAAAACTCACCAGACATACTGACGCATGCGCACGCGAACATAAGGGTGCCGCATTTAAGAGCTTCGCGGAATGCGTCCAGAGCAGACACTCGCTCCTAGAAGGCTCACTACGCTCATGTTTGCGTCTCACGTTTCGTGTCGGAGGACCAAAAGTTTTGCTGTTTCTTCCTCTTTCTAAGTATTCACGCTGCCGATTCCTTCCATGCCGTCTTGCACACACGATGCAGCTCATTATTTATGCGTCCACCAAATACGTTTACGCAAGAGGCCTAAACAAGCCCCGCCGTGCTCGATTCGAATGGGTCCCTGGAGTGCTCTGTAAATACAGGTTTGCGGCAGTCGGACGCGTATCTCTTTTTTTCGAAGCACACACCAGTTGCGTCCTCGAGCCGTGCAGTGCATTCGAAGCGTTCTTTGCCTTAGAGTTTCCCCGCGCGAGACTACGAGCTCGTTTACCAAACCATTGTGTGATTTTCTTGGGATAACGTTTATTCCTTTGGGAGACATGCCTCCTACTAACAGGCCGCAATGGAAAGCAGGGAAGGAACAACTTGATGATTGTGATGAACTCGCTGAAAGCAAAGCGTCGACGAATGCCACGATTTCGTTGCCTTTTTATGCGAAGCATACTACTTTAGCTACCACTTCAGCCCTTCACCGTGGTAATGCGCCTCCAAATCACGTGATGCATGACGTCACACCACGTGACACGATGACGTCACGACAGTAGAGAAACGGGGGCCCATCTCGCGCCGTCGCTGTGGTTTTGCGCCTTCAAATCACGTGATACATGACGTCACACCACGTGAAACGATGACGTCACGACAGTGGAGAAACGGGGGCCCACCTCGCGCCGTCGCTGTGGTTGTGCGCCTCCAAATCACGTGATACATGACGTCACACCACGTGACACGATGATGGCCCGACAGTGGAGAAACGGGGGCCCACCTCGCGCCGTCGCTGTGGTTGTGCGCCTCCAAATTACGCGACACGATGATGCTTCGCATTCTCCAGGCTTAACCAAGTTAAGCCTCAGCCATTTTTTTTTCTGCTGTTAAAATGTTGGCAAGAAAAGCCGTTACAAAAGCTCGAAAATTTTTTCTCTCTCCGCCAACCAAAACTGAACTCCCCAGGCGCAGATTAACTTGGTCAGCAACACTCTCACTGTCTGCCAGGTGAAGCAGTTTGCAGATTGCCGGCAAAGTGCTAATCGCAAGAGGACGTTCTTGGCTCTGGTATCACTACAGCGCTGTTAGCGAGTCTTTCCAAACAACAGGAGTGTAAGAGGCGTTCCATGCGGGGAACTGGTAGAAAGCAACATTAAAGAAAAGCCTATCTTAAAGAAACATGTATTTTTAACGAAAGAACTTATGTCTATATTTCGTACGGCTGCGCTGTTTCATCTAAAATTTATTTAATTATTTCGCTATTAAACACTGTACTGTGGTGCAATTACAGAGTATCCTTGATATATATGAGCATTTATCCAAATAAACATGAGTGTTCTACAGTAACTGGACGCTATCATAACTTGACTTCAATAAACACAATTATGTGTCAACGCATATCCATAATGGTTAACTTTCTTTAACAAAGCGAATAAACTATTCCACGCACAAAGAGCTAAAATCACTGCTAGGCTAGAAAATTACAGAGAAGATAACACGAGATTTTCGACGTGTGCCTGCTGAATATAGCCGCAGATGTTTTTTTTTTCTGCCATATGTGGTGCCACCCGAGCGTTTTAAGAAATGACGCCGCAGAACAGTAACGTATAGAATAACGTACAAAAGGAACATCATAAACTGTCAAATTCGTTACTGCCTTCCAAAGTCCGGCCATTAAGTCTTCAGTTTTATAGCCTCAATGTTCCTCTTAGATGTCACACCGACTCCTATTTCCTCTATTCCAGCTTAGGAAGCAACATTGTTAGGGACGTATATCACTGGCTTCAGTTTGCATCGACTTCTAGCAGCTCCTCCGGCGCGGGCGAAAATATTTATTGAGAAGAGTTTGCGAGAGGTGCTTCTGCGTCATTAAGCAGCTCGCCGAGCAAATTCGTGGTGGGAAGAGCTCATATTTCTGTAGACGGCTGCCCGATTGCGTTCGCATGATGTGACCACATAGTCTGCTCGAGCCCTCGGAGGCTTCGGTGTGAGGTTAGGAGTATCTCTTCAAGGAGACATTTTAGGTGACCTTTCTCGGAGATCGTTTGTTTTCCTGACAGTATGCACAAAAGCTTGGCAATATTTTGTCGTGTTTCAGGTATTTCTTGTGGGATATCCCTCGAGAGTAATGATGAAATAAGGATCGCTAGAAACACCCCCTTGCTTTTTTTCTTTTTCTGGGGAAGTATTTTCTATCGTTTCGCTGTAACATGACCAAGGAGGCAGCTGTCCAGGTCGAAAGCAAGTTCTTGAATAACCCTCGTAAATTATTTAGATATGTTGTATGCAAGCAGTTATGCCTATTCGAAATTTTTGGTCTCAAGATAGGCGAAACGAAAAAAAGAAAATATTCATGAAATTTCAAGGAATTTTAAAAAATAGCAGAGAATTGAGGAAAAGTTTTTCGATTGAAAACCAAAACCAAGGCCAAGGCTCTAGCCTTGAATACATTCGCAGAAAATGAATGGAGAGAACGGCACAATAGGTGCCAGTGCGGAAGGTTTTTTCTTATGGCTGCCTTCATGCTTCTTCAAAGTACTAGAGTTGCTACCACTGCTCAAGTTACACCCCCCCTGTTTCTAAAAGAGTCGCGAGAAAAATGCCGAGATAAGGACGATTCGGTGATCAGCACTGCAAACCACCGTACCGTCACTTCGCTGCGAGCACGTTCACATCACAGTTGCTCACACTATCCATGAATAAATTTAGCTTGCAGCTGGATGTCTGACAATTGCTTTTAACGCTGTAGCATTTACGTTGTCACCTTGCACAAGTCACTCGGCCTCTCCGTGACGAAATTCCGTGATTGATCAATTGGGAGATGACGCCATCAGGGTCAAGTGAACACAGGAACCAGAAAGTATCTTCAAATTTGTGACTACCAAAATCTGGCTTTTGTCAGAAATTTGGAGCACTGTCAGAACTGAAATTTCGAAGGACCGCCAAAATTTAGCCGTTGGTTTGCCTCCAGATAATTTGTGACTTTGCCCATCCTTGGCTCACCCCGAAAACTGACAGTTCCCCCCCCCCCAAAAAAAAATAATAAAAAAAAAGATCTGGAAGTTAGTACATCCTCATAATTTGCTAGTTGGCCCACCCTCATAATTTTAAATTCAGCCTACCTTGGTATTATGACACTTGGCCCAACCCCAAGATTTGCCATTTGGCCCACGCCCGAAATTTCGCATTTGGCCCACCCACCCACACACTCCCAAAATGTAGCACTTGCACACCTTCAAAATTTTGGTGTTGGCCAAATTTGACAGCTCTCCCACCTTCAAAGTCTGGCGCTTGGCCCAGCCCCAGAATTTCGCAGCTAGCTCACTCTAAAAATTTGACACTTAGATCGCCCCGAAATTTACAGTTGGCTCACCCCCCAAAATATGGCAGTAGGCCTACCTGACATCGGTTAAGTTGGCACAGTGGGTAGATCTGCAGTTTTAGCGCAAATAGGTGGCGTGATGTCAAGAGGGTAGGTGGTTTCAACCGGTTTTGACGGGAAAATTCGGCGCAATGAGAAAATAGCGGAAAAGTCTGGTTCCAAGCGGTTCTTGGCGAGAAGCGATGGCATATGTGCGGCGGTGGTAGAGACGCAACCTCTTAGATAAATGTCTCTGGCGAAGCTCTAGCCGACAGGCCACTGTAGGGCTGATCCCGACTGCAGATTTACACCACCACCGCGGGGTGCCCAGTGCCTCTCTGCCAGGAGCTCACCGATAGGGAGGCTTCATGTCGGTATCTCTCTGAGGTGGTTCTTTTCTTTTGTATCTGCATAAAATTGTGATGACGAAACGCACAGTTTAATAGCAGTAAAGGCGCCGGAAGTACAACGTATAGGTAGAATTCCGGCAACCTAAATGCCATTGCATTCCTTTGTTAAGGACTAAGAATGCCCCTAATTTTTCACGCGTAGCCTTTGGCGGTGATGGCCGTCAACTTTCTTCACGGGGACCGCCCATTCTTGAAATACGTGAGGGAAATTTAAGCGGTGAAAGGAAATCACAAGCACGCTCAGCCAGCCGTCCTATACGAATCCTTGCCGTATGGCATTCGTTAGCCGCGACGAATTCCAAGGGTTAATACAATAAAGTACCATAAAATAACGTCATAGAAAATGCAAGAATTTTACGAAGGGCTGCTGGTAAAAAAAAAAAAAATGCTTAAGATGGGGATTTTAGACAGACAGCTTTAAGGCTCACGTTATGCATACACAATGGGGATTTTGTACAGACAGCTTTGAGGCTCACGTTATGCAGAAAATCCGGTGAGGCCGTTGTAGTGAGCAAAAAATCCGGATTGGTCGAAAAGGTATCAACGTCACACGTGAAGCGGTGAATTGGAAAAGTAGTTAGATCCGTATAAAACCGGTGATTAGAACGTCGCAACATAACTCAAACGCCATTAGAGCATGAAGTATATATAGTAATTGAATTGCGTCGGAAAGAAAATAGGGTGCGGGAAACGAACCCATGGCCTTTCAGAAGCGAGTCAGACATGCTACCCATAGCCAAGAAGGAACTTTTTTTTAGACATGGCATTTATTACACTGAACACATGTTATATATGCATGAACTATTTACAAAGGCTTTAGGAAATGCCAAGAAAGATATCTTAAAAACACAACGCAACACATTTCTAGACGGGAGGTAAGGATGAGCACTGCACCAAGATGAGTGCCACTCCGGTTCGTAGTTCATAAATAGGCGCTTTCTTAAAATTAGGTTAAACGGAGGCTTCATATGTATGTCGTGTGGTCTTTCACTTAACATAGAAACACTGCCCGTGTCTGCATGGGCAAGAGGATCCACTGTCAGGATCCATTAACCCTGTTGCGTCATACCCGGAAGGGTGGAGCTTACGTTTCGCGCAATGTTTTATTTAATTAGGGGTATTTTTTTTTTATCGCACCAAACATCACTGCTTGCAAGAAGAGACAAAACAGTGAGGAAGCGAAAATAAACATTTTCCCTTGGTCTTCAACACGCATTGTTTATTTTTTGTTTGCATATTTTTTGGGTCCTTGAGCCGAAGATTACGCAGCCGCCGCTTGCTTTCCTAGAACAGCTTCAACCTTAGCGTTGCGCGATATCGCGCTCACGCAAGGTGCAGTCCTAATTGGTATCTCTCTCAGGAAAGCAAGCAAAGGGTTTTTAAAGAAATGACGCACTGGCTTCAGACTCATCAGGAGGCAGATGTGGGCCAGTTACAAAATGCAGGACGTGACGTAAGAGAAATGAAGGGAGAAAAGCAGGGCTGTTGACAGAGCAGCATCCAGTTTCCAGGAAACTAACTCAAAACAGATACGAAAAGAATAGAAGTACGGAATGAGTTGAACGGAGCGTGAAAGTAAGCAATTTTGTGTCGCAGTAGTTCTGCAGAATACAACACAGGGTACAGCCAAACCATTTAATATTGTTTCGAAGAAGAAGAAGAGGGCAGTGGCGCGGGACGGAGCGCTCGTGCTGGGCCCACAGCCATTAAATCATATTATCATCGGTAATCATGTCGTCCTTTTCTTAGGCTTGCCACCACGTAACATTTAATGTGAGGTGCGGGTTCCTCATCGCCATCCCGGGCCCTGGAGCATCCCCGCCTTCTGCTCGCCTCCGTCGTTGGCCGAGGGGACCTGGACTCCGCCGCCAGCTCAACCCGAGCCCGACCTGACCAGAACCGACCAGCCGGTTTCCCCCGCCCCGTCCCTAACCCCGACCACAAGACACGACGACCAGGACCAGACGCAGCATGACCCGACGACGACCCGAATCAAGACGGCACCCCCGCCCAAGCTGTACGGCGAGTCCTTAATCCCTGACCTTCTGCTGTGGGCGACCGGCCGCTGGACCTGAAGCTCCAGGGACAACCGTTCATTGGATCATGTCGTTCATCTTGGTGGCAAGCCTTTCATCCTCTTCTATCCTTTGTGATCATGGTCATCACCACCTAATCATTGAGAATTTAAGCAAACGATCGGGACGATCGCTCGGAGGACCCGGGTCGTGTTACGAAGAAGAAGAGGGCAGTGGCGCGGGACGGAGCGCTCGTGCTGGGCCCACAGCCATTAAATCGTATCATCGCTCATCATGTCATCCTTTTCTTAGGCTTGCCACCACGTAACAATATGATCAAGACCATCGAGTCCCGTTCAAGCGTGGAAGTGGCAGCTGTCGGACGTTGAATCCGAGCTGCTAGTAACTTCCCTTGGGTCATCGACTCTAGATCATCGAGTCCCATTCAAGCGTGGAAGTGGCAGCTGTCGGACGTTGGGCTCCAGCTGCCAGTGACTTCCCTTGGATCATCGACGCAAGACCATTGAGCCTCATTCAAGCGTGGAGGTGGCAGCCGTCAGACTTCGGGTCTGTGCTGCCGTGGACTTCCCTTGAATCAACGACGCAGGCCCACTGCGATCACCACTTTGCTGCCAAGGCTTCCTTGGATGGGCTGCATAGACCTACGGTGTAACGGGACGCCTTTATGACGCAATCCTAAAAGCGGGAAAACTGAGAATTTTCAGGTACAGAGAAGCAATAAAAAAAAAACGCTTTACGCAATGAAAATCAACAACGATTTTTTCTTTTTTTTGCAGTGCAATGCATAGTTGAAATTCATATTTACCAATGTTCCGTGTTGTTTTTTTTTAACTTCAGCAAATATCAGTGCTCAGAATGAGCAGAAGAGCTCAGCTTCGTACTAAGTAGAGATGGAACGTTAGCAAGAGGCTGTAGTAACCTCATGCCCGTCATAGGAAAATGCTTGTAGTTGACAGCCAGTACCTGAAAGTAGAGTTCACTGTATTGATAAGTTCTTAAGAAAAAAAAAAGCGAGTGAGGGAAAACAAGATTCCCCCTGGCTCTCCAACACCCCACCCTGCACCGTAGTGAAGCTGTAGAGGCAGCAGGAAGAAACACAGAAGCACGTGAGGTAGCCGCACTGTGGCATAATAAGGCCAGAGGCTGCTCCCAAAGCTGACACTCATGCCCGTGGAAAATCTCGACGTATGAAGCTCACTGCCTGATATTGTGCGTCCTTCTAAGCTAGCTTCCATAGCCTGTGCAATCGGTATGAAGAGAATCAGAAAAATAAAATGTAAACAAAGAAGCTACAACAACTAAACAACAAAAGCTATACACCCTTAAGGTCAATTCCGCCGAGGCCAAGCAGCGGGTCATCCTTCTCGCGCTGTATCCCACTAAGCTCTTAGTTTTATTTTTATTTTCTCAAGGTTTCTCTTATTGACTGCCCCTTTTGATCATCAAATTTATTCCACTCATGTCGTTCTGCGGGTGTCCCAAAATCTAAACAACCGTCGGCGTCTGCACGGCAACAATTCTTAACTCGCGAAAGAAGCTGGGCAAACAGCGAACAAAAGAAAATCAGAGAAACCGGAAGACGCGAGCACCAGATTCCAGAAAGTGAAGCTTCGCTTATTTTGCGTTGTTTGCTTCGAAGCGTGGGCCGCTGGAATGGGCACTTCAGAGTTGTTTTGCGGTTCAGGTTCTCCTTTTGTTGGTAGTGCGTTATAGACGTGCACGTACGCATCAGGCAGTAACCGCAGTCACGGTAGTGGTCGAGGTCTGCTGCGACTGCAACGTTGTTTTTAGGTCTTGTAGGGCGTAAAAAACGAACTGAGAACGCAAAGCATCACTACTTCATGCATTATTTAGGATACGACCATACTATGGTCGTGTCTGTCGTAGCTTTCCTAACGGGTAACGTCAGCCTGCGTCTTGGATGATCAGGGTTTATCAACACGTGGTGCTCATATAAACATTTGCGGGACACGCAACCGTTCTTTCTTCCGTCTGAACAATGTCTAATTACGTCCATAATATATTCGTAGTGGACGCATTGTCCACAACTGATATAACCTACAACGATTCACAAGATTATCTTGGCCACAGACGCAGTGCCCACCGATGTCACTGGGTAGAGAAGCTAGGACGGTAGCCACAGTGTGAATACAGCCTCGACCATACTTTGATTACTTTGCTTTACTTTTTGGGGGTTTATCGTCCCAACGCTGCACAGGCTATGAGGGACACTGTAGTGAGGATTCCGGATAATTTCGACCACCTGGGGTTCTTTAAAGTGCACTGACATCGCACAGTACATGGACCTCTAGCATTTCGCCCCAGTCGAAATGCGCCCGCCACGGCCGGTAACAAACCCGCATCTTTCGGGTCAGCGGCCGAGCACTCAAAGCATTGAGCCACCGTGGCGACACACTTTGATTACCTTTTTAAGTTGTTTACAAGTACAGAGGGCTCTTCACATGAACGTTGTACTAGCGTCGCGAGTTCGTTAAAATACTTCACTTTCGGCCGCTCCTCTCATCACAACTACGCGATCGCTTTACCGCAAGCATCAGCTTGTGGCGACTGTTCGAATACATTCTAAATGTTTGATCGGGCTTGGTCTTGGCGTTGCATTTCTGTAATTTGTTTTACGCTCGCTGCCACCTCGCAAAGAAGTGTAAGTGCTTCTGGCAAAAAGAGACTACCTTGATATTAGAGAAACAACATAGTAAAATACAAATCAAGAAATTTCTTGTTTACACTATTTATTTACTTCTCGGTCTAGAAATAGAAGCCCCCTTCTTTGCAGAAAGTAAGAGTCAAAAAACGAGGGCCTTCTTAACCCCTTCCTTAAAGAAAAAAATGTAATGGCATTAAGGTTAACTGCTGTGGTGTCTACAATGAGTGGCGAATAATCTTCCTGCGATATTCCACCCAAAACCTCTGGTTGTAACCGGTTACATTGCCCTAATATGGTATGTAGGAGTCATCCCCTTATGGAATGCTCGAGTACGTTGGAAAAAGAGGAGTATCTGTTCTCGCTTCGGCGAGCGCGGCTTCGGCCGCTTCTTTTTGAGCAGCGTCCGCTCCGGCGGACGCAGTTGTTGCTGCGACGCGCGTCTTTTCTTTCCTTTTTCTCTTTTCTCTCATCTTTTAACTCTCCTCTATCTGCACGTGGCAGCGGTGGTGGCTTGGCTCGAGCCAGTAGCAGGCCCGTGCAATTTCCTCTTCATCCTTCTCTCAGTCACAACAACAACAACAACAATGCTCGAGTACGTTCTGTTGAGTTATCATGTGGGGTCATATTAATCCGACCAACTAATCCCCACTAATCTATCTTAATCTATTTTTTGGGCTGAGCCGACTTTAAACATTTTACGACTCCTTTAGAATTTTTCGCATGGTCCAATATACAAATTTTGGGGGTCCTCACATTTTCGAATTTCGCGCTGCTCTACGATTGGTCGACCAATAGCCACGTGGCATCGATGACGTCATGAGCCTCCCAATTGCATTCTTATATAACGGGGAGTCCTCGTACCACTACTGGCGCACTGGTGCTGCCGTTAAGCGCTGCGCTACTGCGCTACTGGTGTTTCAAACACAGACACCGCAGGGGCTCGTGAGAACCAGGTTGCTCTTCTCTAGCTCCCGTAAGCGCCATGTTGGGCAGGTAGGAATTGCATTCAATTTATTTGAATTAATTTTATTGACACGTGTCGCGAGGGTCAAGTAGCTCGCAACCCGGTGGGCAGGTTGTGATGACGTCGTAAGGTCACGTGATCCCTCTACACCAGCCAAGGACTTCAGCGACAGACAAGCCGAAGAATTTTGTGCAACGACGATCTGAATGCTGCCGCACTTGAATACTTGTGGGCGACGCGTAAACAAAAAAGGACAAATACTTTAAGTCGGGCGTCCTTAGTGAAAGCATAGCGAAAAGATAAATAAACAAGAAGACAAAAAAACACACAAAAAAAGTTTCTTAATGCAACCAAGGAATAACTGCGGATAAATAGCTTACTAGTAAAAATTAGCATGCTAACCAAGAGAATAAATTAGTTATTAAACCTTTTCCGGTTCCGCATCAGCTTATGTTAGTTGGCTGATTTCTTACGTGTTAACAGCAAGGGGTCTCGCCTCTATGGAGTACCCTGGTCCGTTTTGGTAGGCTATATTGACATGTTTTTGGACACGCTCACTAAAACTTTAATAATTGTGTAAGCGCGTCACTAATCCTCCCTCTCGCAGCAAAGTAATTTGTTAACGAAATAAGGAACAAGATTGCAGAAATGTAGTAATGAACGAATTAATTGTCCCCATGAAAGTTGGCCTTGATTGGGATATTGAGCTTCCCGATATTATTGCCCTTTTTACCCTGATATGCTGCACTACAGCGCTGTATTGTCTCTCCGAAACGACCGAGCATCCTCGGGCTAGATGACAAGAGCTGCTTCTTTGATGCCACAGGCAGCAATGAACATAAACCTGTGCCGCGCAATTCTACACGCTGGACATTGAGACCGAGTGCACGAGAAAGGCCGAGATAACAAAATGTGGGCCACAACACGCCAAGACTGCAAAGCAATCACTGAATTAACCGTTAAAGCAAGCGAGCGCCTCTTCTCTACTGGGCGTGACGACAGGATGAATGACTTAGCCGGGTCCTGGCCCGTTTAATTAAAGTCTGTTGTGGCGATGCTTCGCCTCTCTTGGCGCGGGAAATTGCGGCCCATGGCTGAGTAGAACACATTTTCTTTCATTAGTAAATGTCCAAGCATCGTTTGCTGCCTTTAGGAAGTTTTGGAGCAAGTACTGAGAAATGGCACTGAATTGCTGGCGACGGAGATGAATGAATAGTTGCTATGGAATACCTGAAGAGGCTCACTGATACACTTGCGACATAGCGCTAAAGATAGACGGACACAGGGAGACAAACAGGACGGGCGCTCCCTGTGTCCGTGTCTGTTTAGCGCTGTGGCAAGTGAACGTCGCCAACTCGCCCAAACTTCCATTTTCACTGGTACCCCGACTGGGCGAAGGCAGTTTTACTTTTTAGCTCATTTGCATGTGAGGTAGCACTTATGTGAAAGTGCGTACCTAATAAATAATCCTAGTTTATCTTGCGTGTGGCAGCCAGCCGCTCAGCTTCTCTGGTGGAAGCTCGTGTAGCATGGTGGTTGACGTCAGCAAACGGTGGCCTAATCAGCATCCGCCTGAACCACCGAGAGAGCGGCTGAGCCACGCGGCCGTACAGATATCGAGAGCAAAAGTGAATTAAAGAAGGAAGTTTCATGAAAGACATTCCGGGATTCAGTTCAATTCCGAAAACCAGTGCACTGCAAAGTAGCAGCCGTAAGCAGTTACTGAGGAGCACTCTTACTGGACTTTAACCTGGCAGCGCGCTGGTCGCTGGGCAAATGCTTCTTATCATTTTGGTTACGAACCGGACTCCCCCCCTCTCGACCAAGACACGTATAGTGCAGACGTGCACTAGACGTTGCAAAGGATTACCATCCCCCCCCCCCCCCCCCTCCCATTTTTTTCCCGGAGAATTTCTCAAAGAAGTTTAATATAATCAAAATCAATGAGCCGGGCCGCAAAAGTTGCTGAAGAGCAGTCCTGGCCAACTGGCGGCTTTTACTTGCGGAAAAAAAGAGTCTGAATTTGATATATGTTCAACGCTCCAAGCAACAAAGCATAAAAATAACGTAAATAAACTTGAACTTCAGTTTCATTACTTTTGTCTGTCTAGAAACTAGCGCACTTCTGTATTTGTATCAGGCTAGAAGTGGGCCAAGAAGCGGCCCAAGACGGAGCACGTTGTGTTTTATCGATATTTTTTTACGGGGCAACGTAGAAGCTATAAGGAGTAACCTCGCTGTCAACGAAATAGAAACGGTCGGCTAAGTATTTCGCGACGTTTGCACATTCCCCTGTCTCCTCGGAAGGGCTGCGTCGGCTGCGACACTTCGTTCTTGCTGACAGCAACAGAAGTGTAGCTGACGCTAATAGAAAGCGTCGAGTCTGAGAAATGCGGACCGTGATTGTACCTATTGAGCGCCAGTCCTTGCGGCGTCCTCCGTGCGGTGGCTTTTTTTTTTCTTTGCTTCTTTCTACACTGGCCGCGTACATACGCCTCCGGCCACTCGCACAGACCATACACAAAGTTAGCTTCGTTCGCGCGATCAGCGCTTACTGAATGGCAGCGGTCGACAGCAAACGCGATAAATACATCGCGGTGCCGTCTACGGCGTGCGTGTTACTCGTTCCTGTGGAGGTACCGTTTGCGTTGCCCGTGGGCAACTGTATCTGACACTGTACTCCGCGAGATATTTTAGGCGTGCTCGTCTTTGCGCCCGTAGCTCGCAAATCGGCAGTTTTTCCGCATTGATATACAGTTATAGTATTATTACTAGTTACGAGTCACTAGTATTGTTTTGCATCCTCATGCCAATGTGGAGGCTGAAAATGGAATCTATGCGCTGGTTCTTGCCTGATTAGGTTGGCAAAAAAAGCCTTCATTAAGCTTCGATCCTTGGCGCATAAATTTCTGGTGAGAGCCGGTGTGCAGCGCGCTGTGCTGTGCTTCTTTGCTTTTTAGTTTACATATTGCCGAACAGCTACGGTCAACACAGGCGTGCTATGCTGTGCTAAGTACACAGGTGACATTTTGCAACTTTTGTTTCGTTCAGTTCTTCCGCCCACAGCAGTGGCTTCTCTGCGGCGACGACGCTTTCAATGCTGTTGAGCGGCGCAGCGGGCGAGGGCTTCTTCGGCGGCCATAGCAAAGTACTGGCGTGCGGCCGTCTCTGGTTTCCATCATCGGCTTCTCCATTTTGCGGTCATGCGATGACTTCAGGCCACGTTAGAGTTTTGGCATTGCGCCTAGCCTCGATCTCACCATATTATTTTTAGTTCGTACCTTACGCATCTGCTTCTCCTTAGTTCTGCCTTACCAGAGGTAAGGCGATATGGCTCGGGCGTCGTGTCAGCCATGACTTCAGGTTGCATTGAAGTGCGGCTCAGGGAGGCCCGGAGGAAAAGCTCTGGCAGCAGAACGCCTTTATTCTCTTGTTTCGGCAGGTACAGAATTATTTGAATTATGGGTGTGTATGAATATCGAATTTTTGAATTCGAAATCAATAGCAATAGTTTACTACGGACATTGAATTGATTATCAAAATAATGAGTACGGACGCATTGATTCATGAGACAATTTATATTTTCACCTTCTTGAAAACTGAATTTTGATGACTGATCGATCCATGAGCATGAAAGCTAAAGGCATGGTTCTCATAAGAAATGTAGCACGTTGACGTAGTGCACAGAGTTCGCCGTTTTCGCTGCCATTTTCTGCTCCAATTGTTGAGATATGCTCTTCCGCCTGAATAGCATATTCAGACCCCGATAAAGACATTTTTCCAGCGCAAAACACTACCGGTTAATTTTTTACAGGGATGCACGAAATTTCGTACGAAGTATCACAATGACTGGGATTAGTAACATCCAAGTTCCATGATTTTCCAATTGTGAACACGAATGATCAGGTAAATCTTTTTGCTTTGAAGAAGAGCATTACACCCGAAACTGTGAAAATTAAACAATTCCTGTGAGACCAAATACAACAAAGCGAATGGTACCGATCGCGCTTTACGGAAAATGTGTTTGACAGCTTCCGGCACATAGATGTTCACCGTTACACTCCCCATTTCACCGAGTCCTTCGCTACGCACTGCCTGAAACTTCCCAATTAAAACGTCGCTGCGGCTTACCTGGTGGACATTGACAAGCTGCTCCAGAGGCATGCCGAACTCTGTTGTTGTTGTTGTTGTTGCCTTGGTGGCATGGCACATACCCACTACGGGGGATTGGCCAGGGTTCAGTGAGGAGAGGAGGGCTCTTCTTCCTTCTCTCACCGAGAAAAACGACAGCAGCGCCGTCTGTTCGCGAAACGGGCAGTGAATATTCCCTTGCCAAGAACAGGAGAAATTTGGCTGAAATGTCCTCTGAGACTGACGTTGGAGGAGTTAATAAAGACGGTCGGCAATCGCCTACGAAACTCTCTTTCCTCGGTGACTTTAAACATCGACACTGCATCCAACTCCGTTTACATTGCTACGGCTTCCAAATGCAGCTCCACAAACATGGGTGGAGGCTTCTGTTCTGCGGTTTCGTGAGTCTTTTCACCATTTCCACTCTGCCACCTTTTGATCAGTGCCTACAGGTTGCCAAAGCGTCCTGCATCGCAGTTGTCAGAATTTTCGTAGTCTGCGTCCATCGTGCGCACCCATCTCTTTCACAGTTGCGGTTCTTGCTACCGACAGGTTCCTTGCTTCAGTAAAACCGTGCTATGTGTCCCCACTGTCGACGCTCCAAACGGCGCAAACTTGCGCATTTGCAGACTTCTTCACGATGCGTACCACCGCAATGGCAAGAACGCGGCCGCCCGGTCACCTCAGTAAGGCGATTCACCGCTACGTCGCTTGCTCCTCCAGTTATCTTTTCTGCGCATTGCTCCGCTTTCATGCCGGTCACTATCGTCACGATCTTTTACAGCGTCAAGTACAGCTCCTCTAGCAGCCTGCTGCGCATCGCATTGCTGTGGATGCCTTGAACCAGCCAGTCGCTAAAGTTAATGTCGAGTTCACTGCTGAAACTGCAGCCGTCGGCAAGCTGACGCAGTCACGCTACAAATTCTTTTACAGACTCCCCGGTTTTTTGCATTCGACAATAAAAGTGGTACCTGTCATGAGACACCTCATTAGCGATGAAATATTGTTGCAGCCTTTCGACATACTTCAAGCAGTCCTCGTCACCCTCCCCTGTGAACGGCGTTATCTTCGATATGCCGATGCTGCCTGGGCGTTGCCGGGTTGCGCACTCCAGGTACTCTAGTCGGCTACAACCTAAGTCTGCAGTGAAGCTCGGCCCACAATCAGGACCGCCGCACAGAATTCCTCCACGACGAAAAAGTAGTCCGTTGTTGAAACTTTTCTTATATACCCAAATAAGATGCTTATTACACGAAAATAGTGCTAAGTTCTAGAGTTTTGATACCTGGCTTGTTTAAGATAGTCAAACACTCAAAAGCTTACTTCGTTTACTGTTACCATCGGTCAGCGGAGTAATACAGATTGCAGCAGTCCGTGGCCCAGTGTTAGCAGCTGCTGTTTTTTTGAAGTTGTGTCATACTGTAATGCAACATTTTTGTACCCTCGTCGCAACTGTGAAAAGTTCAGACTACAGAGAAAAAAAGATATTGCTTTAGACTTTACTAGTCGAGGACTGGACACCAGCTTCCTGGTCCGTCCTGGCGCTCCTCGTTTTGTATGCGGTGGCGCCACCGTCGGCAGCGGCCGACGCGTCACCATTTCACGTCACTTACAGGTCACAATGCGGCGCGTGGCGTGTAACCCTGACCTCTCAACCTCACCGCCAATGCTCAAACCACTAGGACACTTCTGTGATACGAATTGAATAAGAATATTTAATTTATAATGATTTCTATTCCAGCTTTTTCAGCACTCCCACAGCCCTAATTTTAACGCATTAGCTTTCCATTAACTATTTGCCAAGAAAACTATAGTTTTGGGCAATCATCAGTTCTTTTATTAAACGCGAAGAGTATCAAGTACTGGGTCCTGCTATTCACGTTTTACCGTGCGGTAACAAGAGGTAAGGATTGCGAATGACGCCGGTCCGTGCTTGCAACCCATGACCAGGCAGTGCTCCACAATATGTCAACAGATGCGATGTAGCTACACTCGCCTTAATCACAAGCAAACGAACATGTATTCTACAAAGCTTAACTAGGCCTAACAGTGATGTAATGATTGCATTGCGAATAGTCTCGCATTAAAGAGCACCTGTTGACTGAAGGAGGCGGTGGTCTGGTCTTTAGGCATTTAGCCAGCCGGTAATGAATTGCACGGAGGTTGCCTTTCACTTCAACACATCCGGTACTCTTGCCCAGAATTCTCGTTCATTAAGGACAGTTAATGAAGGGCGGTTTGGAAGTAGTGTCGAGGCACCCCCATGGGTCCGGTCCACGCTATCCTGAACGCAGGGGACGAGGGACGAGAACGAATGAAAGCAGCGCACAGCACACTCACGATCTGCGCGCAGATCGCTAATGCGAACCGTGACCTGTTGTTAGGTGTCTGCAAGCTGTGTTGTTGCCCTAAGCAGCGCGAATAGAGTCCAGAAATGTATCTCCGGCTTCGTTCTTTTCATCCCAAATTTTGCTCTATTGATGACGCAAAAGCTACGACATGACGTTTCCACCAAACTGGAGAAAACGTTTCAAAGAATAGACAGCGCTATTTTTCATCGTCTGTGCTTTAGCGTCGCGCTGACGGCCATGTGGCTTTTCGACAGACTCGTCCATCAGTGTCGGGTCTGCTTTGTTTGTGTTGACACCCCTTCCGCACCGGTTCCCACAGCAACGCTTCTAAATGCATCGATCGGCACGGACTGCCGGATCCTATGCAGGCCCGTGGTATGCTGAAGCATGGAAAAGCATAAATGAAGAATAGATACAAAACGAAGCAATTTCCTGCCGCACTGCTCAGCAGCCGGCCAATTTCCCTCGCGTGGTTGTTCTAATTATGGCCTGCCTCCACTGTTGCTGGGAGTTTCCGGCGTTGCAGTAATTCACGGCGCCTTGCAGGACGGACTGGAAGCGTCGTCGTGCAATGCATGGGCAAGGATCGAACGGGAGCCAATCTCGAACCGTGCAGGAAGATCTACGAAATGGCTCCGACCTCGTTCTGGGAATTAATTCACTGTTCTGGCTTGATGAGTCTTCGGGAAACGGTGCAGCACCGGATTTTTGTCAGAGTCCCACGTAGGTAAGGACCCCGCTCTTCATGCGTACGGGCAAGCATCAATCGAAGCCGCTGCTGCTCTGTACGTTGTGGCCAACAGGTATTCTCTCACTGAAAGACGCGGGCTTTTGGCGCAACAAGCTTCCATTCCACAGGCGCAGAACTTGTTCGAGTGCTGTTAAATAAAGGTTCCATGCCTCCTCCGCCAAGATAAATTCATTAGTGGGGCCAGCAAATATTCCATCCTGTTTTACGCAGGCGCATTTGCTTTTCATAATTTTCCGTGATTGCGACAACACATATTATGTGTTGTCTTGCGCTTGTGTTGTCTTCTTCTCGTTTCGTCCCTGTTATTTAGAGCTACTACTATGTCCTCTCGGGCACCAGAAAGGTGCCACATTTTTTTTTTTAGCGCTGTGGGGTGTGTATGAGAAGCCTGCCGGGTTTCCTGCTCTACTGAGAGATAATGTTCCCTGACGAGAATTAACCAGAAGAAAGTGCCCCACGTCAACCTGGATATGTGTTCACCTTGTTCCTTCTCATGTTTTGCTGCCTATCCTGATTCAGTAAACGTTCGTTCTTAGCCAACGTTGTTTTGCTCTTGTGTCTCTTGTTCATTCGCTGTTTTGCTTTTTCTTAGAATTCTTACTCTTACTTCGCTGTGGAAGTACAGGGTAGACGCTGAAGGATGCTTTACCTCAGCAGCCCCTCCCTCCAGGGGTACGTGCGCGTAAAGACTGTGCGATAGCCTATTACAGCCTTCAGTCGTCTCAGTCATGTAGCAACGGTGCGATCATGCTTTAAAGAGCCCGCGCACTGATTATTTTAAAAATAATTCTTGTTTAGAAGTAGCAAGTAATATTGTCATAATAGCCGCCGCGGTGGCTCAGTGGTTATGGTGCTCGGCTGCTGACCCGAAAGACGCGGGTTCGATCCCGGTCGCGGCGGTTGAATTTCTTTGGAGGAAAAATTCTAGAGGCCCGTGTACTGTGCGATGTCAGTGCACGTTAAAGAACCCCAGATGGTCGAAATTTCCGGAGCCCTCCACTACGGCGTCTCTCATAGTCTTAGTCGCTTTGGGACGTTAAACCCCATAAACCAAACCAAACCGAACCAATATTATCATAATAAACAACCGAGGCGCTCATTTTTTAGGATGAAGGGAAAAGCGTTCTGCACCCATTCAAAGTGCTCGTGCCCGAATTTGCATGTCTCGCCCTTTCTCGGCGCTCGGACCTTTTTGCATTCACCGCCACCGCGCACCATTCTGACGGCGCTTCGGCTACGGGACACGTAGCGTCACGTTTGAGCCATTGTAAGCAAGCTCCCTATTCTCTTTTTTTTTTTACTTTTTTTTCTAGCCATAAACACTCAGAGCAGGCCTGACCAGCATGCTGCTGCCGCTTGTTTAATTTTTTTTTTTTTGCTTGTCCGCTTCCTCCACATGAGACTGGAAAAAAGAGGGAAAACGCTGAACGTGACACGAACACAACAACATGACAACGATGATTTTATCCAGGCGATGTTTCGTGCGATGTATGTTGTACCAGCATTTCTGGACACGTGTCCTCCAGGATAAACCGACTTGCTCTAAAGACATCTCGTGGGGGGCTTCGTATTCATGTCACGTCGCACGCCTATTCACACGTGGCTTCGGACGTAATCGCGTGAAACGCGCCACGAACAGCACGACCGCATAAAACGGACGGAAAAGGAGAAGGCTTTGTTGCGCTCATAGGCATGTGCATGATGTGTTAAACCGTTTTCATTTAAATTTTTCAGTCTCATTTTCGCTGGAACAAGCAAATAAAGAAATGACAGCAGCAGGAGGGAAAGGGCGTAACTAATTAGGACTGGGTTTGAAAGAGCAGCACATTCATTTTTATTTTTACGTTTATACTGTCATTAGCTTGGCCATATATATAGACAGGGCATTTGATGAAACATTGTTTATTTATATAATGTTTTACAGCGAGTACTTGGCTAACATTCGCAGTTTTGACTGTGTTCTCGGCTTAGCTTAAAGGGTTTTTTTTTTTTCGGATAGAAATTTCATCAATTTGTTGGTTGTATTCGTTCTTGACGTTTGTAGTAAGCTTTTCATTGTATACAAAAGTACAACTTTCCGTTTTTTTCAAGAGCACACCCATTCTGTCTCGTACTGACAATAAAAAAAGCCATACGGTGCAATATATTCTTGGCCAAACGAGCATACGATGGCAATGAAAACATAAAATTTCATGTCAGTATTTGACTAAGTGACAGCAGTTGTACCTCCGCAGCTCTGCCCACTTACCGAGACCAGTGCACTTATGAACAGCCGCCGCTATCTTGGAGCGCTGTGACACCACTATGCAACCTCCTGCAGCCTTCGCCAGTATTACGGTGTTGCACAGCCTGGCCGCTTGAACAGCTGCGAGTGCTCTTCACCGGGGCATCTTCGTTACGTCAGAGATTACACGGCAGCTCTGCATGTCTCTCCAATCCCTCTGCCTGTCTCAGAGTCCTACGCATGCCATCCTGAGACAGTGGCTCTTCGACACATACCGCCGAGTACGGAGAGGTGAGTACGCGTGCCATAAGTCGAAAAAAGTCTCTATCACCATCTCTCTCAAGAAGATGACAAACAGGGGCGCAGACGGATGTGAAACAATAGACGACGGAGAAAGAACAGAGAACCGGCTTTTTCATCCGGGCTTTATTGAACAGAGTCGGAAACTTTGGCGAAGCGGACGAGCATCGTCTTCTGAGAAGGTTCCTTCTTGGCGAAACTAAAAAGTTTGGGAACTCTGCAGTCCTGAGCCTTCGAGAAAGAGAGTAAATCTAAACGAAAAGTAAGTGTTAAAAATGTATGCCCGTTTCTTGCTGTTAAAACAATGTAGCGCCAGCGCACAAGTCCACCTATTTGCTAATAAAAAGGGTCCCACTGAGAAAGCCACGATCCCTTGCCGACACCATTTTCTCTCCTCGAAGACCATCGCAGTCTGCAGGGTTTTACTAGCGGTGCCCTGTTACAGGAACTTAATTAATGGCGCGAGAGCCGCCGCGCTCGTTGTCTGTGGTGCAGTAATCGGGGACAACACGCGACCACAGAAGACGAGGAGGATCTGTAAGACGGCGGACGTGGTAAGTAAACAGAAGGTGAGCCCTATGGGGATATGTCGCTGGTTCAGCTGCCTAAGCGACCTCTTTGAAGCATCAGCAGACAAGAGGAAGAAGCCGAACAAAAATGAGGGTACGACGACGATGCGCGTCAAAGCCGTGCTGCACAAACATCCGATAAATCGGCGATGGACACGTAGAGAAGACAGACTAAGCGCATCCGACAACGTGCTGGTATGTGACATCAAAAATTGTCAAAGACTGCGGTTTGGGCGCCGCCAATAAACATGGGGTCAGCCGTATTTCTCGGGTGCACCAGGTTGAACTCACACGAACGACGAGCTACCGAAGCTTTTCATCCGTCGGCGAAGGAGGCTGCAGGCGTCGAAGGTAAAGCATTCGCCTTCGATATCCTCTCTGGGCCATAGCACCAAAGAAACGGGGGCCTGCCACGCTAATGGGTGCCTACACCTTTGCCAGTTTAAGGAGACGAAGCTCGAAATGTTGCCCTGTCGCCTCCAACTTCTTGATGCAAATATTGCATTTTGAACTCGTATACTCTTAACCACTGCTTAGACTGCAGATATTTCTTCTGTCGGCTTTAAAGTTCGTAGCAGAAACTTGGATTAGAAATTAGCGTAACTTAATGAGGCTCCACACACAGAGTTCCGTTCACGGATACTGCATGCGGTGAAGGCCACCGCTCGCCCGAGGCGTTGATTGCGGACAAAGGTGGAACGCATGCCAATCCTGCATTCCGCGTGGGTCAGAATCGAAACAACTCGCCAGTGATTCTTCGAGGCTTGCCTGATCTCGCGCATGTCCAGTCAAGTTTGTGGCGCAAATAGTACAGTGCCTTTTATCTGCGGCCTGGGCGCGCAAACTCTCATTGGGGACTGGTGCTGTTGGCAGTTGTCATCAGTGTTTTTTCACATCAGTGTAAAAGCAAACGGCAGCATCCGACGCCGCGGCCTGCCCTAGAAAGGTGTCAAGGTGTCTACGGTTTTTGAACATTGACCCCGATATGGCTGCTAATAAAATGACAGTTGTTTGCATTTTAAAAGGTGCATAAATCGTAGTTATCTTCATTTCACAGCCACATGACTTAACAAGGCTTCACAATATTGCTTCGTTTGCGTGTTTACTCTGAACCCAAAGCACGTAGCATGCGGCATGACTATTCGAGCATAAGAGATCAGGTCCAGCGCTGACGGTGTACGCACTTGTTTACGAAGAAACGCTCACCGAAGCCATATTCACTTTCTACACGTTCTGCATTTCAAGGAAAGAGCGCGACCTGAAAGAGCCACTTGCTATGCCTGTGGGCCTTCGGAAAACAGGAATAGGCACTGTTTTTTCGTTTTCGAAGTCGGTCTTCGAAGACCAGCTTTGAAACAAGGCGGATCTGTTGGCGAATAAACGTAGAAGGCCGACGGCAAGGTGACGGGCTGCATAGCCCAGACTGAACTATGTTCCAGTCTTGCTCCGGTTACTTGCACGCAGCTAAGTAAAACAAAAATAATTCACTTGCGGTAAGTGGTCGCTTTCTGAACTACATTGTACACTTTTAGCAAAAAAGAATAGTTTGTAGTTTCCTCTGGGAAATAGAAATGGAGTGGCGTGCATTATTTGCGGCACGCATGCAATACGCACAGGAAGTGTGCGTGAAGGAGGCAGCTTAGATGCGCGCACAACGTGTGTAACATTCAGATGTGTCCTGCCAGGATATTTACTTCTTTCCGTCGGGTGCGCATGACAGATAACAGTACGCCGAGTGTACTCCAATGAAATCAACAAAGCAAATTTCATACGGGAGGCTGGGCGACACGACACCAACGGAGTAGAAGCAGACGGTACGAGCGCTGACTATGAGCTCCAGTTCTTGTCGAAGGCGGCCTTTCATATTCCGTCCTACACGTGGAATGGTTGTCCCCATATAAAAGCAGTAGTCACAACAGACGTATGCGCCTGTACCCACTCTTTTTAATATAAAAATGTTGAATTATCTCTCGGCTTAACTTTGCCTTGTGGTCAACACCGGGCTGCACCCGAAGACCATAGTGCTCCACTATGCTCGGAAACGTGCCGACCAGGCATACTTCAGCACGTGCAGCCACAGCGTTAAAAAACGTCAATTTTGTAGCACATATACATTGCCGTATGGTAACAGAATTTACAGGCAAAAGTCGACCTGAAAAATCCTAACTTACGAATACTGCAGCAGCCATTCGCTAAGCAGCGAGCCCGTAGGCTAAGCACAAGGAAGGTGTGCGTCACAATTTTCCCCGTACAAAACACTGCGCTTGCATCATATCGATTCGCGGCATTCTTTTAGAAAGTGGTACAAACGGTTTACATGCGATATCACCAGGAAATTTTCGATTCACATACTGCCCTTTTACAGACCCTTTTTGTGAGCATATCAATATGTGGCTAAATCAGTCAAGCCGCCTTCATTTTGCTGACCTGTAAATGTACAGAAACTTACTCTAGCGCACTCAACGGCCTATTCTGACAGCGCAGGCCGCAAACAGGAAGAGAACAATACCACTTCTTATAATTTTGGAATGACGAGAGATGAAGTGCAGTGAGGGTTTTTTTACTTCACTCTGATTTGCTCTGCCAGCATGCCAAATGAGGTGAAAAGAATGGGCGCAAATAAAGAACCAGTAGCCCGATGTGGGATCCAAGTTCTAAGCTTACCCGGAGCTCATAGCAATATTCACGTAAATGCGATTATGACTGCAGTCCGCACAACATCTATGCACGGCTTCTGCAGATTCCATATACGACTGCTTGACGGCCGCAAAATTTTCATCTGTCTTCTTGCCAGTCGTATTCTTTCACGCACGCACGCACGCATGCGCACACAAACGGACACGCACAGAACAAAACTGAATGAGAGTAAAGCGTCGGTGGCCAAGTTTATTGGCAAGCGGCAAAAGTTAAGTGTGGTTGATGTGAGAGCGAAACTATGGGCGGCCGAAAACAAGGACTCACAGGCAATGTAAAAAATTTACCACTGGAAAGAGGAAGACAGCGAATCTGCTCTGCTCGGAATTGAAACTGCTGCTCTATTTTGTGCACAGTCTGTTTCGGCACTAAGACAGGCAGCAAAGCAGAAATACGGACGAGCAGAGACGGACGCCGACCGGTTTGCTCGTTCGCTTGTCTCATGTTTATTTACGTTGATTTGGAGCGCCCATGGCTATTTGCCTCTCTTGCACATTCACATATGCATCTACTTTCTCATTCTTCTCCACGACTGCAAGAAGCATTTGCAAGTGGGTCTGGGATTGCATCTACTTCCAGGCGGCTCAGTAATCAAATTGGTCTTGGGCAGGCCCTTTAGTCGCCTGCAAGCATCGGTCTCCCGTGGATTTCTTCACCGGTGAAAGCGTCTGTGTTCTCGGCGCTGCGCCCGGACGCCCACTTCTAAGGCGTCCAGCTGCTATCCGCATCGACAGTTCCTAATAAGAAAACCTTTACGGAACACCCAGACGCGACTTGGATGAGATTTGCTGGAATAAGGCATTTCTCTCTCTCTCTCCACTCAATATCGAACGCTTGCGCCCTTTAAAAACATTTTCCTTCAGCACCTCATGCGAATTCGTCCTTCGTTGTAGTATAAAAAGCAATACTTCGTTTTCTGTGATAACAATGTTTTAATGGATTGTAATCTTCAGCTTCCGGACCTGTAATCCGCATTCTGGGGATCTCAGGAAGAAAATACAGGAATGAGGTTTAACCATCATAACTTTTTTACTTGTATCTATGTGCCCTTGATAAATTTTTTTATAATGATTGTTGTACTATGCATACGCTTCGCGTCAATCCCGCTGTAAGCGGCGTCTCTCTCTTCGATGCTTCATTCTTTCCCCATCTCACAAATGGATGGCATTTCCAGGTCACCGTGCTCGACGTGAGTGGTGTGGTTTCGTGTACATCTTCTGCACACCTTTTCACATAGAAAACATAATTAATAGCTTCTGGGTGTCGTTCTTGTGACCTTGCTAGTTCATTCCGCGTTTGCGCTAGCGCACTTTGCATTAGGCATTATACTAGCAAAGCCAGCCTGTGCAGCCTGTCGCCTTTGTCGCTACAAGCGATACCAGAGCTCCATGAGCACCATGCACATGACGGCACGGGTCGCTAAACTGGACGCTCCTTGTTGTCGGTACTAAAGCCGCTCACGTAACCTAACGCCAAGCTTTAAAAAATGCCGCCCGCCTCCTTCCTTGCGCATTCCCTCGACGTTCGACCTTCCCGCTAGGGCGAAAGCGTCATATGTTTGCACGCTTTTTTCTAGCTCCTTTTGTTGCTTCTTCCTCTCCCGATGATACCATGGTCACTTACTCTCCAACTTGGCAGTGCAGGAAACAGGAAATGTGCAGTTGGCCAATCTCAGGCAGTTCATTCAGCCGTATTCCTGAAATAAACTTTCGAGCCCTTCAATGCCAGTATGCTAAGCCTAACGCGATCACCCTCGCACCGCGTCAGACTCTACACCCACACGTCCCCGCGCGCTACCTACGCTCCAGTCATTGATGCTCACCTATTGTTCTTGCCTCTAAGAATTCTAAGATAATGTGATAGGCGTGAACGACATGATTAAAGGAAAAGCTGGCTCATAATTATGCCATAAGCGCTCACTGCGACTGTTACAAATTCACTGAAAGCGCAAAAGACAAACAACGAAAGCTTTAGTGTGAGCATTGAATGCTACCGCGAAGTGTGTTTGGCATATTGTGCGAAAAATCACATCTGTCATGCGTACACCCGCCGTCAAAAGTTGATGGAAGGTATTATTAGCGAAAAAATTTAATTTCATCGCTGTTTTACCCTGCGTCCTGGAATAGATATATGCAGCCTAACTGTAATTGTGCGAATTACACAATGCCTTATTAAATCTTATGCAAAAGACCTTCGATCGAAAGAATTTACTTTTTTTTCTGCAAAGAATTGCTTCCATAAAGTTTCCAAGGAGAGAGCGGATAGAATTCATAGGAGCTCGCAAGCTTCTGCGAGCATCTCTAGACTGAGCATCGCTCTTATTGCAGCCGCACGCAAACCATCCTTGCGAATCCCCCGCGTGCATTTATTAACGTTCAACACGCTTCCAAACATTCTTGGAGTTGCCTGTAAGCAGTTTTAAATGCTCTTTCCTTGCTTCGCATAAAGCAAGGAAAGCCGAGAGGAGAATGTCCCGGCGTCTTTACATCGCACCGCCCTCAGGAAGAGGTCAGCAAGCGGAACGAGAGGCACCCCCTGGGTAGCAATATGAGTCCCCGAAACGACCAACGTATCGTAAGCACATTTTCTCCAGCCTCTCACTTGGAGGCCCGCATTCCCTGGCACACGCCTACCGGCGCATTGTTCCCGAGAGGACCACTCCCGTACTCTTCCAGAAATACTGTCTCGCAAGGGCACTTCGCTGGGCGTGAGACGGGCTCCGACTTTATGCATGCAGAACGCCGCGAGGAATACATTGGGGTGCCGTAATTTCTGGCTCGGATGCAGTTTAAAAACCGTCGAGGGATTTAGGATGGCGCGCTAACGAATTGACGTCACACGATGCTCAAATGAACACTTTTTCTGCTTGCGCACTCCATCGCCTAGCTTCTTTCTTTTCTCCCTCGCACTTTTGGTAGTGCTGACCCACGCACCGTGCTCAATATCTTTCCCTTCTTTCCTCCAACACACATACACACTTTGTTCAAGGCTTCGCATGAGGCCTGGAGCTGGTTTCGAGTTTGCAGTTCGGAATGCCGGTACAACGTTTTCGGAGAGCGTGACTGAAACAGTGTGCAACCTTTTGCGGCGTTGGGAGCACCTGCCATCGCAGGGCAATGGCGGATCGCTTAACCGCTTCACCACTGCGCCATGATTGGTATGAGGATTCCCAGCGGTCTATGAATTTTACTCGACAATTACTCATCCTGCATATATGAGCATGAACCCATTAAACTATCGCCTCATATCCTTAAGACGAAGCTTTAGTGCCCCATTATGAAATGAACGGCGGCGCAACAAGGACACTAACAAGAGAGGGGACACCACATGCGCACATCCAATTTGTTTTCTTCCTCATCTGCCTTTATCCGTCGTCAGTGTAGGAAAAATACATTCATGTGTTGAAGCATACAAAGTGCACATATAGCAATTTTTTCTAAGCCTGCGCATACTACAAGTGGGTGATGCTATTGCAGGGTTGCAGGGGACATGTTTTTCGCTTGCTCTTTAGCTCCCGCCGCATTTGTGAGCGCGTTGGAGTTTTCATGGTTTCGGCCACCGGGAGCTGCTACCATACTGCGGCGGTTTTGTGCAGGAGCTGTTAAATAATCGAAACGGTGATGGGCCACTAGAAAGCATAGTCGTACGCTTCAGACTGCATGTTTTTGAACATCACGTGGTACATGGGGAATGCGTCCCCACCGGAAGATAGAAGAGAGTGGGTAAGCAAACACAAATTCTTCCCTGTGGTGGGCCTCAAGTGCCACAGAAACCTCTGCAATGTCTCTTAATCCCTTTCTGGCAGGCATTCAGCAACCTAAGCAGAAAAAGCTCTGACTGCACTGAATCATCGCAGGAGTGTTCACACTTTCTGGGGAGACTTACTTGTCGTTGTCCGCAAGCCGTATAATTCTTTAGAAATCTGTGACTCTGGTTGGAAGCAGATCGAATAGTGGAAGTTAGCAAAAGGGCACAACGAAGCATACATTGCAGAAGCGATTCTAAAAATATTTGTTTGGTTAACCATGGCAGGCACTCGCGCATTGATGCTCATTTATAAACTACTCGTCGTTGCCCGCAAGCCGCTTCTCTTTTCCTGACGTTTTCCGCATTACTTTCTGCAAAGACATTTCTTTCCCTTTGTCCGCCTTTCCGCGCACAGAACAGATATTCGCAAAACGTTTTGTTTCAGCGTACGTCGCTGATTGGTAAGCTCATGTTGCAGCCTTTGTATTTCTTCACGGCAGAATGCTGAATTTATTGCCTGACTGCTTTATGCAGCTCTGAAGATAATGCTTTATTCATTACGAGCAATGAGAATTCGGCAATACGGTCTCCTTAGGTTTTATATAAAAACCAGTTTCTTTTAAAGTGAGGAACATTCCCGTTTCAAACCATTCAGCAAGTGCCTGTTTGCCGCATAAGACAATACGCATGTCGTAGTAATCAGTAAAGGGCTGAACAAGGATAGACGAATGAAAGAATGGGCGCAACTGCGAATTTTCGCACTAAGAAACGTTTCCTGAGATTTTTTTTTTTCACTAGTAGCACCGAAAAGAGTGCTTCAAGAGCTGCCTATAATCAAAGAAGTCCGCAGTACTATCCTGACAATGCTGTCTTCTCATAATGAGCTACAACTTCAGCAGAAAGAAACCCAGCAGTTTCTTCTTATCTCCCCGTCCCTCGTTTCACTCGAAATGAAGAGGCGGCATATCAGTCACTCGAGTGCTTGGCTTTACTTCCGACGTTCGCCTGAGCAATCGCAGAGACTGCGGGCAAAGTAAACATTAACAAAAGTGGTGAACAATGGGCGCAGCGTTTGCGGAATGAAAAACACGGTCGTTTCTTCACCGAATGGGTTTCCGGAGTCTGCAACGTCGTCCGCGTCTCAAGAGAAAAGCTCTGAAACTGTCTACTTTTGAAGAGTACGCCAGCGCGCTCCCGCAGGCTCCGCTGAAGAGCTGGCTCCGCCTTCTTCGGGTTCGTTTTTAGAGCGTTGTCCCCCTCAACCTCCTCCCTGCGCCCCTCCTTGGCTATTTTTATCCATCGAAGCTGTCTTCGTCATGGGCAGGATGCTGTCGCTAGGATGTTGCCGCAAATGAAACTGCGGATATGCAAGAAATAAAAAATGAATGAAAAGAAATTTGGGATGTTTTGGACGCGCAGTTACCCTGCCTGCTTTCAGTTGCTCGCTGAAAGCAGCGCGCTCATATTATTTATTTTGGACCCACTTTCAAGGAGTGTCCGATCTATCGTGAACAGTTCCTCCAAGCTTTCATTTCAATTCTGCAGTTCGCGCATGCAAGAAACTCCATATTATATTTCGAATGGGTAGAAACGAACAGCGTTGAAACAAAAGCTGATGCTGTACTGAGCAAGAAGTAGACGGGAGAGAAGGAGATGGAGTCCGCTGAAAAAAATCTCTGCCTCTCCCGTAACCGAGAGTAGAGTAAGCATGAAATGTTTACGGGCCTAATGTCATCTCGGTGGACACCCGAACCGCACCGTACAGGAAGGGAGGAACGCCACCACCCGTTCAGCGCGATGCCTTGCCATTTGAACGCAAGGTTTTTTGAGGAAAGGAAATGGCGGAGTAATTCTCTGCCATCTCGGTGGACACCCGAACCGCACCGTAAAGGAAGGGAGGAACGCCACCACCCGTTCGGCGCGATGCCTTGCCCTTTGAACGCAGCGCTTCTCCCCCGGGCCCCTGTCCGCCTGCGCGGCTTTGCTTCGATGCGCGAAGCCCCTAGGAGATCACGTACGACAACGAAGTGTATCGTGGCATTTATGTGCTTTTTGCACGCGTTATTAGAAATCGGAAATTATAATTCCGTGCATTATAAAACGCACAGCGATTGATATCTTGATAAACACTGAGAAGGCACTGGCAGCAGTTATTTTTTGTGACTCCTTTGGAGACCAACCGGCGCTTGCATGCCGGTCGCGTAGGAGGGCTTACAGAGTCTCGTTGAGTATCTGTTCTCGCTTCGGCGAGCGCGGCTTCGGCCGCTTCTTTTTGAGCAGCGTCCGCTCCGGCGGACGCAGTTGTTGCTGCGACGCGCGTCTTTTCTTTCCTTGTTCTCTTTCCTCTGATCTTTTAACTCTCCTCTATCTGCACGTGGCAGCGGTGGTGGCTTGGCTAGAGCCAGTAGCAGGCCCGTGCAATTTCCTCTTCATCCTTCTCTCAGTCACAACAACAACAATTCTCGTTAAGACTGTAAGCCCTCCTCCTCTGATCTCTTACCTCTCCTCTATCTGCACGTTGGCAGCGGTGGTGGCTTGGCTAGAGCCAGTAGCAGGCCCGTGCAATTTCCTTTTCATACTTCTCTCAGTCACAACAACAACAACAACAATTCTCGTTAAGTCTCGTACGGTGCCCGGATGTTCTCGTTTCAGAGCCCGGATGACTGGAATTCAGTGCCCGGATGAATGGATTTCAATGCCCGGATGAGTGGATCTCGGTCTCGGCGTGACGTCACCACACTGCCGACAACGGGGGCTAAAAGCATTTCATGCTTAAAAATCAGCGCTGGTTTTGGCGTGTAACCGGCTGTGCAAGCCTACGATGCTTTCTTTCAGGCTGAATTTTAATTTCATTCGTAATAAAAACATAGCAATAATTTTACTTTTTCACGCTCATCTTCCCATGCAGCGCTCACAGTTGCCAGTAGTGAACACCAAAACGGTACATCATTTTTAAGCATGCCAGGCTCTTCTGCACTCTTTCTGAGCTGAAAGTAGCTGAATGCGAAAGCCCTGAGGGTAAAATGAATGAAACGAAATGCAAAAAGTCCTGATCAGCTCTTAATAACGGTGAATAGTGTCATCAGAGCTCCTACACTGGTCGTCTCGTGCACGGCAATTCTACCCTTGTTCTGCGGGCATTCGCAAACGGCCGCATGTCGTGCTACAATGCTACCATCGTATCGCCATGAATTCTTCTGGCTGGAAGTGCTGAAATTACGCAGCCGGTTTCGTTGGAACATGTCCACATCAATGTACACAGTACGCACAGAACAAGCGTTCATGACTTCGCTGATGATTGTATTTCTTTAGAAACCCTCAGGCATAAACCACATGCTAGGCTGCCACAAAAAAGGAAAACAGCTTTAATGACCTGGTGAGTCCTGTATACAGCAAAGTTCAGAATTCAGCTGTCCTATATAGGGCTTCCGTTTTTGTTGCAGAGAGTTTTCGTTTTTCTGCGACCATGTGTATGCATGGAGAATTTCTTTGCTGTTCGTATTATTCTTACCCTCCGCTAAGACCGACACCTGTTGTAAGGAGTACCTTTTACTGAACGCGAGTTTGATGCTGAAGTCGTTGGCTCTTAAAGCAGTTTGCGACCACGCGCATACAGGTAAACACAAAATATTTATCTTCCGTGTTCTATCCTTCTCTCGTTTACTGCAGGTTTCTAGGGGTTCGCCATTAGAGCCACGCCACGGTTTGAAATACCTGCCTGGGAGCCATTTGTCACCAGTGTTCCGTGAAAAAAAGCGTCCAGCCTTTGCGCTGCTGCCCGACGAGCTCAGCTGTCGCGGTAGCTAGCTCGTTACAGCGCGAATTCCAGCGTGAAGAGGTTGCCGAAGTTTGAAAAGACACTTTTACGACGCATCGTGTTGGCACATTACGCTAGCCGCCTTTTGCCGTCTCGTTTCGCTGACGTTTACTACGTGCAACTTTATTTCCGCGTCGTTATCTCCCTTGCAAAAAGTCGAGCTTGTCTCGCTGTAGCTTCGTCGCTATTGCGTCTCTGTCGTTTTCGTTTCAACGGCAAAGTTTCTTTCATAGATGATGCACGCACCTTTCGGCCCCTGAGTTGGGGCAGGTAATCTAAATTCAAATTAAAGGGCCGTTATCGTCTCCTCACTCACGTTCGCTGCCTGCACGAATTATTTTCATTATACTTTGCCATCTTAAAGTTTCATTCGAGACAGAAAACTACGTCGTACTTACGGACCGGCGGTTTTCTCGATCTTCCATCGAGTCGCAACTTTGTCCGCCTTTGATTTACGAGTGCTCGGCCGGCGCCCACACTGTATGTCCCGCGCGTATGACTGGATACCTCTCGTAGGACTTTCGTCGTCACCACAGAACTGAGAACCAGAGAACTTTTGTGACAGCCTCACTGCGGCTATTATTGATACGAGGCGTCACAAACTTTCTCAAAATTGCCTAGAGGAAAAAGTGGCGTCACCGTAGATGTCACTGCGATGCCGTTTCCGCTCGCTTCGCCACGCGCCGAGCGAAGTATACCCCCTTTTTCTCCCGACAGAACCTTGGAGTATATCTCACTTTCAGCCTCTCCTGGACGACTAACATAATATTGTCGCCAAATCATCACGTAATGTCGGCTATCTGAAACATAATATTCGAGACGTCCCCCTCAACCACCCGAAAACATGCTTAACACACATTTGTTCGCCCTCATCTAGCTTTCGCCTCACCCATCTGATCACCACACCAAGCTTATCTAATACAATCGCTCGAGCGCATTCAGAACCATGAGGCACGCTTTACAACAAGAGAATATGATCGGCAACATAGCGTCACCAACCTCAAGTTGTACCTATCGCTTACGAATTAACAGTTGCGTAGAGAACTCTCTGCTCTACCTATGTCGGAAAATAATCGACATTCAGCCTCCTACAACCCTTCCCCTTGCCGAACTACATCGCACTTTTCGTCGTCTCTATAATCACCTGGTCTGCAGGCGCTTATTCGGTCGAGCTTCGGCTTTTAATTCTTCAGCCGTTCAGCAAACCATAGACTACTGGAATGATCTTGCCGATCACATTGCTACCATTCATGACTGTGGTTAGCTAAGTTTATTATGCGCTGTTTCCCAGTTGGCTAGCGAATTTTTAAATATCTGTTTTAAACAATTCGAATAATTATTCCTTCCGCAATATTCTTTCCAACCTCTTATTTCTAACATTGCACTTAAAAGTGATTTTTAATCTTATGTGCAATTTTAACCCTTTGTTTTTTGAGCCACTGAATGATGATGCATGAGCTGCTTTTTGTTTCTTTGTCTTCCAGCGCTTGCCGACCTCACATTATACTCCATAAAACAGTAATAATAAAGCAACAATAAGCCTGCAAGACGTCACTGCTTTAGACCATCAATGCATATTGATGAGATTTCCAGCGCCTTCTATTTGCTCATTACCGCCAGGTGTTGTTTTCTGCCTCTGCCTAGTGTTTTTTGCAGTTACTGTCTCTATCCTGAGCCTCCAACTGGCCTACACCCATACCCTCCTAAGTTTCATATTCTCTCCCTACTCACTACTGATCTAAGCGCGCGCGAGCTCCTGTCGCGCCTTTCCTCGCCTGTAGAAGCCAACGTGTCCCATGGAAGGCAACGGCGGCCGTGTTTCGATGCTGGCGAAACGCTAAGGGCGCCTATGTACTGTGCAATGAGAATGCACGTTAAAGACCTCTACGTGGTCGGCATTATTGCGAAGCCCACCGCTACAGCCTCTCTTTCTCTTTTATGCGAAGCATATTACTAGAGCTACACTACAGCCCGTCGAGCGCGGCGGTGGAGCTACCATTGACCTTTAGCGTGACCACGTGACACCGCGTGACAACATGACGTCACAGCAGAGGAGAGATGGGCTGCCGGCTCGCGCGGTAGGCCGCGGCGGTGGAGGCTCCACATCAGAGGCGCTGCAGCTGACCACGTGACGCTATAGCAGCGGTATAAAGCTGAGCTTGCCTCGCTCTCCGGGCACTTACGAGGCGGCCAGGTGTTGGGATGCCGCCTAGAAGCAGGGCTGATTTGAACGAGAAGCGAAAGCTTCAGCGTGCCACAGAGACCGATGAAGAGCGGGATGAACGTCAACCAAGGAAAGCCATGTATTACCAAGCCTAGCCATCAATATGCTTCGCATCTGACTAGGCTTAACCTTAGCTAAGCCTCAGCCATTTTTTTCTTCTACAACACACTCCTACACCCCTTCCCTCACGGCACGGTCCAGGTGTCCACCGAGAAGTGAGAGAAAAAGAGAGAGAGAGAGAATAAACTTTTATTGCAAGAAAGGAGACCGGTACGTACTGTGGGTGGGGTGCTCAGTCCAGGGCTCCAGTAGCTTCCGCCAACACTTTGGTGATGGCGGCGAGACCCTCCTCGACTCCCAAGGTGCCGCTTGGCCATCTTCACCTCCCACTGCTTCAGCGCTGCGTTGGGTGTTTTTGAGTGGTTGGGTTTAGCTGTGCATGTCCATGTAGTATGCAAAATGTAGGAATGTCACCACGCAAGGGACATGTACACGTATCTGCGTATGGTGTTGGGTGAATACGGTGTAGGTGGTGGAGATTGAAGAAAGTAATTGTTTGGATGCGTCTGAGGCGGTAGGAATCCGCTGGAAAAAGTTGCTTATGTGCCGGTGGGTGAAGACGCCGATTTAGGCAGAGGGTCTCTAGGCGGGTGTAAAAATGGGTTGAGAGGGGCTAGATGGTAGAGTCGGTGTGCCCTGCTCGGTACGTATGTTCTCGAGCTAGGGCGTCGGCCCTAATATTTCCATCGAGACTTGCATATCCTGGGAGCCAGCCAGATGATGACATGATCATGTAGGAGGTAGACGGCCAGTAATCAAAGCCGCGCGCAGGGGACGACCACTCGTGTGGGGTCTTGGGAGTCCATAAAAATTGTGGGAGCTGTGGTGTTGGGTGTTGCTCATGTTCATGGTGATGGGTATAGCGATGGCTTCTGCGGCACCCGTGTCTGGGACCGTGAATTACGGTCCAAGATAGGGAGCGTTGGCGTGAATGACAGCAGTGCAGGCATATGTATGGGGCTGTGCACATGAAGTCGTATCCACATACATGGCCGTGGTGTCTTGGCCGTATCGTCACGGAGGCTGCGAAGACGGACCTGACGGCGGGAGGCCTGAGAGAGCCATGGCTCATGCGACGACAGGCAGCGTCCGTGCCAAGGTGGGAGCGGATAGTAGGGGTGGAATCTCAGTCATGGTCAGGGCCTTGGTGGCTTGCGGGTCGCCCACTCGTGAGAGGATGGCCATACCCACCTAGGTGGTGAGGAGACGAGCGCGTTGGGAGCTGAAAACAGCCTCCTGAATTTCCGAAAACGTGTTTTGAGCCCCCGGAGCAAGGACTCTAGTTGCAGACGTACAAATGAGGAGGCCCAGAACTGCCTTAAAAAGGGTACGGATAAGCATATCGATCGTACTCTTGGAGGTGCGATCAACATTGTGGTAGGGGAGGCCACACTGAATTCGACGGATGGCCAGGGCCATGACGCGGCAGATAGTGTCTTCGCACAAAGGTGTGGGTGGGCTTGCCATCATGTTGGACCCAGACGCCAAACACTCGGATGAGTTATTTTTCCTCTATAGGGTGTTCGTGAATTTAGAGCATGATTGGGCCGGGGGAATGATAGCAGGGACCGTGAATACGGATTATTTCCGATTTGCCGGGTACATGCCGCTGGCCTGGACAAGATATTCGAACATGGTGATGGCTGTTCGTAGGGCTTGTTCTTTGGTGTTCCTCGGGTTGATCAAAGTTGGTACATCCACACAGTTGGTATATCCGATGTCGGAGAGTGTGAAGAGCTTGTGCGCGAGAGGAGCCATGACTGAGTTGAAAAGCAGTGGTGATAGGACAGCACATTGTGGAGTGCCCTTATCAGGTATTGGGGAGGGAGACGATCTGATAGATCCGATGCTTATCATGGCCGCTCTAGCGGTAAGGAAGGTCAAGATGTATGGCGTGCGACAGCCGCAATGTATCTGAATGAGACCTTCTAATGGCAGAGTGAAAAATGTTGTCAAAGGCACCCATAATATCAAGCGTGAGAACAAGGTGTTCTCCGCAGGGTGATATCCAAGTGAGGACTTCGTGTTGGAGGAGAACAAAGGCGCCTTGCGTAGAGAGACCTGGACGACCCGCCGAGCATTAAAGGGGAAAGAGATTCTGATCTTCAATATAGTCCTGCAGGCGTGCTTGCATAAGCAGGAGGTAGGCGGTATGGGCCTGAGAGCAGAGAGGGAGGGTTGTCGTTTGGGTTTAGGGATAAGCATCACCGGCATGCTTCCAGTGAGGAGTTAGTATGCCTTGAGTCCGCAGTTCATGAGCCATTTCCTTTCCTCAAAAACCAATACTGTCCCATCCTGGCCCAGTGATTACAGTGTTCTGCTGCAAAGCCCAAGGCCTTAGTGTCTAATCCCGGCCGCGGCAGCCGCATTCCGATGGAGGTGAAGTGTAAAAACTCCCGTGTGCTGCGCGATGTCAGGGGCACGTCATTTAATCCAAAGCCCCCTCATTACGGCGCACTCGCAGTCCACGTGCCGCACAAGGATGTTACACCCCACAAAGCATATTATGCTCCATACATCCCATTATACTCATGTTTACTCACCCTGGCATCGACTCCCTCACATTCTCATATGTCAATAAGGTAAGGCGAAACGGATGTGCTCATGAGTATGCCCGCATGTCGTACATTACTGCCTCGGAAAACGAACTCCTTCGACTTTATAGCCCCGAGAGCTAGTAGGACACTGATCCACTTCCTGAAAGCACCATGCTTGCGCGACAGGTCTTGTATTTGTCACGCGCACGTCTTTAAATGACGTCATTTAGATTTTATCCCCATTTTCCTAATTTACATCCACTCTTCCTTGCCCGTAGCGCCTGACCCCTGCCTCCGTTTCTGTCTTGTTTCCCTTTCAAGTCGCTTTGTAAAACCAGCAGCGGTTACTCAATGGCGCTCTTCGACTATAGCAAGCTCAATCTGTTCAAACAAGCGGTCCCATCTAAAGTTTAGGTTGGGCACGAGCAGAACTTTTTCATTCATTAATTCCTGGGCATGGAAACAATATGGCTGGTGTTCGGCGCGTTATTTGCGTTTGTGTGCTCACCATCGCTACGTGCTTGAAAACTTCTGCGCTCGGAGCGGACGCATCGTGTCTTGAGGTGGTTGTAATTCAATCAGAAACAATGAAATGCTGAACATATTTTTATTCGCCACCGATGCAGCAACTCAGTGCGAGTTTGCTGTTCATTTCGCAATAACAAGCGATTTCGTTGTGAGCGAACGGTAATAGCAACAGACTAAACAAGCAAAACAAAATATGACTGAAAGCATGTAATGAAAAGTTATAAGAAAACCTGCGCTTATATAAAAACCCATCGTCACCGCCGGCTGCTTTCCAAACAAAACAGCGGCAAACAAAGACTAGCACACCGCATTCTTTCAACTCGTCTCGACAACAATGAGCACTGCCAGTGCGAAACTATGGCGCTGCCAACGTCAGCCTTTAGAGCAATGAATTTCACTCGCGCAGACAATGTGGATAGTCACCACATGTTTAGTAGCTGTGAAAGCGAAAAAAAAAATCATTTCGACGTGTTCTGAAATAACGCTCAACCCACTTTGGACGCCATCGAAGATTTTACTGTTTTCTCGTGAACAGCAGTCACCTTTGCACAGTGTACTTGCAGTCTCTGTCTCAGGTCAAAAGCCCACTTCCCGCCTGACCGTATCAGAGGTCGCGCTGTGCTGATAGAAGTTCTGCGGTGCACTCGGCGCTCTGGAGCTCGAGGTTGCGAGAAAGACTCTTTCTGATTGAAACAGTGCTTAGGTTGGGGGAGCGTGACAGAAGACCCAAAACACAGCTTGGTGTAAGCTGCTGTCACGTGTGCAGAGTGCTCTATTCTTTCAGGGTACCAATCGAAGCTTCCTACGCCGCCGAAACAGTTTTTTGTTCCGAACTGACAAGTTCCATAGCACGATGCCGGCAATTTCAGCGTCCATCTCATTCAGAGCACGCGATAAACAGTGCTAGCGCAAACTATACGAGTGACTGCCTTGTTCACAACCACTTGTCTTTTTGCTGAGCTTGTGCTGCACATCAGTACTCCGAGTACACCGCGCGTGTTGCTCTTTTCCGCGGCTGCTTCACACGGTTGCTCTCCTTTATCGAGCACTGACAGCGATGGTCTTTAAGCCATCGCTGTCAGTGCTTTAACTTCTTCGACAGTGACAACGCTCACCGTCATGATTATCCGCCGACCAGATGAAAAAAAAACGTCAGAAAAATCCAATATTTCGTGAAAGCGGTTCAATAGCCCACTTGATTCCTTTAAAAAAGCGAATGGAGAAGATAATTAAAATAGCCAGACGGCCTAACAAAAAAAAAAAATGCCCAGATGTCGCGTTAGTCCGCTTCAGTGTAAAAGGGTTCAGCGGACAGCTTTGGTAATGCTATCGGAATATGCACCAAGTCATTGAGCACTGGCATACCGACAGAGCGAACTCTATAGCACCTGTTAACCAAAGATAGATCACGCTGAGCACACGCATACTTTGAAGGCAGAGACATGCAGCGCACGCTGGTAGCCCACTTGTTTAATTCACAGGCTTGCTTCAGTGGAATAACGCAGTGGTAACAAAAAAAAAAAAAACACTCTCCAATTCTTGAGCCGTACAATATCTGCGCCTTACCTCTGTACCCACGGAGTGTGAAAAGTTCGAGCAGTGCAGATAAGCGAAAGAGAGGCCGCCATATGAAGGGTTGTCTCCGGCGTTCCCGCCGGCATTCTTCCCACGTGAAAACCAACTAAGACAGCCTCTTAAGCCGTATGCACCTGATCGCGAACCATCAGCCCATCCCGACGGGCGAAGCAAGGGGAACAGTACGAACGAGCGGATTATGTGCGGGTAAGAAAGCTGCGACCGACAGACTGGTAACAACGGCCCTTTTTGTCTTCTTAGGCAGCAAATAGGCACGGGTAGTTGCGCACTCACACCAAGTGCATCATCGAACCCTGGGCCATGACCATGGCTCGGGAATGAGGCGCTTGAGAAGTATCTCCCCCTCCCTCCCTCCTTCTCATTATTTCCTCTTGCAGATCATGTAATAACTTGCAAACACACCAAAGAGCACCCTGTATACGTCAAAAGAGCTAGTTATTGGCCTCAAGCGTAAAGAAGAAATGCGAGCAACGCACGCTCTGGTGCAGTCATATCCACCGGGGCAATTTTGGGCGCGATTTCATACCAGCGTAAGTCAACATTTATAGAAACACGGTCAACGCTTTGAAGAATGTACGTGGGGCTTCGCTCAAATCTAATTGAACGTTGTCAGGCGCTTCTATAAGAAAACTGAAAATGCACAGCTTGGTGCCAGCGCGGCCAAATGGCGGGCTCAATGTACGAAGGTGAGAAATCTTTTTGCGAAGAGAAAAATAAAATGGCTCGCTGTCCGTCGCTTTATAGGTGGCATGCTAAAAGGACTGAGGGAATTGAACGGCCACGTCATCCGCTAGCCTTTTTAATTGGTATTCTCTCTGATACAGCGCAAATGAATGCAATGGAAAGCAAAGCAGCTGTTAATTGTTTTTTGTTTGTTTGTTTCTGGTCTGTGAGCTTTATGTAATCGCGGTGCCTCAGGCCACATAATGGTTTCGGTAAACACCCAAAGTATCCACCCGATGCGTTAGCGATTCGACGCTGACTACGGTCGCATCTTACGTGTCGCAGCTCCAACTTCCGTGCTAGCCGCAGTGAGCTGCTGAGCGTGACATTGTGCCTAGGTAGGATTCGACGCGAAGCTGTGTCGTGCGCGTGTCTGAATTTCGATATCAAGCAGCTGGTCAACAGAAGCTATGCCATCAGGAACAAGAGTGATTTCCCACTTAAGAATCCCATTTGGAAGATATCCGAAAACAAATGAAATTTATTGCTCCCAACTGGTTTCCAATTGTTGTTGTTTTCTTTTTTAGCTAGCTCCGCGTACTTAGTGGAATTACGTGCTTTAGAAGGCTGCCGACGATATCACCGTACAGTAAAAAAACATTGAAATAACCCGCCCAAAGGAGAGCCTATGTGAAGAAGTGGAGGCGTCGTTGGTCGGCGTTTCTCGTTTCTTCTGTTGATATGAACTCACTACTCGACCAAATGAGATTTCGTCACTCCTAGAATATCAAGTGAAGACAACACCCGCACAGGTCAGGTTTCAGAGCGAAACACTTAGGCGCAACCAAAATGATTAGAGATCACCTTTGGCACAACTGCACGGTAGTCACAGAAGGACGTCATCGAAGCTGAGAGAAACGCGCGAAAGAAACGCAGTAATAGACTGCCAGGAGTGACAGATTACAGAATTCGGCAAACCACCACCACAGCATTTCATCCATATCTAGGGAGCGAAAAACTAAAGTAAGGGCGGCAGAACTCCGCGAGTGCCTAGGGCACGCATAGTTTAACCAGGCCCAGGAGCCAAACAAAACGTTATCGAATGTGAGCTCGCGGGCGCTGGAGAACGGAAAATGGTAGCGTTGAATTATTTATGCTGGTTCTGCCCTTCACAGCACGACAAAGGTACCTACTGGCGCAACCACAAATGCCAAGGAGCCGATCTGACGTCGTGTGCCAGCATGCTTTGAGCAGTCTCAATGAGCAGCGAGGACATGTAATTTCGCGAATGTTGGCCCCTTTCCACTGCGCGGTATTCTAAGGCGCCTAGACCGGCTCTGGTTCTGTCGACAGGTAACGTCTACAAAAAAAAAAACTGATCGAGACTATATATTACTGCGCAATTTCAATCTGCCACGAACACGCGGAGACACTCGCTCAAGTAAACTCCTAACACAGCCTCGTCCACGATGATGCAAGGTTAATATTAAAAGAAAACGGGCAGTGTATTAATGGTAGAAGAAGTTCTGAAAATGCTATTATTTTCCGTTCGCTCTTGATTTGTAGTCGGTCTTTTAAATTAACTTCTTAAGAAAACGCTCCTCAATAGCATTCACAAGCCTATAACTGTACCCTGTTCCTTCCTTACTCGAACTTTTGGTTAGCGCTCTGTGACGCGCTGTCCTGAGCCAGCAAGATTGCACGGTTATCAAAGCCTCGGTTAGTTTTCGTTACTTCGATAACCATGGACGCTAGGTCAGTGGTTTGTTTAGAGCACCGTTAGAAAGATTTTTTTTTCTAAACGTCATAAACGTGTGAATAACTCTCATGCTTGATCCACTCTCTATGCCCGAACATAAACGACTATCGGCGTTGATGTACCATCCACATACAGCGAGAGCAATTCATTATATATTCAAATTGAAACCAAGAAGCAAGAAAGAAAACACATGGTAACATTCGTACTTAGAATTGTGTCTAAAACAAATAGTAGCCATAAAGGTTCAAAGAAAGCATGAAAATGCTGCGAGCAACGCTGAAGCGCAGTAATGCTATAGAGTACAAAATCATGGCATTCACATTAAAGCACGGCAGAACACTGTGATTCAGTACATTCACTTTATCTCCCTGGCTTTGGAACCAACAACATAAGTATTTTAACGCACAGTCAGTAAGAGTTGAACTAGATAAACCAAAACGTGAGAGGAAACTGGTAAAGCCAAATATGCGTTCAGTAGTCAAACTACGCTGTACAAAACAGCGGTTTAGCGATTCGTCACTGTTATTTTCTTCTCGTTTTTCACCCTTTCAACAACAAAAACCTACGTACCCTGTTATGCAAACTCTCGAAACCAGTGAGCTCATAACCACACGGCGTGAAACCACTCGCTCACGCAGCACGTTTCGAACCCATACAATACACTACGATCGCTCGACCGAAAATGCGACAAAGACATCATGAGGTTCCTTCCTCTCTTTTCGCTCAGCTGCGCACCAGACAACGAGACAGTGCATTCCAACATGCAGAGGTTCACCGCGGGCTGGCGAGGAAAACGATTTTGCAACGTCGTCATCTCTGTGAGCAGGCAACAGTCCACCGAGCGCACCAGAAGTCATCGAGCGCCGTGCTGCGCATCGAACGGGCTTTCCGTGACGCAACAAGAAAGCAACTCGCGAGCAACGTAGTCACACCCTTCGAACAGGTTTTGCAGTCAGGTCGAGTGAGCCCTCGCTTCTCTGCTTGCTTGCGTCGAAAGAGCGAGAGGATAGATGTGGAGGTCTGCAGATGCTGGCGGCGCCAAGTGGGAAGGTATAGGCGGCGCTGTCATCACGCGTTCGGCTTCTGGATGGAGCAGGCGAGGAAGCGCTGAATTGCTTTCTGAGCATCCTCAGGCAGTGGTCTGCGAAAAGAAGGAAGATGGGGGGAAAAATGCAATTGGGAATATAAAACTTGCAATGCGGAAAATTACCTCTAGCTGGAATGCCGTAATGATTACGCACAGAAGGTTCAGCCTGTGCGGTATGTCCGTGCTGGGTCCATGCGCGGTGGCTACTCCTTTAGAAAGTGGTATAGAGGTAGCCACCATCTGATCGAGTTTCTTATGGAGCATTCCAATCGGCGATCAGAAGCAAGTTTACCTGTTCCGCGAAACCGAACAGCGTGTTTCAATGGCCGACTATTGTTCAGATCCTGTGTTCTGATTCGACCTCGGCGGTATGGTCCTTAGACCCGCTAGACATCTTACTTCTTCATGGAATCGGAGAGCTGCTCCGGACCGCAAATCGGAATAGCCTTAAGAGTGTAATGCCGTAGCGCTGCTAGCTATAGACCAACACCGTGTTTACAAAAAAAAAAAACGGGAGTTTTCGGTAGGCGGATCCCTTTGGGTGTGAAATGTAGACTTAGCACTCATAGGAACACACAGAACCAATAGTTTTCATAGCTATGATGTCATTCCTTCGTGAAGAACAAGCAAATTCATTCTAGAGCAGGTTCCGAAAATATGAAGCGTCATTTCGAAAGCGACATATCTATAAAAAACTGCGAAACGTGCGCATGGTAGTCTCCCGATACGAGATGGTAGCGCGACCCATAGAAACACATGTAAGCAAAATTTGCCATATTATATTTCTCGTTTGATTGAGCGCCCATGGAGGCGGCCTCTCGTTAACAGTGGGCTGGTGCTTCGAAGAAGAGTGTGACGAAGTACGCTTCGTCATTTCGAAGCCATCGTTTTAAAATGTCACAGTAAATGTGCGTTATGAAGCCGGACATACACCCAACAGGCGCTCTCTCCTCTGGGTGTTTCCCTGAATCCCGCAATCTTCTCATGTAGTGTGATAATTCTGCCGCACACGCTATATTCCTCAGAAAATATTGTCGTTCAAAAGATATCAAGGCTTACATTGAAGGCAGTCCTCAAACAGCACGATCAGTCAGCAAACAGCAAAGGCTTTAAGTAATGGTAGTGGAATGGCCTGACGACCCTGCCGACTAATTACGAATCGTGTAGTGGCGTCATCACTGTTGTACTTTTTGATCGTTGTGGGGTTTTTGGATGACAATCACTAGGCCCTGTAGACCAACGAGGAATTTCGCTGTGACCCCGGAGTCTCCGTCGAACCTCAGCTCTAACGCTGTCGGGTTAATGCGTCGTTAAGGAGTGCGTCATCGACAGCGGGAGTGCCGGCAAGACAAGTTTAAGGTTCGTACTTTTCTTGGCTAGTGTTCGACTGCAAACGTGCATTGAGCTTCTAAAACGTAGCTTGCGCGGCTTTGATTCCGAATAGTAGCAGATAAATATATTTTAATAGTACGTGTTGCCCTACGTCAACTAAATGATTGCAAGTGAATGTTTGGCATTAGACGCGTATAGAAATCAGTAAAGCACTTCTATGAGGCTTGCTTCGAGAAAAGTAGTAATCTCACAACTAAATGCGCGTTGTCAGGCCATTAATAGTCAAGCCAAATATGTTTCAGTTTACGCTGCTCGGCATTCCTGCGCTAGATGAACGACTGCAATGACTCCTTTTTACCGCTGGGGAAATGTGAGAAACTCCGTGCACTATGCAGCCTAGTCCAGGGCGTAGGAGAAGTGCTTGAACAATCAGAGCTAGCACTTGAGTGATAGGTGTAGTTGAGCTCGATTACGCGCGAGTATGCGCAAGAACTTATTTGATAAAGTTGTCCCTGAGCTTGATTGCGCATGAGTGATTCTTGAGACACCCATTTATGCGTGCATATGAGCGCACAGGTGATTAAGCGGCAGGACTCACTTGAGACACTTGTACATGAGCTCGATAATGCGCGGCACCACGACCAGCGACTCGTCCCGCTGGATGGCGTCCACCACCCTCTGGGCCACGTCGCGGGTGTCCATGATGGGCGTCAGCAGCGGGAACCTGAAAGGGCCGAACGAGAGAACGCTCTCGAGACGACTGACCTAGCTGCCGCACGCTGAGGGCGCTGTAAAGGGCGTCACCCAGAAAATTCAGGAATTCCGCGGGAACTTCTTTCGCGACTGTACTCACACCGACGGGTCAAATCTGAATGCTGCAGAAGGCGATGAGAAAGCGACGGTGAGTGTTCGCTCGAATATTTTCTAAAAGACCTTCAAGGCTTGACCATGAGAAACGTTGTCAGTAATGAGCGATGTGCGAAGTATTAAGAGAGTATAGACACCAAATTTTAACTGTTTACACTGTCTAGAATGATGCGCAGCACATACGAAAACATGGAAACCAACGTCGACTGCACCCTCAAGAGATAATTTATAATTCAGTATTTTTTCCCTCGTGCTGTTTCGATTCCCTTTTCAACAGCCAAACGTCGGCAATGTCTTACAAGACACGTTCAGGTCACATGATTCATACAAAAACTCCAGTACTGTCACTGTTTTCTTCGTTTTAATTCACATGAACTTTACACAAGCCTGCTCAAGTCTTGGAATAGCAAAAAATGAACAAGCAGCGATTATATCGCTGAAAACCAAAACGACACGCGAAAAAAGTTCAATTATCAATCATTCAGATGCCGTAGCTGAACTCCACGTCGTGACTCATGCACAGCACTCTGCAGTGCACCACTCAAAGGAAAAAAATCTGCATTTGAAAATTTGCCGCCTCTGTTCCTTAAAGGGCGCGGCATCGTCGCTAAAGCATAATCATCAAAGCAGCGCCAACAACGCGCATCAAACAATGCAAAAGCACGATACAACGGGGAGGATGAAATATCGACTAGCTCATCACTAAAAAGGCATTATCGTTTCAAAGCTGCTCGAAACACGGAACTTAAAAATACAGATACGTAAACTCTGCCGATTAGTGCGGCAACTTGCCAGTTCGAGGCTGCATTTACGCAAAAAAAAAAAAAAATGGCCAACTACTGTTTGAGCCAAAGTGTAATCTGCTGGGTTATTATACTAATGACACCGACAGATTTAGACAAGTGAATGCATGTCTTATATATGAATTGCATGATAAATCATCGTGAAACCGCCTGCATAACAATTTTTGTTCCTTGACGCGATTAATTTTAGTACACTGAAGCTGATGTTAATATCAATGGATGATTTTGTTACGAGCCCTGAATAAAATGTACGTAGTTTTTGCAGTGTTTAGTTTGAGGCTGTTCACTCTTTCTGCCTTTCAGGCAATCGACTTACATATACGCATTTACGTTGAAAGAAAGCTCTGAAGTGCCATTAGATGCATAAAACACGATAAGGCCATCGTCATACATTGTCAAATCCGGTGTGTTAGATATTAGAGCAGTATCGTTTACATAAATTAGGAACAACAGTGGGCCAAGCTGCGAGCCCTGAGGTACACATAGGCGTGTTGGCAAAAAATCGGAGAAAACAGAATTCAGCTCGGAAATTTATTTCTGTTTGCTAACTCCTGATTAAATGACCAGCGACACAACGTATTGTAGAAATTTCTCATTCATGTAGCAATATTGATTCACATGAGTAATGATTTACATTCATATAATTAACACTGTAAAGCTGCAAAGGTGGGGGTCTGCAGCTTTTCAAGCTGTCCTCATGAGAGGTTTTCCTGCCAGCCCCTCGCGTTCTGCCTTTTCATGCTTCCTGCGGAAAAAGGATGATGCTTTATTTATTCATTTAGACTGACCAAGGCGTGGAGTGGCTCGCGGCTGAGTCACCGACGTTTTTCTCTGCTTAGAACTTGCACGACATACAGCAGTATTCCCCACACGGCTCAGGAGAGGATTGCTTAGGCCGACCCCGCGCTACACGCACCAGGAAGGCAACAGACCTTGAGCTACGAAGGAAGTAGGTAGTGTGGCGCACATGCGCGCGCTCTCAGTTCGCCGGCAGTCAAAGCAAGGGGTTAGCCGTACCTGGCGCCAACGTTGGGGAAGAGGCCCGTGTTGATGAACACGGGGCACACAGTGGTGAGCTTGATGAACTCGAAGCCCGTGTGGAAGAGCTCCTCCTCCAGGGCGTACATGAAGCCCACGACCGCGAATTTGGAAGCACTGCGAAAAAGAGGGCAGAGCGCAGTTGAAGCGGGAGACCCATGCGAACAGGCAAGGCTGTCGGCCCAAACACACCGCTTCGTGTTCCAGACCATTGCGTTTCACGTTCTGGCTCCCTTTTGATCAGAGATAGAGGCGCAGAAAACGCGGCACACATATGTCCCTACCAGAGACACACAATGAAGTGAGGTTTGGGCGAGTGTCGCTCGCAAGCCATCACGAGGGAGCATTCATTGAACACGCTACCCTCGAAGAGAGTTCGGCGAATTTACTTCAGCCGGAACGAACGCACGATACTCGCTCGAAGCCGATGTCGAAGCCTCGATGCCGCTTCTTCAATGATTCAAATAAGCACGCTAAAAGAAGAAGATGGCCGCAGATTTTGTGACAAACGATCATATTTCAAATCTAAAAACGCCTCTGAAGTTCACAATAAGCGCGCAGAGAGCAAAGAAGTCGGTGTAAGAATTAGCAGTACTGCCCCTTCGAAGCACCGCCCCTTCTCAGTGTCAGTCCGTGCAGAAGCGCTTTAAAAAAAGGACTAGAACATCCAAAAAAGCAGGCTTAAAAGGTATCGTCAGGATTTTCCCATTTTTCCTAGAATGTACGACAACAACCGTACTAAGAACCCACAGCTACAGCTACGTAACTCAAACAGGCCACTTAGACCTAATTTTAAGTTCTTAAGAACAGCAGAAATTTTAATTTTGAGGCCATATTTCATCCATTCTTATTAGGACGCCCACAGCTGCAGGCTCAGACTGTGCGATACAACAACTAAGCGGCAAAATATTACCTCAAATTCGCCCACAAAGTAAAGTAACCTTAGTTTCCAGTAAAAGTTCCAACCTTCAAAAGCATCGTTTTACGCCCTGTAATGAAGTTATAAAAAAGTGAAAGCCTTCAGAACTTCGCATCCCAGAAAGTAAAGTACTCAATAAATTCACTTATGCTTTCTCGGGAGCATAACTTAACTGTCCAAATGTCTGCAGTAATATGCGTTGTGAAACTCGACAGAAAGAGAGAAGAAAATCTTGAAATATGAGGCTACTAGAATTAGGCTCGTTAAAGAGGTACAGAATACGCTGCCCCTGAAAAAGGTGGAAAGGAGAGCAGTTTGCACACAATTTCGCCCCAGGATATCCTTACGGAAACTCCTAGAACTTAAGTAATGCCATAGCAGCATAGAAGACATAGCACGCTAAAGTTTTCCTAAGCACGCTGCCAAAAAAATCCAGCGCACAAAATAAGAAAGCATGCGTAGAGTGGAGCGGGGGTGCTCTGTGGTAGAAAGATGGCAGTGCGTGAAGGAGGTGACTTCAACTGCAGAGCCTTTTACGCCACCAGTTAAACACGGGCTTAAGGTAGGTTTCGCGTCCAACACAGCTGAGATGTGAGCTGCAAATCATGCATAAATACGTACGGTTCCGGAACACTGCCGGGATTATAATTCAGGATAATACCAAACACAGGCGTAAGCTCACCGTACGAAACCAGCCACGCCAAGAGCGTTCACTGTGTGCAGCGCTATGCAGGCTATACGATGACGTGCCGAGGCGCTCAAAAGTGCAGCAATATAGGCAGCTCGGTGCTTCACGTTCTCAGGCCTTAGAACATTGCTATGCTGTGCCTTTAAGATTGGCTCACTGCAATGCATCCTAAAAAAGTATTGTATTTTTCTAAACTTTACACTAAGGCTACTAGGCAAGTGTGCGTTCGCTTCCCTGAAGCGCAAACCTACCACCCGCACCGTAGGCTGCATTGCGCGGGCACGCTGGGGCGAACACGAGTACATTGAAAGATAGCAGAAATAAAAGGCTGTCACGAAAAAAAAAAAATGAAGGTGTCTTGCCCATCCCCGAATATACTGGTTTCCCGAGCCATACAGAAAAAGAGAGAATCATATCGAGTTCTAACTTGAAAACGCGAGCCGGGGCCACAAATCAGGGCCGCAGGTGGACCCGCATTCGTGATCCCATAAAACCAGCGCCGCTCAGAATCCGCGGCTTCAGCGAAGAGCGATAGTTTCGCCGTGGGGCTTTGCAGTCCCGTATACGCGGAATAACCGGACGATCTGCGTGGAAGAAGAACGACTGCCGACGTAATATAATCTCCCCAAACAGCGCCAACAAAGAGTGAGCGTTCATTTTTCCCCGGAATCCGGACAGCGGCTATTTTTCACAAAGCTTTTCTCGTAAGGAGTAGAACTAAGATTATTTTTTTATTTTGTCAGCTCCTACCAGCTTTTATATCCGACATCGACTGCACTGCAAAACTGCGGTTTCGCATCCCAAAGGACCTTAAAGGTTAGAAAGGCAGCCAGCAGCGCGGTGTGTGCGTGTTTTTTTTTGTTTTGTTTTTTCCATTAAGAAAGTGCGTAAGAAGCCACACCGATGGCAGTGGTTGCTGTTTTCAAATTTGCCGCAATAAAGTGAGACAGAAAAATGATGGCTCGAGCCCTTAAGCGACGAAACCGTGGATCTTTCTCACAAAAGTCACTACGAAAACAAGACTGCAGCCAAGAAAGGAGCAAAAATGGTGGACAGGAACGAGACGCGATCACAATTGAGTGCAATCCACAAGGGTAGAAAAAAATTAGAGCGGACACTTAAGCTCCGATTTAAGGGTATGATGCGATCGCGTTGGTGGGCTGCTGAACTGCTCATTCTCGACTTTGCCTAAAATAGGTTCCTTGAGAGTCCTCACACCACTCCTAGTGCAGTGGTTAAGGGATGTGCCACTGTGAGCTACTGCCCACAGGTGCTTCCATCAGCGGAACTTGCGCGACCCAGGTTGCTCTGCCGGAGCACCCTCTCCCGACAAATCTTAATTTAACTGCCAGGGTGGTCAGTTTACTCACAATCTGGTAGGCAGGTAAGTTGTGATGATGTCACAATGTCGCATCATCTAGGTGGCCCATCTAGGTTCCTTCTCCGACTTTTTTCGCACACAACGGCGGCGACGACGATAACGACGCCGAATTTACAGCAGAACGAGAGCCTTGATGCTATCGCGTTAAAAATGGCGGTCAATTTGCGTAGTAAGGCTACATCGAATTAGGCGCGCTAGCGTTGTGTGGCCATTGTTTTGCATTGTTTATCGTCCACCTGCCACCTAGGTCATGTGACCTTGAGTCAGAACCCGTCAGGTGCATTTATATGCACACCTGGGCAGGTTGCCCACAACCCGGTGGGAAGCCTACCACAAAGCAGGCTTCAGACAAACAAAAAAAAAAACGCTAATTGCTGGGAATGGCCACTATAAGTGATAGCTGGTTTAGTTTATAGGGTTTAACGTCCCAAAGCGACTCGGGCTATGAGAGACGCCGTAGTAAAGGGCTCCGGAAATTTCGACCACCTGGGGTTCTTTAACGTGCACTGACATCGCACAGTACACGGGCCTCTAGAATTTCTCCTCCAAAGAAATTCTAGCCGCCGCGGCCGGGATCGAACCCGCGTCTTTCGGGTCAGCAGCCGAGCACCATAACCACTGAGCCACCGCGGCGGCTATAAGTTATAGCGAACCAACACAATTTAGGATCTGAGCCGCCACATCCTAATGACTGCGGGAGTGAGACGCTGTTAAAGCGTTTAATTTCAGAGCACATCATAAAATAACAACTGGTAATGGCCACCTCAAAGCCTGCGCTTGCAAATTTCACTTCCTGGCTTGAACGTAATGTAAATAATGCCTTCAGAGTACTCGCCGCTGCTGCGGTGCTCGCACATTTGCTGTGCAGGCGAGGTACAGCAGCGTAATAGTTAAGGATACCGCGAGCTAGACCCACCAGTAGTCAGTCATGAAGGGCGATCCTAGGAGGCCCGCCACCGATGCGATGGACACAATGTGGCCACTTCCCCTGTCCTTCATAGACGGTAGGAAGAACTTGACCATCTGCGAAAGCAAGAAGACAAGCAAAGAGGTAATAAAGATGCTTTTACAACGAAAAACTGCGACCACGCAAGCTCTTGAGGCACGCATCGTCAGATAGGGGTTAGTGACTCCATACCGCAACAGTGGGAAAGACGGAGACGAAGAAAGATGGAAAGCAAACATGGCGCCCTTTGTCATGCCTCGATCGTTGTCTCCGTCTTTAGCGCTGTAGCAGCACGATTTCTGACTAGCTCGCCCGGCTTTTTGTGCCTCTAGTAAGGGTAGGGAAGAAGACTCCTCACCCAGAACTGGGAGAGGGTGTTGACGGCAAACGTGCGTCGGATGTCGCTGTGCTTGAGCGCGAGCAGCCCCTGGCACATGGCCACGCCGGCGTTGTTGACGAGCACGTCGACGTGGCCCACCTTCTTGAGCACCTCGTCGCCGACGGCCTCCACCTGCTGCTCGGAGGTGACGTCGCACTGGAAGGCGTGCGCCTCGCAGCCCAGCTGACGGAGCTCCTCGCACACCGCGTCGTTGTTCTCCTGCGAAGGGAACGAAGGCGCGTCACACCCCAGCTCCACCTCAGGCCACTGTAGCTCACATGCAGCGCCAGCAACCATTGCAGAGCATGATAACCCCACGTGACATACGGAGATCAAAGTTTCGGTCTACAACGGAGACGTTTTGTCGCTCTTAGTCCAAATTAAGCAAACGCCACAAAATTGATTTAACTGTTGCATCTGAAGTGAGAGGGAATTGGATTGCGCTTTGTGCGATGTCTAAATACTGCCAGCTTATTTAGAACGTTAAAGTAGGGAGGTTCATTTTAATGACGCATTTTCATGACGCCTCCCTGACCCACTCTGCCCTCTCCCTGCCTCTGAACCTTACATCTGCCATATTCCTTTCCATCGCTCGCTGCGTAGTCCTCAATTTAGGCTCAATCCTTCTCGTTAGCCTCCACGTTTCTGACCCTATAGGTTAGTACCGGTAAAATACTGTTATACACTTTTCTTTTGAGGGATATTGGCAAACTGATATTTATTATTTGAGAGAGCCTGCCAAACGTGTTCAACCCCACTTGCTGCTATTCTGGTTATTTCGCTCTCGTGGTACCGACCTCCGCTAAGTAGACGCATTCCCTTACAAGTGCCAGTACCTCCGTATACCAATAGTAAAATTATGTTCCCTTCTGAGACTGTTGAACATCACTTTGGTTTTCTGCATATTAAATTTTAGACCCACAGTCGCTGCTCTGCCTGTCTAACTCATTGATCATGCTTGCAGTTAACCTCCTGAGTGACTTGACAGGGCAATGTTATCGGCGAATTGTAGATTAATAACGCATCCTCCGTTCACTCTTATTCTCACCTGTTCTCAATGCTGACTCTATTCGCTATTACCTAGTAAATATCTTGTAGGTAACGGACAGTAAGCTGATCGGTTTGTGATTTTTCAAGGTCGTTTACGCCTCCTTTGTTATGTATTAAGATGGTTGGTTGGTTGGTTTATGGGGTTTAACGTCCCAAAGCGACTGAGGCTATGAGAGACGCCGTAGTGAAGGGCTCCGGAAATTTCGACCACCTGGGGTTCTTTAACGTGCACTGACATCGCACAGTACACGGGCCTCTAGAATTTCTCCTCCAAACAAATTCCAGCCGCCGCGGCCGGGATCGAACCCGCGTCTTTCGGCTCAGCAGCCGTGCACCATAGCCACTGAGCCACCGCGGCGGCTGTATTAAGATGGTGTAGCAGCATTATACAGAAGTAAACCTAAACGGCGCAACGTCCCTGCTGCACCCGAAAGCCACAGCATTGCAGGTACCGTTCTAAACTCGCGCGCCTTCGCGAAATCAGCGCCATGTTACAGGGAACAGCCCGCTGGCAGCCAGTCAGGCACGAGCCTCATTTGCGCGCGTGATGCTTCGAGGCAGCGAGCGAGCGCGCGTACACCTCTGCCCACTTTACGGTGACTACAGGTCAGATGCGCCTGCTGGAACGGAAGACTCTTCGTAGAGTCGCTGCTAGTTACGCTTCCCTGCCATTCACTGCTACGCAGAGACGCATACGGCTAAGGGGCCTGTGGGTTTGGCAACGAAAGCCGGATTCCTCTTTTACCGAGCGACACTTCGCACATGACTTGCGCAGAATAGTGCATTGTGCAAATTGGCTTCGCGTTGATCCATAGGCTGAGTGAAATTAATACATTTTCGGAGAACTTTGTACAGAAAAAGGCGGCGGACACAAAAGCCATTCGACTTTCACAAAATAAATCTGCTGAAAATTAGTGCAATGGAGAACAAAATTTTGAGATAACTCTGACCGGTAAGCTGTGCGTTTCAAAGCAACGGGAACTAAAGTCGCTGTTCAAGAAACTTTACTTTTAGTACGTTCCCGATACTGTGGTTCCCGTCAGCCGGCTTGGTTTATGCGGAGTTTCCTATACAGCGGCGCGAGTGTTAAACGAGACTGTAGCGGTGAAGGTGAGAACACAAGCCGCGATAATTTTCAGATATAAAATTTGCACTCAAAAGAACGCCAGGTGGTCAGAATTAATCCGTTACCCTCCACTGTGATATCTCACATAATATGTACACAGATTTCGGGCACTAAAATCCACATGCCATGCCATGCCATGTCATGTCATGTCATGTCATACCATACTCCGCCGCGGCCGCTCAGTGGTTATGACACTCGGGAGTGACACGGGCAGCTAACTCGAAAGACGCGGGTTCGATCCAGCCGCGGCGATCGCATTTCGATGGAGGCAAAATTCTAGAGGCCCGTGTGCTGTGCGTTGTCAGTGCACGTTAAAGAACCCCAGGCGAATGAAATTATTCGGGGCCTCCACTACGGCGTCCCTCTTAGCCCGAGTTGTTTTGAGGCGTTAAATCCCATAAAATAAAAAGCAAACCATACGGTATCATACAGTACCATACCATGCTATACCGCACCATACCCCACATACTCCGACATACCATCTCATACAACATCGTATTACATCGTGCCGTAGCGAAATCTGCCCGTCGATCCACGTACCGGCGCGACACAGGAAGTTTCATGCAGCAGTTCTGGGATGCCAACTCCCATTTTAATAGAAAGTACGGAAGTCTCGGTCGAACACTCACAGTTGGATTGACCTCACAGTTACTCTACGAGAGTTCCACTTGTGCGCGTTGCACTTGGATTTGCTGTTCTCCGAAGCCAAAGTTTTGCAAATATCATGAAAATTCCTGTTGTCCAACACTGTTTGAAATCGTGATTTTTTCTACGAAAATGGAACTGAAGGTTGTGTGGAAGGTATAAATCTACAACATGACTAAACAAAAAAAAATGAAAACGATGCACGGGACGCGCAAGGCAGGCCCCTCGTCACAACTCGATGGGGAGAATAATGGAAAACCGCGGTCTCGAGCGAACATTCCGGCGGATATTGAAGAAGCCCAGGTGACTGAAATTGATCCGCAGCGCTCCTTCACTACGCTGCCCAAGGCACCGCACACAGGAGCTTGGGGGCGCAAGAGGTGCATTAACATCTCTTTCTTTTTATCGTGTACTCGGAAGGAAATATATATATATAAAGTGGTCAATAAAAACACGTAAGAGCCACTAGCCTTTTTTTTTTTTTTCTACAGAAACGCTGACAGCGGAGGTCTCTACCATGACAAAGTTTAGTTTTTCGCCTATTCACTTTTTTCTTGCTTTTCAAAACTGTGCCCACAATCCCAGCAGCGACAAGCTTCCTGAAGCTAAGACAATTTATAAGAACTGTTGGTGGTCGCCGTAGCACAAACAAATCGGGAGACGACGCCTGCCGATATGCTGGAAAGAAAAAAAGAAGGGAAAGAAGCAGAAAACTATACCGCCTGATAGACACCCTCTCATAAACAGCAGGCGGCATAGACCGTTTTTTCAGGAAATAAAAAAAAAACCCTGGAGGCCGGAAAAAAACCGATCGAAGGAGGTGTTGCCGGAATTATCATAGTCCGACGAGTCGGAAACGTCGACTCCCAATAAATGTTTAAGTTAAAATAAGCGTTTCTGAATTTCGCATCTTATTTCTAGCAACCAAGTACGTTTATCGTATTGTGCTATATATATATATATATATATATATATATATATATATATATATATATATATATATATATATATGTGTACAGGGTGTCCCAGCTAACATGGACCAAGGTTTATGAAAAAACTAAGCGTTCTTCGGAACTGAAATCGCGTGGATGTTGAGGTTTATCTAAAGTTGCAGTAACATTTCTTCGGTTCTCCTATTTGAATAATTAGTCGCAGTAAATAAATGAACTTTTTAAATATAGCTTGAAACGTTCAGGCGTCAATAGGAAAGTTGTGGAGCTCCACAAATATCGTCCAACCCAGGCACTTCCAACGAGATAGACTTAGCGTGGCCGTTTTTATTCGGGAAAAACGAAAGCCCGCGGAGTTTAAAAAATACCACGTGACAGAGCGCTCCGTGCGCCCGGATGCGCCGCGATTACAGCGCTCTCATCCGTGCTTTGTAAGAAACATCACCCGCTTCGGGCCTTTCGTGCTGCCCAGGATAGGGCTTCGCGATGTGCTTGGTTCCAAGATAAGCGCCAGTGGGTTCGGGCGGGAGTTGAAAGAAAGCGCGGCTCCCGTTTCTGAGGGCAATAACTGCACACTCACGTTAGCAGAATGCATGCGGAAGAACGATGACAATCTCATGAGTTTGAATTTGGGAGCAAGATACCAACAAGCACAGACGCATATAACAAACCTGATAACGTCGTGTGAATTACGCTGAAAAACAGGAGCCGCGCTTTCTTTCCATTGCCGCCCGTACCCACTGGCGCTTATCTTGGAGCCAAGCACATCGCGAAGCCCTGTCTTGGGCAGCACGAAAGGCCCGAAGCGGGTGATGTTTCTAACGGAGCACGGATGAGAGCGCTGTAATCGCGGCTCATCCGGGCGCACAGAGCGCGCTGTCACGTGGTATATTTTAAACTCCGCGGGCTTTCGTTTTTCCCGAATAAAAATGGCCACGCTAGGTCTATCTCGTTGGAAGTGCCTGGGTTGGACCATATTTGTGGAGCTCCACAACCTTCCCATTGACGTCTCAACGTCTCAAGCTATATTTAAAAAGTTAATTTATATATCTCGACTAATTATTCAAATAGGAGGAGCGAAAAACTGGTACTGTAACTTTAGATAAACCTCAATAACATCCACGCGATTTCAGTTCTGAAGAACGCTTAGCTTTTTAAAAATCTTGGTCCAAGTTAGCTGGGACACCCTGTATATACATATATAGTGGGCCGTCCAAGTGGGAAGACGAGAAACAAAAATATATACACACCCACACACAGCAGTTGTTTCAGTGAAGGTTGTGGGGACGCCTTCGTCCCCTGCATTCGCTTTCCCGCAACGCACAAGTTCCCCGTGGTTAGCTTCCCCGCAACGCACTCCCCTTAGTTGTGTTTAACTAACAGGGGAGGGCGCTCGCATCGCAGCGACACCAGCGCCACGGACGGCGTTTTGCTGCGCGCGCGCGGGGAGCGACGGGGTCTCTTCTCCCTGGGATCGGGATAAGATAGCGAGCGGACGTTTAGCTCGCGGATCCGCTCTTCGCCGCGGGCGCCTCGTGGTCGGAACTTGCTCCCGCCACCCCGTCCCGTCTGGCCTCGGAGCTTCCCTTTGCCCTAGCGTGGGCGAACGTTCGCTCGTAACCGTGCTGGTGAGTCGGACATCCTCGATTCCTCAGTGTATTTTGTTGCTAGCTGGCGTTATTGTTGTTATAGCAATAAATGCCTTGTTTGTGTCAGCCAGTGTGTCGTTCTTTTGTTCCCGCAGAGCAAGGCCCGCCGTGGTCGGCGAGCGCTCGCGACCACGGGGTGGGGTCCGCGCGGTTTTGAGCTGGGTCAGCCGCGGTTAAAGGGGGAGAACGGATTTACCTCCCCAATTTAACCCCCTAAAGGTGAACCAGAATTTCTTTAAATAGGCATTTCGAGTTGTGAAGGCGGCCCTGCCCTACCTTGCCGTGCCCTGCCGTGTAATGTCCTGCCCTGCCCTGTTCTACCTGCCTGCGCGCATGTGTGGATGAAGGCGGCCTTGCCCTGCCCTACCTTGCCGTGCCCTGCCGTGTCCTGCCTGCCTGCCTGTGCACGTGCGTGCATGTGTGGTACGCGCCACTTTAACGAGGGACAACCGGAACAGCACCCATATCCGAGCTTTTGGCAGAGACATTTTCGCCCGTATTAAGAATCACAATATACAAAGGTCTCTGAGCAGCAGACGTTTGAAGAATAGTTCACCTAGCTTGTGATGTTGGTCCAAGGTATTGCGCCAGCATGCAAAGCATAGAGAATAACCCAGCACGAACCATATTGCATCTACAAGCCGCGGCGTACACCCATCAGAAAAAAGCACTCTTTTTGGATTGTCAGTACAGTAGGCTTAATAATCTTCTCAGCACAAAAAGAAGCTAAAGAACGCGGAAATTCGCTTATACAAAAACATGGTATTGCAGTGGTAGGCACCTATAGTTGCGAAACGAGGAAAGAAAAACAGACATACGATATGACGAGAGCATCAAATGCATGCAAAAAGCGCATATTGCAATTTCGTACTGTAACGCTGTACTAGAGGAATGCAGTAAGATAGCAAACCGCTTTGCACTACCAAAGCAGCCTCTTCGAGTCTCCGTGTTAGCTAAGCACATACCAGTTTCAACTGAACGAAAACTCTCTTGCAACACCCCGCAATTCGCAGGCATAGCTTGCTTTTTTCCTGAACATGCAGTTAACGACCTCACCCCAATGATTTCGCCACAAGCGAGTTCACCGCGAACTCAGCGCAGTGTGGAGAATAAATTTCGTGGCCCGAACGTTTATTTCGAAATTTTGCGCACTTGACGCCCGCACATCAAAATTACGCACATATTTTTCCTGCTTATGGCGGCCTCACGTGTGTCCTAGCAATTTTTCGCCGAGTTGCCGACTCGTTATTTATTGTGCTTCTGGAAGGCCCATGAAAACAACTCGCACTGAGGAAAAAAAAAACAGACACGAGTTGTTTACCAGCAGTGAGAAAGAGAAACGATGTAGGCTGTGCACACAAGCAAAAACTTCAAGAACGAAAACGCTGTCAGCACTCCAAATGGAAAGGGGTATTGCAGTTACTCGAAATGAAGAGCAACCGCTCTCGTCACGGGACTGCCGCAGTACAAAGCTTTGATCGCGATGAAGGGTTGCAAAGGTGCGCGCTTCTCCAGTTCTTGCACTTCGTGCGTTGGCTGCTGCGTTCCCTTCGTGTGTACGTCTTTTTTATTTTTATTTTTTTGCACGACGAACCGTACGTCGGCAGTACGTCGTCGCGATTGCGCTGCTACAGATAGTGGCGGTGGCTCATGCTTTTTTAAGCATGAAATGCTTTTAGCTCCCGTTGTCGGCAGTGTGGTGACGTCACGCCGAGACCGAGAGCCATCATCCGGGCACTGAAATCCACTCATCCGGGCACTGAATTCCCGTCATCCGGGCACTGAATTCCAGTCATCCGGGCACTAAAATCCACTCATCCGGGCTCTGAAACGAGAACATCCGGGCACCGTACGAGACTTAACGAGATTTAACGAGACTCTCTAAGCCCTCCTACGCGACCGGCATGCAAGCGCCGGTTGGTCTCCAAACGAGACAAAAAATAACTGCTGCCAGTGCCTTCTCAATGTTTATCAAGATATCAGTGGAGCTGTGGGTTTGATAATGCACGGAATTATAATTTCCGATTTCTAATAACGCATGCAAAAAGCACATAAATGCCATGTTACACTTCGTTCTCATACGTGATCCGGGGGAGAAGCGCTGCGTTCAAAGGGCAAGGCATCGCGCCGAACGGGTGGTGGCGTTCCTCCCTTCCTTTACGGTGCGGTTCGGGTGTCCACCGAGATGGCAGAGAATTACTGCGCCATTTCCTTTCCTCGAAAAACCTTGCGTTCAAATGGCAAGGCATCGCGCTGAACGGGTGGTGGCGTTCCTCCCTTCCTGTACGGTGCGGTTGGGGTGTCCACCGAGATGACATTAGGCCCGTAAACATTTCATGCTTACTCTACTCTCGTTTACGGGAGAGGCAGAGATTTTTATGCGTAGCATATTGCAGGCACTCAGTTCAGCCCTTGGGCGCGGCCGGGCAGCCACCAAACCACGTAAAAAAAGAAAAAAAAAACTAAAAAAAGTAAAGAAACAAAGAAAAAAAAGGACGGCTGAGCATGGTGGCGGTTGCCACCGCCCCGTTTCAAAGGGGGCGCTCCTATCCATCCATCCATACGTCACGGAGGAAAAGCTGGTGAGAAAATCGAGTGCCGCCAACCGCGCAATATGCAACGCATTCTTGGCTTAACCAAGCGAAGCCTGGGCATTTTTTTTTTTTTATCACAGCACTATTTTGCAGTAGTCTATGCGTCGTCACCTGAAAGCAAAGTGAACTGAAAGGAACAGGAATGAAAGAGGAGAGAAAGGAAAGGATACGAATGAAGAATGAAAGACCAAGAAGTTGCGTTTCGCAATTAGGCCCGTACTGGTACTCGGGCGTTTCCGCTTCGTACGCACGAATTTCGGCGTCTTCAAGCAGGGCGCTCGAGTTTCTAACGAGGCGCTAGATCATAGCAGCGGGCCATCCAAAGGCCAACTGCGGCCAGCGGTATTGCAATGGACACCGCTCCGTGAGGCGAGTTTTCTTCCTTGCACGCAACGAACGCCATAAGCGCATGCGCACTTCTGAGAAGTGTTGCTTTTTCGCAGTTACCATTTGTTGCCCGCCTCAGGGCAGTTATACTTTCGGAACGATTTTCCTTGAAGCATCCTTCGGAAAAAGCACCGACAGTTGCATGGATGATTCTTTCGCCTGCAGCCGTAATGTGGACGATCCAGTGCGAAGTAGAGATATTAGGGGTGAAGACACGAAGGGTGTTTACAGAACGACAGCCTAGAAAAAGGGAAAAAAGTGTGTACGGAGGCAGAACAAATGAAAGAAAGATACAAAGTAGGAAAGAAAATTAAAGAAGGACGTGCTGTCGGGCTAGTTGGTGTTACATAATAAAAGAAATTAATGCGAAAATACAGACAAAGGGCAAGAGAGGAGGCACATTAGAGAAATGAAGAAAATTAGAGAAATTAAGAAAAACAGAACGAAGGAAGAAATTAAAGAAATTAAGAAAAACACAAGTAAGGAAAAAAATAAATACAGAACAGAAAGAATAATAAAGACATCAAGCGAGAAAGACGTTTCGCTTCGTGCTATTATTTTTTACTCCTCTTCGGCAACTGCGCAATCGCACAGCCTAGCGCTCCAAATTTCAGCCTCCTGCTCCAAGTTCTGCGCTTCAGTGTGCAACCGAAAAAAAAAAGAGAGGGACTGTATTGTACACTAGATGACAGGGCTGAATTTCCTTTTGTCTGGTTCAAGACGTCAGTCATGTGGTTGACCATACGATGACCCGTAACTAAAATCATCAGTGTAACTGGACCGCGAACGGAACATAAAACAGAAGGACACGTCTTTAATTTTCTCTCTGGTTGACCATGGTTTACGTTGCAGGTCTTTAAGTAATTTTGTTCTGCTTGCTGAGGCAGGTAACCGTCTAATCGTGTATGGAACTTAGCAGTGCACTGATAATGCCTACGTTTCTCTTCTTAAGTCCGAAGTCCACTCGGTTTGGCACAGCGCTTCGTCAGTGGAACCACACTCACGAGAAGCAGTGGAAGCCGACATCGGCTTTGCTCTCCAGTTATAATCTTTCAGGGGGCCATATTTCTAGTACACACCACCATGTTGTAAAAACAGCTTGACAGCATCGATCAAACTCCGTGGATCCTGTAGGAGTCCCTCAAAACTTCGTCAACCCCGAGGGGCGACTTTTAACCCCTCTGATACCGATCCTCTCGGGTGCATCGCTCAGCCGAAGCGCCACGACATTAAAATTGATGGCAGCTCCTGCAGGCCTAAAAAAAAAGCGTAGCAGTTCCTCCCTGCGGGCCCCTGAACCGTCATCAAATGCGAGCATCGGACGAAGTGCGCATGAACCTGTTGCACGGTCGATATCTTCGGTGCGGCTGCATGCTTCTTCCTCCGTCACGCCTCTTTGATGCTAATGCAGGTCTCACAGGAGGCCCAGGCGGGCTCGGAAGAAGAGCACTGCCAGCGCTCCCTCCTTGGCGTGCTAATGAGCGCATTGAGCGGCCCTCGGCGAAGAGGGCGAGCTGTATTCCCCGAGCACCGACTCACAAACTTGTACGCCGCCGGAAATTTCTTTAAATGAGTCGAACGTCGTTCCTGACATCGAGTAGTAGAGACGCGCGGAAACGAAGTTAAACGAGCAGGATGGGACGCTTCTTTCGCCAACTGCAAATCCACGCTTGGAGTTGAAAGAGCAGGTTCACAAATTGGCGCAAAGGGGAATTTTCATTCCTTCACCTCACCACGACAATAAGTTTTTGGAAGACGCGCAATATCCTTCACTTCAAGGTTGGACGTTTACCGCTGTGCTAATACCAATTTCAGCAACAGCAGGACTGGTGCGAAATGTCATTGCCACACGGAGTCTTTAGAAACTCTGGGTAGGAGTGCGGGGCGTCTGTTGTGTTTAAGCGGCAACCCTTGCACCAGCCGAATGGACAAGCTCTAATGAATGCCTCGTGATGTCACAAATGATGTCACTGTTCGGACCGTTCGCAAATCGGCATTCTGCCCCATCAGCCTGGCGTGTTGTTATTCACTCAACTCTGATTAAAAATCATGGCGCACTGTAATGACGTCACGTGTGACAGCGCCCACTGTGTTGCACCTGCTGTGCTGCGCCAACGATACCGACGCAGCATAGATGGGAAACATGACCTATACAGCAAACGCTGTAGCAACGATCAGGAGGATTCTACCGTATGTATTTGTGGTGGTTACTTTGCTCCGAATGTCTCTCCTGTTGTTGTCGTTGTTGCCTTAGTGGAAGGAACACATACCCAGTTCCTCATCAGCCGCCACGGTGGCTCAGTGGTTATGGTGCTCGGCTGCTGACCCGAAAGATGCAGTTCGATCCCGGCCGCGGCGGTCGAATTTCCATGGAGACGAAATTCTAGAGGCCCGTGTACTGTGCGATGTCAGTGCACGTTAAAGAACCCCAGGTGGTCGAAGTTTCTGCAGCCCGTCACTACGGTGTCCCCCATAGCCCGAGTCGCTTTGAGACATTAAGCCCCCATAAACCATCTTCCTCATCAAAGCCACATGTGACGACTTCCGCGGAGAACATGCCTAGCGTTTCGCAAGACGTACGCGAGCTGCTAGTTTGGGCAGGCATAAATGAAAGGAATTACGCACTGATATCCCTCTCGATTGCACAATAATCCTATGTGTGCACCTACAAAGTGCCCTCCCGTGAGCTGCGTGCCGGCAATCAGAACAAGCGTAATTAGAATTCGTTCTCACCTGCTTAGCGAGCCCACTTTGTGATAGGTAAACACGGAATGCCTAAGGACCACTTCTGCTAGTGTTGCTCATGTGTAACCGGTGCGTGTTTCTCCTTCGGATAACAAAGCAGTTAGAGGTGTGGAAAACAGCATAAACAATCTGAAACCACCGCACTCTGTTATCGAACGGATATTACTCCGCTACAACGTATGCACTCAAGAAGTGCTTTTCTAGTTATCAGTTCCTTCTCAGCAAGCTGAAGATAAACCGGACTAAGAAGAGATCACAACTGAGGAGGCGATTCAAGAACAGGATTGGCTGTCCATAGTGGTGGACAAAGAAAAACAGGCGTTCTCGAATGTTTTGTTATATCTTTTGTAATGTAACCTAACTACTACCCTGTGAAAAACGCTCGGGCTGTAAGCGTGCAGAAAAATAAACAAATACTGTAGGAAAATTCAAACGTAACAAAAATATTGCGCAGACATTGCGTAGGTAAAGCGGAAAGTCGGATTATAGGAAAAGAAACACAGAGGCAAATTCAGAGGTTTACTCAGTACCCCTTGAACTATTTGCGACCGAAGCACCGCTGGAAACGCTGGAAGTGTCGCTAACTGCGGGTCGTCGCCGGCAAAGAAAACAGCGATGCTATCCAAGCAAGGCAGGGCACGGTAGACGGCGACAGGGCCTGTTTACGATAATAATGGCGGTTGTCTGTCACTGCTCAGTGTTTATTATGCATTGGATCGACGGAAGGGTGCCGCTGCTGCAATGACGCGTGCGAACGCCCGCGTTGTCTATGGCTCGTGGTCACGGCAACATTACAACTGAGCCATAGGCTGGACCAAATGACAGCACGAATGAAAGTGTTTTGTTATTTCGGTGCATGCGTAGAAAGATGGAAACAGAGAAGCCCTCCGTCCTGCTGAGTCTTTCTCTGTTTCCATATACCCGGAAACAAAGGTTCGGATGACTATCGAATAACAGCCGCTTGTGGGCAAGCGGAAGAAACGCGGAACTGAACCTCACGGAAACGGGTGCCTCCATACCTGAAGGCATTTCGCAAAGGATAAAAGGAACCAGAGACGGACCATGCGGAGACGGCGCGGGGTCCCGGGAAGATGAGGCACGCCTGCAGCCGCCGCGTACGACACAGAAATATAGACAGAGAGCCGTATCAAAGACCGCAGCCGGGCAGAATGGCGCATCCACACATGTGGAACTGCATCGCTCTCTGACAGAAAGAAGCGGCGTCGCTAAAACGCTGCAATAAAAGCGATATAAAACGAGCAAGCTGTGCAAAAAAATAAAGGAACAGACGTGAAAAGAAGGGTTGCGCGAAAGATGCACCCTAAAAAAAAAAAAAAGGGCCCTGTTTCTCATCTCGCTTTTTACGCGTGTTTTTCAATCACTGCTGGAGTACCAACACTAAAAGAGCGCTGCTGGCGAGCAGCGGCGCGTGGACTGTCATCAATTAGGCGCTGTCTCGCGCGCCACATAATGCACTACGAGATGCACAGTTCATATAGACGGCCGTCGGCAACGCGTAGTCTGAGGGGCAGCGCTAACAGGTTTCCGCCACAGACTTTTCCCAGTGCGCCATGTTGATGCTTTTGGTGTTTCTAGTGCCCCACCCCGAAACGCAAACAATCAAGCGCCTATACTGCGCAGCGAGCTGATACAAAGCCCAAGTGGTTGCGTGTGAATAACGTATGCGTCGTGCCCCGGGGACCTGAGGGCCTCCAATGGAAAGGGCGAAATGCTTGGAAACAGCTGCTTGTCAGTCGAGAACAAAAAATAAACAGAAGAAAGGTGACCAAAGCCGAGATGCCATTGAGTCCGCACCGGCCGCACACGTGTACAAAGAAAGGAGCTTCAGCCGGCCCCTCCGCTGGACGCATCCCGCTTAATTCGCACGGCTGCGCAGAGCAAATACTGCCTCGGCGATATCTCCGGCCAGAAGCGGGGAGCGTATTTGGCGAAGCTATAAAAAGTCAATAGCCGGGGAAGAGAAACAGCGATGGAACGGCACGGCGAAAAGAAAGAGCGGGAGTTTGAAAGGGGAAAGGGTGGAGGGGGGGGGGGGGGGGGTGGGTCGCAAGTTTCCCTAACTACGCTCTGCCTCGTTGGGCGCCGAAATCGGGGGTGGACTGCGCACATAAGCCAGCTTGCCGTTAATTAGGCCAACTTGCACCATCGGCTTTTCGGCAGACTGGCCGTGGCACAGAACCGTGGACGGCTTGGGAAATGGAGAGACACAGGCAGAGACCGAAAGGAAGAGGGAAAAGTCGGTAATATTAACCCTAACAAAGTACCAAGGCAGCATCATAGATTATGAGAAGGGGGAGACGGGGTCGAAAAGTCAAGTAATTAAGCAGAAGCACACTAGGTACACAATAAGGTAGAATATTACGAACAGAATGCAACATTTGGGTTCCCAAGCTATCGTCATTGATCTCTAGAATTCTGAAAAGCAGCGAGCAGTTAAACGTCAGTACTTTAGTTAGGTTGGGTTTTGTGGAGCATAAGTGCCGGAGTTGCCACGTGCCAAACACAGGGATAAAAGGTGCACACAATCTGTTCGTTTCTGCTCGGGAAACAGACGAAGAGAGACGTAGTTAAACGATGTGAAGCAGGAAAAAATGGTAAGGCACTAAAGCGAACCTAAACGCGGCGGCATCCTGCTTTCTGGTGCTTCGATGTTACGAGTGGGAATATCGTTGCCGTTGCGATGGGAAGCATCCGTTCGCCACAGTGGAGTAAGCTAGCAATTAACGCAGGCACGTTCATATTCACTTATAACAGAGGCTAAGTGCACCCGCCGTGGTGGCTCACTGGTTTTGGCGTTCGGTTTCCGATCCCAAGGTGGCGGGTTCGATCCTGGCGGCGCCAGCTATATTTCAATAGAGGCTAAATACAAAAAAGGAAATCATTTCTGCTGTGGGATGTCAACGCATGTTAAAGAACCCCCAGGTGGCCTAAATTATAAGCAGCCTTCCACTACGACATCCTTCATAGCTCACAGGCCGCTTCGGGACATTATTACAATTTACAATTTAGAGATTAAGTGCTTTGTCATAAAGCACTCCAGGAGTGTCACGACCATGCTCAAAAGTGTGGCGTTTTACAGCCAACTCTGAAGAAGCGCGAAGTGTAAACACGCAGCTACGTAAAGACGATGTGAACATCCTGCAGGGATCGCGAATGTGGGGATGGAATGGCATGAAAAAATAGAACAAGTCTGGAAACTTTTTCCTTTCTTTTCTAGGAAACATGAATGCGTTCTCGCACGGCGTAGTTAAGCAAAGAAAAAAGCATATTCAAAGAGAAAAATCTGGCTAAGCTTTCCTATTTCCAGGCAGCACGAGAACGCCGCGATGGCATGTTACGCTGGCGTGGTGTCAGGTGCCCAGAGAAGGTTCGCGATATGGTGTGCGCGGAAAAAAAAAAGAAAACAAAGAATTCCGTCACCTTCTTCGCCTGCACATGATAGCGCCGGAGCGGCACACCGTACCTGACAGGGATGCACAAATAATAAAGCAAGCTTTGCGCGACCTCCGCACACAAGCACGTAAACAATGTTCCATGCAGCCTGCTGTGCTGCAGGAAGTTGCTGTCCAGTCCAGACCCGCCGGCGCGAGGTTTCCAGCCCCGGGTCATATATTTTCCTTCATTCTGCATCGATGAACGGTGGCGGATGTGTTCCCGGCGGTACCTAGTTGTCTCCAGTTTAGTAACTTAGCGGAACAGTGGGCACCCAGCACGCTGAGTAACAAAAAAATAACAACATACATATGAAGAAAAAAGAAAACAGAGAGCTCGAAATAACGCCAGCAGCCTTGAGCATAGGTCTGGGCTGCCCACGATCAGAAAAAGCAGGCACAGAAATAAACAACCCACAGCGCTTCCGCTTGCCCAGCGTACGCAGCGAAGAAAGCATTTTCGGATGAATCCGAGCAGTGCCCTGTTGTATTTGCCAATGATTGGCCAATCTGCGCAGAAAAAGCGCTGCACACAGCGGAGGCATCCACGGCTGCATAATGACTGCCGATAGCATAATAAGCCCCAGAATTTATTCCCTGCACAGGCCTCACAGCATCTATTTAATATGGTCAAGGCTCACGCAACGCTCCTCCAAAACTGAAGTGAAGGAACAAACACGGGGAATCTTCCTTCTCCCCTTCCTTAAATGTCCGATCAACTGGTCCAAGTTCTACCCCCTGAATTTCATTTCTCCTTTATTTACACAACAGCAAGTTAAGCTGTAAGTGCGGCCTCTACGCCGGCCTCATCGCTTCTACGACGCGCAGTGTAAGATCGTACGTATGGCAACGCTCGATCCATGTGCATCTCTTCTTACGTCCTGTACAGGGTCGCGCTTCCTTTCCTTCGGCATGTGTGAGCGGAATGTCAATACGGATGCAGGCAATTTCTGGTCCATCCAAACTCCACGCCCCGGCGCTTGAAGCCGTTTAAACAGCGCAGGCTCGAGGGCCAATCCTGTTCACTGAATACAAAAGGCTTCGGCGTCAGGCACGTATATATCCGAGGAGGAGCCTTGGTTCTCTTGCCGGTGCCTTTGTTCGCCGTTCAGCAGCTGTGCACCCCCCCCCCCCCCCCCCCCTTTTCAGCCTTCCCCGTTGGAACGGATTTTATAAACTATAAGACATAAGATGTGAAAAGCTATACCTCAACGGGGCAAATTGAAATGCTAGGTCTGCCCGGTCCTGTACGCAAACCTGGTATGTACTTTCTAGTGTGATTATTCCACAGTCGTATCTTTTCGGCTGTAAAGCGTTTCCTTGCTTCTATTTTCCAACGTGTTCGGCAGCTGAGAACCAAAGCCAGCACTCAGCAATCGGTACATGTAGGGTTTTTAGTAGCAGGAAAACTGTACCTTTGAGTGAAAACAGCCCAAGGTGCCTGCCAAAGAAGAAAATGGACTGAAGGCAATGACTCGAAGCCTGGGAAAATTAAGAGTGGCATAGCGACTCTATTACCGGTAAGGCGATTTTAACGCACGCCACTACCTCACGGCGCCGCCGTTCGCTGTTCGGGGAAGGCACCGAGCAAAAGCCCCTTCCAAGGCCTCCCCTGCCACGCAACACAAAGGAAAAATGTGGACAGCGAATCTTTTTTTCTACGAGTAAAACAGGCGGCGCACTGCAGTCTGTAACCCACGAAGGTGGCGTGCGTGAGGTCGATTCGTTTACCGAGCAGTTTGGGAAGAGGGGGGAGGGGGGGGGGAGCAGCCACGCTCGCTGCTACAGCGACAGAACGAAAAAAACACCGCGCGCGGTGAACGACAGAAGGCAATGGAAATGCCAAGAAAGTAACGCAGCGCGTCGGGGCCTCGCGTTTTCAAGGTGATATAAACTGCAGGCGAATAGAATGTTCGGAGATTGTGCACGAAACCAACGCGACCGTGATTTCGCCTCTGGAAGCCCTCTGCGTAGTTTTCTCTTTCTTGGATTTGAATAGCTCGCTTGCGCTTCCCTGGGACGGCTTTGAAAATCTCTTTAACAGCTTTATCCTCCGAGACTATCATTTGTTGAGGTATTAGCGGGGTCGCAGCGGAGCACCAGACAGAGACGACCAGCGTGGCAGGCTTCTAGTTCCGGACTGCACGTGCCGGGCGTGCGCTCCGAGCACGCGCTGTCGTTCTTTATTTTCTTCTGTCGCGGGAACGCCGATCGCAGCGCCTGCGCTTTATAGCGTCGCCGGGCGCTACAGGGCCCCCCGCCTAGACGGAACGTCGAAATATACGCGCCGACGGGGCAGAGATGGAGTAGCCACGGCAGGCAAGCAGGCAGCTGGAGTAACAGTGTCCCCACGGGGTCGCTACAAGGTCCGGTAAGTTCATGTCGGGGGCCGGGAAGAGCTGTCGGGTGGAGCGCACGGGCTCAGGTGGACGAGCCTGGCTGCTGCGCAGCGGGCGAATGAGGCAGAGTGCCGAGCTGACAAAGCATATGAGGGCAATGGAGGCCATGGTGGGGCCGTCACCGACTGTAGTGCTGCCCGCTGGCACAAGTGTCATTGGTGCTGGACCGCTGCAGCTGATGTCGGCGGGAAGCTGGCACACAGAGTACGCCGTCACAAGCAAGGGAGCGGTCGAAACGGCTCCGTGGACAGATGTGGTCTTTAGCGTGGTGTCGTGTCGCTGCTGTAGCGCCAGCTTCAAGTCGTCCAAATAGGTGGAAATGGCTGGCTTACATGGCTCAGGTGCCCCTGATGTAGGGCGCGAGCAGTGCGGTCCGGCCACTAGGGTTGGCACAGGTGTGACCGACGAGACAACGGTGACAGCTGTGGTGATGACGGAGGAAGTTGCTGGGTTCAATTCCAGGTGCTGGGGTAAAGCGGGAGTGGCCGTCCGGAGCGACTGGCCAGTGCTGATGCGCGTGTGGGCATGGTCGGGCTTGAGAGCAAGCGCTGACACTGGGTCAGGAACTGTTTCAGGCAAAGTGGGGCTGGAGGCGATCGCCGTGCTTGTTACTGCTGTCATCGGGTCGGCTTTCTCATCCTGCTCCTGATGACGAGTAGTGCTCTGCGGACCTTCTGAGGGGCTGGGAGTGTGACAAGCAGGCTTGGTCGTTGTCGAGGGCTCTTTAGCATCAGCGGGCGACGGCTTCAACCTCACAGAAGAGGCCTGCAGAGCTGTTGGCGGTAGTGACGAGGGAGATGGAGATGTCGGCACGGCTGCTGCCGCAGAGTCGTCTTTGGCTGCAGGAGGCTCTGGCGACAACGCCACTGAAGCGCAAAGAGGCAGGGCCAGAGACGCGGGTACGATAGTAGTGGGAGAAGGACGCGAGGCGAAGCTCGTGCGGATCCCACCTGGTGTGGCGTCGAGAGAGACAGCCGGGCTGGAGACGCTGGACGGGAGTGGCGGCGAGGGGCTGCTGAGGCGGGCCGGGTTCTGATGAAGGCTGCGTGGGCGCGAGCGAGGCCGGTGCAGGGCCAGAGGCTGGCGGCGGCGAAAACGGGTCCGCTGCGTCGTAGAGCGGCGGCGGAACGTAGTAGGCGCCGAAGTACGCCAAGACGGCCGCACGCAGCTCATCGTATGGCCGGCCGCCGAAAGCAGAGTAGGTGAGCCGACGCAGGAGGTCGGCCGGGAGGATGTCACAAAGGACTTCGTGTTTGAACGGCTGGATGGTGATGCCGTTCAGGTACATCGCAGCCTCCAGTTGGGCGAACCACCCGCCGACGCCTGCAGGCCGGAACGCCGAGAGCGGCGGGTCGAAACTTGGGTGCTGCCAGTACGCCATGCTGGAACGCCGCTGCGATAGAAGGCACGGTTCGCCAGGTCACCACTGTTGAGGTATTAGCGGGGTCGCAGCGGAGCACCAGACAGAGACGACCAGCGTGGCAGGCTTCTAGTTCCGGACTGTACGTGCAGGGCGTGCGCTCCGAGCACGCGCTGTCGTTCTTTATTTTCTTCTGTCGCGGGAACGCCGATCGCAGCGCCTGCGCTTTATAGCGTCGCCGGGCGCTACACATTAAATGCACTGTTGCTGCTGCATTGCTGACCTCAAGGTTTTTTCTTTCTTGAAGTGAACGAGTGCGACGAATTCAGCGTTATTACCACATTTTTCATCTCTCTTTCTCCTCAGCACACAGGCAGCAAGAAAGTTTAGTTTTTGTGCTTAGTTGTTCAGCCCGCTATGCGACATCGAATGTGGGTAGCATTCGGACGCTGCCAGGACAGTGCCGAAAACTGCTCCCGTTTCCTTTGAGCTAGGGTTTGTGCAGAGCTGCCTTCTGTCGCATCGTCACTTGGCAAACTGCGCGGACGAAGGAGGGCGGAGAGGGTCCTTGCGATCGTTGGAAGGGACCGCGCCAGTAATGCAAAATACCAATGTGAAAGCTTTTGCCTGCTCTCTCATCACCTATGACTACACGCACAGCCAGTGCGGAAGTGGAAATCATGAAGATACTCATCATCATCATCATCAGCCTTACTATGCCCACTGCAGGGCAGAGCCTCTCCCATGTCTCTCCAATAACCCTGTCCTTCGCCAGTTGCGGCCACAGTATTCCCGCAAATTTATTAATCTCATCCACCCACCTAACTTTCTGCCGCCCCCTGCTACGTTTGCCTTCTCTTGGAATCCACTCCGTTATCCTTAAGGACCAGCGGTTATCTTGCCTTCGCATTACGTGCCCTTCCCAAGCCCACTTCTTCCTCTTGATTTCAACTATATCATTAACGCGCGTTTGTTCTCTCACCCTCAACGCCCGCTTCTGATCTCTTAACGTTAGACCGATCATTTTTCTTTCCATAGCTCGCTGCGTAGTACTTAACTTCAGCTGAACCCTCTTTGTTAGCCTCCACGTTTCTGCCCCATAGGTGAGTACCGGTAAGATACACCTGTTGTATACTTTTCTCTTGAGGGATATTGGTAAACTGCCATTCATGATCTGAGAAAAACCTGCCATATGCGCTCCACCCCATTATTCTTCTAGTTATTTCTCTCTCATGATCCGGATCAGTTGCCACTACCTGCCCTAAATAGACATATTCCCTTACTACTGCCAGCACCTGGCTACCATTGCGAACTGCTGTTCCCTTGCTAGGCGCATAAAATACTATGCGGACGCTTGGGTCACTTAAGAGTGGAATACGGCAGCACTATATTTCACAACAGTCGCAGCTTGTGTTGCAACTTCTGTGTGTGTTTGCGTTAGTTTTTTTTACAATAGTCGGCCTATTAACCGTAAGAGTGACTGCTAGCTTAAGTACGAGATATCCACTATGCTGTGACAGCGCCCACATTTGCGTATATAACATTTGTTATGAGTTTTTATTTAGATTATGTCTCTAGGCTCCTGTCTGAAAACTAGGTTGCTCACAACCCGGTGGGCAGGCTGCGACGACGACAAAACGTAACGTGACCTCTGTCTTCCAATCTCCAATTTAATTGCCACCTGCCCCGGATGGCAGATTGCTCACAATCCGGCGGCCAAGTTGTCACATGCCACGGTGGGAAGGTTGTAAAATGCCACGAGGTCACTTGACCTGTCTCGACCTATCAGGGTGGCTCATCAAAATACGTTGTGATGGCGTCACAAGGTTATGCGAACTCTTTCGACTAGTCAGCGAATTTCGTTTCGGATATCGATGGCGCTTTAGTGTCGCACCAGCTGCTGTCAATGGTTGGAAGATCACGTAAGCTCGGAGGAGCGTAGCTCCAGCTGCAGCCGAGTGGATGGAGTGAAGGTGTGAAGAATGAAGAGCGAGAAACGCGGTTGCGTGCACATGCAGATGCCGAATGAAAGAAGTGGCGAAGGATAAAGTCGCTGTAGGAGCGTGCAGTGCAGCCAACGGTAAATCATCAAAAAAGCCGAATGACGTTATGGCCGAGCTGAACAGCAAAGAGAAAGAAGAGAGAGCCAACGTGAATTAAGCCTGAGGACATCATCATCATCAACAGATCCAGTGGGTACAGGAAGCGGCCAGCCGAAGCAGAGGGGTGAAGGCAGTATAACCTAGCTAAACGGGATGCTGAAATCGATCAAGAGCGAGAAACACGAAGAGCCAGAAAGAAGAGGTCCCTATTCAAAAATGTATATAGGTTTGAATGGATTATGGCACATTTGGTTTGTCTTTATAGGATTGCAGCCCCAAAGCGACTCAGACTATTAGGGACTCCGTAATGTAGAGCTACGGATACTTTCGACCACCTAGGGTTCTTCACATGCCTAAGGCTGTTAACTGGGCCAGATGGTTTAAGGATGCTGACATGGTAACTATAGCGCTAAAAAGACGCCACAGGACACACGCTTGACTTGCAACTGATGTTTATTACGCTACGGGAGTATTTATACACTCGCTCAGTGGGTGAAACCTATCAGATGCAGTGCTAATTATCATCACCAGACGCGACTGCAGCTGACAGGTGGCGCCAGCTCAGCGAGTGCATAAATACTCCCGTATCGTAATAAATATCACCTGCAAGTCTAGCGTGTGTCCTGTGGCGTCTTTCTGTGTCCGTGTCTTTTTAGCGCTGGTTACCACGCCGGCTTCTTAACGTGCATTGACACTGCACGGTACACGAGCATAAGCTTCACATGCCACAACGGAAATCACCAAAAAACGCAGTTAAGCAGCAGTATTGCAATCATGTCAACAAGCATCAAAAAAAAAAAAATTTGATTAAAATCGTTAACACTGATCCAAGAGTTACATTTCCTGTTTGGAAAGCAAAACCGAGGGGTCCCTTACACAAGTCCCTTTTCCCGATTCCATGCAGCAAGCTTCCCACAGCTCCCTGATTGCCCTATCTCTGCATTTCCGAGTACTGTTTGAAATCAGTGCATGTTAAAGAGCCCCACGTGGTCGAAATTACCCGGAGCGCTCCACTACGGCGTCCCTCATATCGTGAGAGGCTCTGAGATGTTAATCCTACACAGCCACACCAAACGTAACATAATCCTATTTACTGGCCGAATTAAACCAATGCACATTCCTCAATAGGGGAATGATGAAGTAGCCAGAGGAACATGCAGCAGAGAGGCGTGCATAAGTGGCTTCAGAGACCGCCGAACCAAGGGAACGGCGACTCAAATTGCAACGAGCAGCAGGACTTATCGCAAGAGGAAAGCCAAGGAACAACTGTAAGAACATTTGTGTGCAACTCGAATTTTCAAGCTTATAAAAAGCTAAACAAAGATAAACAAAGCAAAACAAAGGCGAACGTGCTAGCGCATTTAAGCCGCATTTAGCTTGAACAGGTAAATCGCGGCCATTTTTTTACGCAATCTAGTTGTTGGACAGAAAAGAAACGCACCAGTCACCTTTAAAACGTACATACATACACCTTACAACGTACATACAGCTTCCTTTAAAACAGTACAATAAGGCCGTGCCGCTGACTTTCTGTGTTAGTGTCTAGTTTCTACGTCTAGCGAAGTGCAGCCGCATATGCCCATGCAAGAAGGATGTCTGAAGTACAATTTGAAACCTCTAACGAGGCCAAAACGTAGTAAGAATTTTTCCGGTTTAACATGCAACCTATTGGTTTAGTGCGTGCTTATCAGGTGTCACAAAAATACGAAAAGTGGCAGTATACTGACGTTACTATAGATCACTAAGGGCAGATGTTGTGAAACTGTTGTGTCCCCTTATTGCTTTTGTGTGTGTGCGCCCCCGCGTCCTCCTCCTAACGACAGTTCGCATCCTCCTCCTAACGACCACTCAATCCTCCTCCTAACGACCACTCGCATCCTCCTCCTAACGACCGCTTGCCCCTCGTCGCACGCTGTCGCCGGATGCCCCCCCCCCCCCACGGTGCGCCCCCGCACCCTCCTCCTGTTCTGGGAAGCCACTCCCTCCCGTGGACGCTTCTCCACTCCCTCCTTTCTTCGGGCGGCCAGTTCGGCTCCTGCCTCGGTCGACGCTGGTCGCACCCTCATCGGCTTTAAATAAACGAAGTCTTAAAGTACCGTGTGCGTCTTCGCTGCATTCAACACAGCGACCGGACACGACAGTGGCGACGAGAAAGTGGATTCGACCCGCGCTACGCAACGCTATTGACAAGCCATGGCTACGCGAGGGTTTCCCAATCAGATACCAGAGTTCAACGGCTCATCGTGGTCATCGTGGGTTGGACGCCTTCAGTTCTACTTTGAAGCTAACAACATCACAGACCCAGCCTTGAAGAGGGCCAACCTGCTGACGCTGTGCGGGGAGCAGACCTACGATACTGTCTGCGCCCTTATTCAGCCAAGCACACCAGCGGCAGTGTCTTACGACGACATCGTAAAAGCGCTGCAAAAGCACTACGACCCAAGGCCATCCGAGGTCTACAGCCGGGCTCGCTTCCAACGACGAGATCAACTGGGGGCAGAAACTGTGAGCGCCTACGTAGCCGCGCTCAAGAAGCTCGCTGCCGACTGCAATTTTGGAACGCTGTCGACAACAGCTACCGGGCAGGAGGGAGACGCAGCTTCTTCTGCTAACACCACCATGCTTCCCTTGGACGTGATGTTACGCGACAGATTTGTGTGCGGACTGAGTGACGAGTCACTGCAGCAGCGCCTGTTCGCTGAGAAGGACCTCACATTCAGCAAAGCTTACGACATCGCCGTTCGAGCGGAGAGCGCCGGTCACCAGCAGAGAGGGATTCGCCGGAACACCGAGCCGGTACACCAGACAAGCAACCAGGTGCGCAAGCCTTCTGTTGTTGTAAAATCGGTCAAAAAGGCACAACGCTGCTGGCGGTGTGACGACCAACACAACCCCCAGGGATGTCGATTCCAGTCAGCCACGTGTAATTTTTGCCACAAGCGAGGGCATATCGAAAGAGCATGCATTACGAAAGGGAGACTTGCCAAGATAAAGTCACCTTCCCAGCCTAATCACAGCGTCAACGCCTCAGAGAATACGCCGCTATCTGATCTCCATGGAACAACATCAGCAACACCATCTGTGTTGTACGACCTGAACACCATGAATCTCGGCACGCGACCGAAGATTTTTACAGAAGTAAGCGTACATCACCAGCTGATTAAGTTCGAGGTGGACTCCGGCGCAGCCTGTACTCTGATCAGTGAGGACACGTTCCGAACTTCATGGCCATCTGACGCACCCGCCCTGCAACAAGACGACACGCACCTACGAACGTGGTCAGGACAGAATCTGCCACTATTGGGCTCTGCCAACGTGCAGGTTAACTACAACGGCCAGACCCATATATACGCTACCTCTGCTTGTTGTGAAGGGCACAGGATCAAGCCTTCTAGGGCGAAACTGGTTTTCTCCACTAGGCGTGATGATATGCGGCATACACTAGACGCCGAGCCAGAACATGGTTGAGCAACTGCAAGAGAAATACGAAAGAGTATTCTCGGAAGAGATTCCAGGAAACGAAGGGCCCCCGGTCACACTGGAGTTGTTGGACAACGCGCAACCCAAATTTCTGAAGGCCAGGCCGGTGCCGTTTGCTCTCCGAGATTCAGTTGAAAAAGAGTTGGACAAACTGGAGCAGCAAGGTGTCATCGAGCCGACGCAGCATTCCATCAAACTCTCAGCGTACGACTACGCTCTGGTCTACCGCAATGGGAGTAAACATCAAAACGCCGATGCGCTAAGCCGTCTGCCACTAGACGCAACTGTTGACGAACCATTTCCACCAGGAGACGTTCTGATGTTCGAAGCACTGCCAGAACCTCCGCTTACAGCAGGCACAGTTGCAGCATCTACGCAGAAGTGCGCAGCTCTCCGGCTAGTTTACACAGCTGTTCAACAAGGCAACGTGCATAAACTCAAAGGGGACAACTTCGACGCTTACCGCAGGCGAGCTACAGAGTTGAGCACCCATCGCGGCTGCATCATATTTGGGTCCCGAGTTGTGATGCCGAGAGAACTACGCGCACAAGCTATGTCTCTCATCCACGCCGGACATCGGGGCATCGTTGCAATGAAAAAGTGTGCCAGAAGCTACATGTGGTGGCCTGGCATTGACAACGACATCGAAACAGTGGTGCGAGAATGCAAGCCTTGCCAGAGCAGCCGGAGCGCCCCGCCGAAAGCTCCTGTCCCAGAATGGGAAAAGCCAGACACACCATGGCACACACTGCACATTGATTTTGCAGGACCAATTGAGGGCTGCACTTTCCTTGTGGTCGTAGATGCCTACACAAAGTGGCTTGAGATAAGGCAAATGGGACAGACGACTTCGGCAGCAGTCATTGACAACCTCCGATCACTATTTGCAACGTTCGGCCTGCCGCGCAAGGTAGTGTCGGACAACGGAACACCGTTTGTGTCTGCGGAGATCCTCAAGTTTTATCGCGACAACGGGATCTCATCAGTTACATCGGCCCCCTACCACCCAGCGACAAACGGACAAGCCGAGCGCTACGTAGCCGAGCTAAAACGCGCCCTTGAAAGAGATCAGACAGGCTCGCTGCAGCGCCGCCTTGCGCGCTTTCTCTTCAAGCAGCACACGACGGTTCAGAGCACAACAGGCGAGACCCCCTCGAAAATGATGTTCGAGCGTGAAATGCGAACCCAGCTCACAGCCATCCTCCCCGAGCCAAAGGCAGAGACGTTCCGGGAAGAAAAAGCAATTCCGCGCTGCGGCACGCTTAATGAGGGGCAGCGCGTCCTCGCCCGACAGTTTCTGAAAAAGCCACGCTGGGAGGAAGCTACAATTGTCAGACGCATAGGCCTGCGCTCTTGGCTCGTCAACATACATGGCACAGTAGCACGCCGACATCTCAACCAGCTGCGTAGATTTACGACGCCGTCTGAGAGCTGTCCGCCAGCGGAGAGAACACGTGCACCATTTTCCCACATAGCCTGGCACCTCTTCCCGGAAGAAGAGACTTCGCCCAGGACAGACCCAGGAGACACAGCGAACAACAGCCAGCCTACAAGTGTTTCTCCCCCGAGCGCACAAAGCCAGCGCGCCTCCACGCGTGAGCGCCGACCCCCTGCACGATACCAGGCAACTTTCTAAGGGGGAAGGAAGTGTTGTGTCCCCTTATTGCTTTTGTGTGTGTGCGCCCCCGCGTCCTCCTCCTAACGACAGTTCGCATCCTCCTCCTAACGACCACTCAATCCTCCTCCTAACGACCACTCGCATCCTCCTCCTAACGACCGCTTGCCCCTCGTCGCACGCTGTCGCCGGATGCCCCCCCACGGTGCGCCCCCGCACCCTCCTCCTGTTCTGGGAAGCCACTCCCTCCCGTGGACGCTTCTCCACTCCCTCCTTTCTTCGGGCGGCCAGTTCGGCTCCTGCCTCGGTCGACGCTGGTCGCACCCTCATCGGCTTTAAATAAACGAAGTCTTAAAGTACCGTGTGCGTCTTCGCTGCATTCAACACAGCGACCGGACACGACAGAAACAAAAGGGAATATAACTCTCCCTCAAAGTTCTAACACAATGACGTCTTGCCGCGTGCGCCATTCGGTATCTCTATCACTGCGAAAGATATCGGCAAATGTGCAAAGCAGTGATGTTAAGTAGCTCAACATTAACGCGGTTAATATAAAACGAGAAAAAAGCGGGAACGAAGCTCGAACGGCGCTGCATTCGTTGCTGAGCATTGCCGAAATACAATGTCGATCCAGGTAATAAAATGACCTTTCCATCGCCAAGCGGCTACAGAATCCGCCCACGCTCCACCGCTCAGGCGAAGCGCTCGCTGCAGAACGCTACCGGACAATGCCTGGCATCGGTAGCCAGAAAGTACGGCCACTGAAGTTTAAGGAGTCCCTTAGAGACTTTGAGTGGTGCAGAGAGACCTTCGCATAGTCGTCAAATGAGTCTGGTTCTACGGAAAGAGGCTTCCTTCGAGTGCAACGACAAATGAGCGTTTGACAAGCTCAAGGCTACCTCTGCGGTGTTCTGTACTTATCGACACGACGGCATCCGCAGAAACGCACAGAAATCAAACGAGTGCACATTCGCGCACTCTGACTACAATCCGACCCGTTCGAGTAGAGCGCATGACTGTTCTCTTCATGTGCTGTGACCTCTCTTCAAACACGGTTAAAGAAACTCCTTTCACGAACCTCGTTTGGCGAAGATGTATGAAAGCGAACGCACTTGCTCGGGGCTACGCGTTCCTCTTGACATTTGGGCTCAGACGAAAGGGAATCAATGAGTAACCCCTAACAGGCTCCACTCCACGCTGCTTGCTCCTATCTTGAGCGCGCCGCCGTTTTCCATCTGTCACGCCGGGTCGCTTTCCATCTCCGCCAGGGGCAAACAAGACCCCTTCGTTGGTGCGTATCATTCTGGCTATTCAAAACCGAAATAAAAAGCCGGTTTCTATTCCCTAGAGATGCGCACAGGGGGGAAAAAAGGACACGACCGCCCTCTTTGCTTGGAAGGGAAATCTTGCACGAGCGGTAGGGCTTCAAGAGCAGCTCTGTCACGGATGGGCAGTTGCGTTGTCGACGTCTCCGGCATCCTTTATCCGGAAAGGGCAGCGGCGTTAGCCAAGCTAAGAATGAGCTACGCAGTACGCGTAACAATAAACAATCTAGGACTTGAGCAAGCGGAACTCAAAAACCGACGTTCGCGGCGCTCGCCGGAAAATCCTTTCGAATGCGAGCGGAATTGGTTGACAGCAGTTGTTTTGGGATCATCGTCGCGGTCTCAAACTTTCGACCGCGTTCACAACAATGTATGCGCTCCGGCATCACTTCTGCGCTGCATCCCTTTCGCCGAGGACGCCCCTAAGAGTATACACCACAACAGTCTTCTCGTTGAGCGCCGTTCGCTCGTGTTGATATTAGGGAATCGCGCCCGTTTTCTACTTTCCAGACACTCTTTCTAGCACTGCGAATTGATGAAGCCAGAAAGTCGGGATACGGACCGATGGCATGGATGCGGGTGCATGGATGCGGGTGCACGTATGGAGTATGCTCGGCCCGAAGGCGGCTAGAAATGACCTGACAGTTTAACGCGGTACACTTAAGGTGCAGGGGTCTGATAATATTAAAAAAAACGACGCATAACATTCTGACGAAAATTTCACGTGCTCTTATGATGAAAATAAGTCAGGTTTGTGGGATTGATGACAGGCGAACAGTTCACGGCGAAAGCAACGTTGCCGAAGGCTTCACATGGAGAAAGCATGCAAATATGTCTGCGATGCCTCGGAGAATGATTGTACACGTGGACGGAATTCGCGATCTTTTGCACTAACCGAAGCGAGGTGGTGACAGTTCATTGGAGGCTATAGTCGCACATCTCATAGCGCGATTGATGGTACGAAGGAACGCGAGGAAAGGACATTGCATGGCAAAGCTGCAGAGAAATTTTGATGCGACTCTGGCGCAACGTAAACCACAGCAGCCGAATGCACGTGAGACTGACAGCGTTCTAACATCTCCCTTCACGCACGCCACTCGAAAACAACTAGAGTTATCGTGTACCGGTTCCGCGGTGTTTTAAAAAGCACCGGAGCATGGGTGGCCGGAGGCAAAAACGAGAATGTATGGATGAGATAGTTGAATATTTATAGACTCTTTTACATTAAACGTTAGTCATTGCACTCATCCCGGCACAGAATGGAGCGCGGAAGGCCGGAACCTGCAAGATCAGTACAGCAGACAGCGTACCGATGAATGCCCTGTCTCATGTCACGAAAATTTAAAGCAAATGGTAATCAATCTCATGCTCGGGCTAGAAGTGATGACAGTCAGATACACTGGCCAATTTCATAACATGCCATCATTGTAGAATCGACGCACTTCCGCACCAGGCACGGCTATACGCCAACCAATGCCATGAGACTGCTTTCTGGCAGCGCACCCTTCTGTAGATAGTCTGCTTTTCATTTCGTCGCTTCCAGTATAGGAGTCGAGGGAAACCCGAAGAGCGACGGAGTAAATTAGGCCAACGTGGGCAGAATACGAACTGACCGAAAACTCAAAAAGAGGCGCGGTGCCACCACAATCGTGGGCTTGATCCGTCCAGACACGCGTCCGGGAGAAAAGAGAGAGGATGAGCTGCACGCTCGCGTTGTCTGTGCCTCGCGTTACATCGGATTAAGCAGTGCTAGAACTGGGGCCAGTTGGTTCCGCATCTTTGTTTACTGCGCACTACTGCACACAATTACTGACGAGCAGATCAGACGATAATACAAACAAGCAGAAACGAGGCGCGAATCGTGGGTTTGATCTTTCGTGCGCTAGACAGCGCCTCATTTGTGCATGTCAGTTTCTTCGTCTGTCTCATCGCCAGTAGTGTTGCGTAGTAGCACGCAGTAAACCAAGATTTCGGATTACGTCCGCAACACGGACTCGCTCGCGGACGTTGTATAAATGCTTGCTTCTCCTTCTACCTAAAAGTGCGATGAACGTCCATAGACGTCAATTCGGAGAAGCAAAGGCCCCAAAGTTTGGTCGGTAGCACGTGTCGCAGAAAAAGATTTTGCTTTCAAATTTGCCCCTTTTTTTGTTTAATATGATGAAAAATAAAAATCATACACGTCGTTACGGCTTTTCGGCTAACTTAAACGGCGAGAAATTGAGGTTGGTTTTAGGGAAAGGAAAGGGCGCAAGAACTCTCTCACTACTCGGTGGACACCTCAACTGCGCCGCAGGTAAGGAACGAAGAAAGGAATGAAAGAAGGAAGAGACAAAGATGTGCCATAGTGGAGCGCTGCAGAATAATTTCGACTATCTGGGGGTCCTTAACGCGCAGTGACACACCAAGACGTCCGCGAAGGGGTGATTCCTGGCTGGGGTGAGCACTGCGTATTGAAACACATGCAAGCAAACTTTCAGAAATATTAGAGCGAAAACACTGCTTCACGGGGTGAGAATCAACCAGAAATCTTGTGGCGTCCCTGACCTCAAGGGTGCCGAAATAAAATATTGCCGCGACTGGGTTTCGAACCCGCGGCGGCGAGAACGATCAGCTTCGCTGCCCACTGCCCACAATGCTATAGTCGCAGCCGATCACGCCTTGAGTTAACCTGCAACATACTGTCTCGCTTTGCACATCGTCGTCGTCTTCATCAACTTCCATCTGCGGCGCAAACAGAAAATAGCTTAAACTCGATAACAGCTTAACCTGAGTCTAATACCATCGCAAAGCGTGGCGGCGACCCAGCAAAGCAGAACTATGAGCCAGCCAGGCTAAACATACGCTTTCGCACGTCTACTGGGTTTAACTACTTTAAAAGCCTACCACTTTTACGCATTTATCGTGGTGTTTTACAAATCTACCTTGAAATGAGGAACCGCCCTTTGTAAAACTCTTCTTCATAGCACTTGCCAACCGTTCACGAACGGCCACTCTATCGGCACCTCGTAAAACGAGATAAATAATTGGGAAAGTTTTCCTTGTATGTGTTTTTATGGATCCCGAAACACGTCTCGTACCCTCAGCGGCGAGCGACTCCCATGCGCATGTTTCGCGGTGTTCTAAATATACATCACCTTCGAAATGACGCTTCATACTTCCGTAATCTGTTCTAGGATGAACTTAGTTGTTCTTCAAGAAGGGACGACATCATAGGTGCATTGTGAAATTAAAAAAACTGCCTTGAAAACTTTCACTTCCAAGTACATGTCCAACATTCTTGGACAAAAATATTGAATATTGAAGGTGCCGTTATGGAAATACTGAAAGTAATGATCTATTGTTACAATGTGTAGCAAATCTTTGTTTTGAAGTTTTTCGATCGCTGGCATGGAGCAGTTAAGACTGCCATAAAAAACCAACGGGGAATGCTTTCGACGATCGCAAAAACCTCGAAAAGCATAAAATTGCAGTCTGTCAGCGGAAGATCTGCGGATATAATCATTATAGTTAAATCTTACAATATATGAAAATCGCATTCACAAACTTTTTGATATTCAAAAATGCTTTTTTCTGGAATTGTTGGGCGATTACTATGGGCGCTAACCCTACTTTTGACCCTCGGCGAATCTGGCTGCTAAGCACCTAGATTCAAAACATTCAGGCCATGCTTTGGCATCCTTGTGCACCGATTAAAGACGAAGCCAAGCTCCCAGAAACGAAGACAAAGATATATAGGCGTCAGATTCCGAAAACTACTTCAAAAAGCTTCCCAGGACTGCAGAAGCGAACGAAGCCCCCACAGGAGTAACATCTCTTACTTTGCTGTGACGAGAATCTTGCCACACAAAGGCTGCGCTGAGTGGCGCATACATCGAGCTAGTCCGGTGTTGCCAAACCCTGTTTCCCCACCAGGCTATGGAGTGAATAGCTGCGCTGCCGAGCCAATTAGGCCAGCGAGAAATTACGCGGTGCCGCGTCGAACTCGAAGCAACGAAGACGGGTTCGTATAGCCCGCGGGTATTTGGTGACGCGCGTCGCCTTCGCTGCAGGAAGCGTTTCCCCTGATCCGTTCGCGCACGCAAAGAAACGAACTGCCTCCAGACAGTTGTTGCAAGGGAGCGCTACACCCTGTCTCTCTAAAACTGTACACCGCTGTAACAGCCGGAAAATGCGTCAGCTAACCAGTGGGGCTGGATTCAATAATTCCTTCGCACGTGTTGGAACGGCTTCGCCCACACCACAGCTGTGACCATGTAATGATGGCCACGACAATATTACCCAGGCTTCGCCCATTCCAAATCTGGGGGAGCGTGATAAAAGATTCGTAAATTCGATGCGCAATTGTCCATCGCTGGCTGTGGCTTCCACGGGACTGCACAGCGCGATTTCAGTGGGGCGGAGAACAATCACCTCGCCGTGGACGCGACGCAAAAGAGGAGAAGTGACGCAGTTGAAATGTCCCGATTCGGTATAAGCCACGCGCAGGAAAATGAGACAGGTGCCGGGCAATGAATTCACAGGCAAATTGCCGTCCACCCGATTTTGTTCGCTTCTTTTGTGGGCGTGCCAGGAGACTGCGTATAGAACAGGGTTGCGCGTCTAGAGGCCTCCGCGCGACTGCTATCGCGTACAAACTGCAATGAAAGAGTCGTGTGCGAAAAAACAGGCTAAGGAAAGTCGTTAATGCGGAGCTCCTGCACAGAAACAGATGCCGCGTTTCGAGTCGACTCATTTCGAGGGGAGGCTGAAGCGTTGCCTTGAGAAAACAGTCATGAAAGACTCGCCGGGAGAAACAAAGACGGCGGGGAAACATTGTACGGGGCCGTTCACAATATAGCGGCTAATGAGAACAGGAGACGAAGAACACCCGAATACGACGTTTTCGCCGAGCTTACGTGCTGCTGTGACAGCCGGAGAAATTCTCAGCCAAAATGACTAAATTTGTAGGCTTGATTGGCAGTGGTGAGGAATAATTAAGTCGTCGCCTAACCAGAAAATACATTCAAACACGTTGAAAAGCATTTTACGCAGCCGTTAGCAAAAGCCCTCCGTGACACACAGCACGTTGGTGACTTAATATCACGTCGTGTAACCTCAGTGTGTTTCGGGTAAGGCCCAGAGCGCTGAGTGCTACCCTTGCTTTGTAGCCTGCGCGACTAGCGTCAGAGTTACATGGCCTCACACATAGCGGTAGCTCTCAACAAAACACGTGCCGTCATAGTAGAGCTTTCTATGCCTTGCTCCGGGACCGTTTAGGTTATATTGAATTCACAACTTTCAGATGGCAGCTTTATCGCTTCTCCCCCCCCCCCCCCCCCCCCCCCCCCAATTATGCCACGCACACGCACTTTCTCAAAATCTTTCTTAGCCGGCACCTCGTTTCTGTCAGACAGCATAGACAATCCGGCGCTCACAACAGACTCCCCTGTTTCTGGCATCACACACCTAAGGTTTCTCAACCTCTCAACCCAAACCTCTCCCACCCCCTCGTCCTCCCATTTCAAAATATAAATGCTGATGAACCCTTCGTATGATTTCAGGTGGCGTTGTAGATCGTACCCAAGCGAGATATTGCGAAGAAAAGGCGAAAACCACCTTCGCTGTTGATCCAGAATTCCAGCAAGAAAAGCCACGAAAGCAAGCAGAAAAAATCAATTGCTCCATGCCTCCCTGTTCATGCAACATTAAGTAGCGTGTGTCGATTTTACACAGCCCAGAGTTCGGCCCAACACCTCTTCGACCAGCCACTCGAGAACATCCCCGGACTACAGCGAAAAAGGGAGACGATGGGGCAAAGCAGGAGCTGATGCATAGCCAAGCGCTGCTGCCGGCGTTTGCGTAATTCAATATGCGGCTCTTGAAGTGCGTCCCACCGATGAGCGCGGCCTTGAATTGGATTATCGACGAGAATGGCTTCGTTGCATGGATGTTCTGCTAGCGCTACTTGCCGGATCGTCAGCGCTTAAGAGAACAACAGGCCACTTGTAAAGCGCGCACTGCGGCGAAAACAACCTTGCAGAGTTGAGTTGCGAAGAATGAATAAAGACAAGCCCAGGGCGTTCTCAGATACCGCCATTCCGCAATGCGCTAATAGCTCAGCTCGCCAAGCAGTGCCCCACGGATTACCTGCCGGAATTAACAGCCAAGCGGGCTTCGCCACGTACGCAGAGGTGGGCGCCAGTAGTAGCATCTAGACATCAAACGCACGTTTAAACAAATGTAAGGAAAACAGACGTCTGAGCTTTAAACAAGGGCCGCTCGTGATGCTGTCCATTGGTTGTGACTCCGTCAGCGCAAATGGGCCTGAGTGACCGAGGGAGTGTTTCCTGGCAAGCAGGACGACGGACAGTATCAGTGAGAAAATATTCCGAAACGCAGTGTTTACTCTCACAGGAGCCGCGCGAAGACTTCGAAGCGAATCGCACTAGTATTGCAGTGGTTTTCCGTGAGTGCTTTCATTAATGTTGCAACTACGTTCCAGCAACGTGAGAAGGGGTGTTCGAGCTATAAAGCTTCATCTCACGGATAGACAAGTAAATAACACCACGAACCAGTGCCGGGGTATATAGGAAGGATGCTATCATTTGCAATAGTTTATACACTGCTTATTATCCGAGCTTCAGAAGAGGTACACGTTGAGAAGATTTATTAAAAGCTTTCACAATACAGATACAAATGAAGACGAGAACGCTGAAGAAAAAGTTACCGAGGAGGTCCATGACTATGGGACCTCCTTCCGTATAAATTTGTACACCTTACCTTTCCTTTTTGATTGCAGTAAACTGATTCCGATTCTGAAGTAAAACATCAATTTTTACTAGCCTAGAGATGACACTGGAGTCTGGGAGAATGTGATCATCCTCCAAACGCAATACTATACTAAAGGTGTTCACTGTGAAGTAGCTGCAGGTGGCAGAAACCTGACGCTGCCCCAATATTTTCTCTAAGATGAATGGGGAATGAGAAAGGTCCCATGTGATAAAGAAAGCCTATACCATGGAACAAATGCAAGCAACTGGCTCAAGCAGTCATTGGCTCTACTTTGCACAGGAAGCAGATGCAATGTTTTGAACTTTGAATACGAATGGCTCCAAACTATACAAATTCACTGCAATACCCAGGCAGCGAAAAACTGCGATGAAACTTCTGCACCCAACCATTTCGTCGGTACTGATCCTTTACACTTAATACACGTAAAGTTGTAAGCAAAATATTATAATTGTAATTAACAAGTTAATCTAATTTCCTAACCACTAAGAACGATGAAACTTCTGGTGCATACTTAGACAGACACAGTAAATTGGAATCAATATTGAAATCGTTCTATCATCGACTTATGAGGCAGTATGCCACAGAAAATTTTACATTTCACCGGCAAAACTAGATTTTGCAGTCAGTGGTGTTCAGTGTTTCGGCAAGTCTTCTGGTCCTCAGGCAGTTGAAGCTTCCATTTTGTAAATAGGTCATGAAATGCTGTTTCTACAACAGTGCAGTACCTTCATACAGTTTTGCGAGCATAACCAAAAACTGTCGGCATTCGCCAAGCCTGTATAGTTCGTGACACGCCGACAACGCAGAGATATATAACCATAGGCCCTAATGTGGTTAAATTTGAACGCTATCAATATCATTTAGAATTAACTTGCCGCGCCTTCGTCACAGTTATCCGTCTACCGTGTGGCCCGTTAGCTTAACAATGCAGCTACGAGGAGGAAATCTGCGCGGGGCACGGAGCAGCAACTCTGTAGCCACACTAAATGCAATAAAAAAGTTTTTACCGATAACTTAACAGCGCAATATGTGCCTTAAGGTCATATCCAGGAAGCATACGATTTAGCCCTACCTGATGCGTCCTCAAGATTTTACTCATTTTCAGCCACAAAGTTCACCGACCATCCAACCACACAGTTCGCGGACCGAGGCGCGAATGTGTTTTAGCCCTAAGCTGTCGAGCACCGAGCCGGGCGCTTTATAAACCTAAAGTCTCCATCTCCGCGCAACTTAGAGCACTTTCACCGCGCACGCCGGCGCGACCTCGGCGGACGCGGCCGAGAGGCGCAGGTGTCCAGCGTAAGCGGATCTGCGCCCCAAATCCCTGGAGTAGATCTTCCGTAAGGCAAAGGGAAGGCGGTTAAGGGAACGCGGGAGTCTTTGCTAACATACCGCTGCATCGGCCAAAATTTCAGCCAGAACTGTAGCCGCTACTCGCTAGCACTGCATATACTGTGTTTACAGCCTGCATTACAGACTTTGCCTTAAAACGACGGCGAGACGTAGCTCGTATCATGCGATGTGTTAAAAACCGAGCATAAGTAAAGAACGAACACAAGAGAACGTAGTAAACGACTACGCGTCTCTTGTTTGTCACTACCAATTAACCCATGATAAGCGCCTGAAGGGTTCGTGGTTTGAAGCGGTCATCAGGTTTTAGACGAGAATTTCCGCGAAGGGGCACTACGGATATATGTCCGCTTCAAACCTCTGAAGGTACAGCCATGCTACCGCAAAGGCACTATGACTGCAAGGATCGTTAAGAAATTCCGGAAGCTGGGATAAAATATGTGCATAGAAGTCGGAGAGAAATGTAGAAAGAGGGTGCTTAGTGGGAATTCGTAACCTCGCTAAAGATAGCATGGCCAATACAGACGAAGGAAAAATATATGCGCTTCACCACCCCGTTGCTTTCCCGGCTGACCCAGAGCTCAGCGACTACAGTACCGACCACTAAGGAGCTACAGGCTAATTAGATATAAGCGCAAGTTCCCTTCAAGAAGGTACCTGCGATCGCCGTTGGACGTACCCAGCCGGTATCGGGGCGCACAAGAGAGATCGCAGATCGCTGTCAGGCGAAAACCATACCTCGTTTTCTACTCTTTCTTTTTGCCGCGGCGAATGGACGCCACTGTTCCCTGTTGCAATCACACCATACTATAATCGGAAGCACTGAGATCAATTGCAAACGGAACAAACTGCAGACCAAGCACCGCGGAAGTTGACGACCCGCCCATCACGCTTACTACCAAGCAGCTGACTCCCTACAGTTCGTTTTCTTTGCGCTCATACAGCGTACAGACACAATAAACTGCTGCGTGTACCTGCCTGTACACCGCCCCGCTTAAAACTATGCAGTGTTGTGAACAGGCTTCAACTAGCGTAAGCCGGTCTGAGGAGGAGTGCACAAAACCCATTTGCCAGTGCGATCTATTCCACATTGGCTGACGGCTATAGGCCAGTATGTCGTTGAAAATCGTGACCGATCAATCGCTAGTCCTTCTGGCCGTGCAAGCAGCGCAGTAAATGCGATCCCTCGTTCACCAACGCGACCTAACGCCACTCACAATGCTGCATCGTTTTCTCGCGCGAGTGTGCACAGGGCGACAGGCCCCCCTCCTATAGGGTTCACTCAGGCCGAATCACGCCTGCCTATGAGGTCAACGGCAAAAGCGTTCCGTACACAAGAGCCAGTCCGCATGACGCGCGAAGTGCTAAGGTGGGACTTTCTGCTTTTCCGCTCACCGGGCTTTTGTGGACGTCAGCGAGAACAAAACTCTTGCTTCAGTGAAGACGCTGACGCTCGGTTTATACACATGAAATGGAGCATTTCTCAATACTCTTTGTTTTTATTATTTGGAAACCTGCTGTGCAACGTGGCGACAAAGAGCTGCTTGATTACTGAGTTCATAACGAAAAAAAATGCACAGGGAGAAAGAACCGTACGCAGGAACAATGTCAAGACGACACATATGCTGTCTCTATGGGGAAAGTAGTGAGCTAATAATAGCAAATGACCGGAGCAAGCGGCAACTTTGATAAGCAGATGCGAGGCTTATTCACATCACACGTCAGCAACCGATGACTCGCGCAGTGCCAACTCCTTCCTTGCAGGAATACAGACAAAATAAACAAAGACAGCTGCAATCCTACAAGTAATTTTCTATGAACGAGTTCGTAGGAGACACAATATATGTACTTGCAGAAGCGAGCAATGCCGGCGACAGCCGTGATACATACTGACCGCTTTTTAGCACCTTTTTTCGGGGGAAAGTGCTTCTGACCATTGGCATAAGAACGTGAATAAGAGAGGTTCCGCGGACATCACTGAAAATTACGATCGCCGCTTGTTGGCGAAGCAAGGCGGGCAAGGGAAGCAGTCCGGGGTGCATGGCGACCATAGAAAGAACCACGAAATAAGGACATTGTACCATCATGCCGGAACGAGCTCAATGATCCGTAATATGAAGATCTGGGGAACAAAACACTTGCGCACGTATATGACAGCGCGCTCGCTGCCGCGTTGCTGGAAACTGTGCACGACAACAAGCATCACCTATGGCACACGTGCAGGCTTATGTGACGGACGTCTTCATTCTGCCGCGACACCAGCGCACACACGGCCAATGCTCACAGTACGGGCCTTGTAGGAAAGGGGTTCGAGCAGGTCTATAATGCCTTGCTCCTTTCAGTCTGTATACAGTTACCGCTATGCTGCTTACCGTGACCGCCAGGCGCAATTGCGCATGCGCGTAAGGCTCCACGGTGCCAGGCGCAACGGGCCAATCTGTGCATGCTCAATGGCGGCTGGCGATGCCGGTGGCTGCATACGCTATTTTAAAAGTTTCTAGTGACTCAAGCCCTTTCATTTCGACCGCGGTGATCTCCGCATCCCGCGAAGCTGCGTGAGAAGGCACGCGCATGAGACGGAATAAGGGCGCCCACTTTTCACGGAGAGACACCTGCAGGCTCTCTCCAGCTGAATCCTTCACCAAGGTATGTTGTCAGCTATTAGAAATTTTTAGAACAAGGCGCAGCGTCGACGATACAAACAATGAGATAATCATATGTGTCGTTCCTGCGTGTGTCGTCTCGTTCGTTGAAACTTTCCCATGTGATACTACCGTGACTATAATTTCACAAGTGACGTCAGTGCCTGAGAGAGGAGACCGTGTTCGGGCTTTCTCCGTACTGTTTTTGTTTTAGGCACGCATTATGTTCTACTATCAAAACAAAACTGGAAATCAGTGTGTATATTTCCATTGCCCCCCCCCCCCCTCCAGTTGACAAAAATAACATGAAAGGTTCAAAAAATTTATGAATTCACGCACGGCACACACTTTCATGCCCACGGAATTTCAGCCCTATCCTTAAAAAAAAAAGATAGAGTTATGTACAATGTCCTCTTATCTTCTGAAGCAGCTTCCGCAACTAAAAACCAGCCACAATGCCCTCTAGTAAAACAGTCCACCGCGTGAGAAGAAAAAAGTTACAGCAGCAAACAGCACTTCCTGGGTGCACCACAGAAATTTGCAACCTTCCATCTTTAATTCTTGTTTATGAAAAGCGATCTTTTTTTCTGGGCACGAAGTGGTCTTACCATTCTGCATAAAGCAGGCATTTAAAATGTTGCCGGCATCACTGACTTCGTGAAAACTGCTCTAGACGATTAAAAAATTCCATGACTACAGCGCGACTGACGGGACAAGAAAAAGGAACCACGCAGGGACAAAACAAAGCGCTGAAACAAGTATAACAATGTCACATGCAAAAGGGCCCCTAGTACGAGAAATGAAGTACGACAAGGTAAGCTCTTGGGCGAGTTGGTGATTATCCCACCAAGTCACCAACGCATTCAAAAATAAAGTTTGAAAAGTCTCGCGCACAATCGTAGACGCCGTGTCGCAAAGGAGCATAGTTAGATACAACTGGAAAACGCAGCCGCAAATACTCCTCAAAAGAACGATTCCAACCAATGGTGCCGACTTATAGTCATGGCGTCGCCAACAGTACGGCATTGAATTATGTCCGGCTGTAGGTGGCGTTGAGCAAGTGGGGTATGTGTACAGAGAGGGAAGACTAATGACGCTCGAGAAAAGACGTGTGACTGGAGAAACACCGACTCCACAGCCTCGCTGTAGGAGCGAACGCAATGATGGCAGTCTGGGAGCCGTGCTTTCGTGCTGATTCTCTATGGTGGAAAAAGAGAGAGGCAAGAGAGCGGAATGCTCGACATACAGCCTGCCGAGGCGATGGACACATACAGAAAATACAAAGGGAATGCACCTTAATCGTCTAATGGACCTTTCCGAATAAAAGTAATGTGACAGATCACAATCGTTCTTTTATTCTACTAAACGACAAAAAAAAAAGTTTTTTTTTTTTAAGAGACAGCTTCGCACACAGCGCAATTGGGCCGCCAGAGACAAGGACAAACACGCAGCCCCTCGCCCCTCTTCCCCACCTGCAGCTCCAAATCTGTCACTTGCACAAATACTGAACACAAAAAAGAAACGCACTTGCGATACTTGGGTGGAGGCTCCAAGTGAAGGCCATAAAAGAACGGGCATAGCATTCACCATACCGGTACAGTGAAATACCGTTTTCAATGTACGCGCAGGCCGCCTTGCCCAAGCCAACTTCCCCCTCCACCCCCCCTCCCCCCTCTCTCCACCTTTTTTTTTTTACCACGCAACTCCACTTGAAAAAGACAGGCGCTCAAGAAATTCTAGAAAGCAAAATAATAAGTTCCTGAAACTATGAGGCGGCTCACCTCGCATTCTTGCAAGCTTACGTCAAGCAAACACGCATGTGCGTGTTTGCTCGACTAGCTCGATTCGCCCGCTCCATTCGCAAAACCGTGGCGGAGAATTTCTGCCCAGTCGCGAGAGAAGTTTACCCGCCGCCATTACATTGCCTCTGCGTCTCTCACATCCTCACCTATCACACGACTTTGATTCTGAAACGTTCTTCAGCAAGATATGAGTTATATAAACTTTAAAGGAAAAAATTAGCAGAGACGTGTATTTACCTCTTTGTTGGCAGTACAACAGCATTAGAAGCTCTTTATCTCTCTGCAGGAAGTGATGCCACAGTCTGGTGATGTCATTTGCCTTTAACCAATGAAAATTACCCGGTCTGGTGACGTCACATTAAATGCTGCCAATAAGATTTAGATGGTCTGTTGGCGTCACTTCGCTTCAATAAGGAAAATTTTGTGACCGATGCTACATTTTAGCGTTTAAACATGCACGCTCGGCCTGCTGTGGCTTGCCACTTGTTCCCAAAAGCGCACCTAAACATAGAAAATTACCTTTCCATAATTTAACCTGCACTTATACGCGTGAGTCCGCCGCTCTGCACGCCTTCGTTCCTCAATACTCAGATATTTTATGCGCAGTGCACTACACTAAAAATATCAATTTGTATTATACCACGTTGCATAGAGATGCATCGTTTTCTGAGAATAACAGCACAGGCTGTGCGCCTATTCATTCTCACAGCTACAATGCTGCTTGAAAAAACAAGCTAAACCTCAATAAAACGCGGCAGAAGTGTAAAGTGCCGCTTGGTTCGCTTCATTTTAATCTCGGAAATCCAAGTACCTTGCGGAAATCCTTGTGAAACTGAGGACGGAGCCAGCTTTATTGCCACCCGAAAGTATGGCAGCCCCTTCTCCGAAGACAAAGATGTGCGATGATGATGCATTTTTGCAGATGAACACGAAGGTCGCACACTGTGCTTACAGTATACCCAAGTCATTTCTTCGCTCGTCCACATTCCTTTCTTTCTTCAACACTTGGTCGTATGTTGTGGAGGCCTAGATGAAAAGCTAGCAAAAATAAACGTTGACACCGTCTCAAAGACGAAGCAATTTCCGATTTCAGCAGCGATTTTGGCGCGGCAGGCCAGAATTTAGTGACAGCAAAAGCTTTAGTTAGATTAAAGGGAAATTACGCTACCGGGAAATTTTTGCAACAACGACGATCTCAAAAAACTGTGCAGCTTTCCTTCGAAGCCACTCAGAGGCGGTCAGGCGCTCTTCGATCGAAATTATTTCCACCTGTGAAGTTGCTGCAAGGTGCTGTGCGCCGTGTGAGAAAGTACTAAAATGAAAAAGAGAAAGCACCTGAATCGTATGCAGCCTGCCCTACCCCTCTAATTAACGCTCGAGTTCCACAAACTGCAGTCGCGAGCGTTTAATAAGGGCGCTAGTGTGCTTTCGGCCAAGCGATGGAGCAACGCCCGAAACTCCGAGAACGGCTTGGAGCGTCAATATTGACAGAAGGACAGCGGCATCACAGGAGTGGACCGAAGGTAGCATCCCCTGGAGCCGACGTTCGGCCGTGCACGCGTCGATGGATGCCCTTTCGCTGGTCTACTGTGTGTGTGGTCCTTTCTACAGCGGCGGCCTGCATACGCGGCTGATATCACTGCCGTCTTTCGACATACCCAATATCGCCCGAACTACCGACAGCAAGGAGAGAGAGAGAGAAAGCGAGAGCAGAAAGCGAAGAGGAAGGAATGTTAAGCAATTTAAGGTCCGGTCGTCCAGCCTACACACGGGGAATGGAGAAATAGAAGAAACAATAGAAAAGGAGGGAGAACGCATTACACCCCTCATAGTCGATGGCAGATGTACGATGGCGTCGGCGCCAATGCTAAGCTCCGGCGCATTCTTTTTTTTTTTTTGTACCTACATAGCTTCCCAGTGCTTCCTTTCTGATTAAAGAGTAAAACTGTGTGAGCTACGGGCGACGTCAGACAATCAGGGACCGAATCTCACGGACCTTGGCGCTTACAAACCATTCGTAAATGTGTCCGCCCTCGTGCAACGGTGAATCCCGATAGGTCACGATAAGACAGGCAGCGCTCCGGTCGGCCACGTCCCGCCCTGTGAACTGGGCTACCATGACGGTAATTTTTACAGCCATACACCTTTAATGAGAAAACATTACTAGTCCCATTACGAGAAAAGTTGGTGGCGTGTGTGTGTACTCGCACATCGTACAAAATATCCCAGCAGTGGCAAGAAAAATTAGGTGACGTCATCAAGCGCCCGTAGGACGCACACAGCAGGACGAGCACCGCCACTTCAGGCAATCCTGTTGTTGTTGTTGTGACTGAGAGAAGGATGAAAAGAAAATTGCACGGGCCTGCTACTGGCTCGAGCCAAGCCACCACCGCTGCCACGTGCAGATAGAGGAGAGTTAAGAGAGCAGAGGAAAGGGAAAAAGGAAAGAAAAGACGCGCGTCGCAGCAACAACTGCGTCCGCCGGAGCGGACGCTGCTCAAAAAACAGATAAGCGGCCGAAGCCGCGCTCGCCGAAGCGAGAACAGATACTCAGGCAATCCTATACATTTCATTCGTTTATATACAGGGTGTTTCACCTAAGACTTTCTGCAATTTTTAAAAATAAGCTATTTGAATTAGATGCGCGCTTTTTCTGGCATAGCATTGTAAGTGGTTTAGTACATCATAATTCAAATAAGACGTGCTAACTAGCAGGCTTCTTAACCAATATTTAATAGTTAACTTTTAAACTATTACCGTTGGGCTCCTTAATTATTGAGAGGCATGCAGCCCACCGTAAGTAATGTCCATATCCGTTTTTAGAATTTCGAGAACGCGATTATCCTCGGCGCTGTGGCCCAACAAATTTCGCCTACATCGCGCCAAAATGCATGCGGTTTGAGAAGCTTGCAGGCAAAGCAACCTCTCCAGTGAAACTAACTCGTCGAAATAGCCAAAATTTGTTGGGCCACAGCGCCGAGGATAATCGCGTTCTCGAAATTCTAAAAACGGATATGGACATTACTTACGGTGGGCTACATGCCTCTCAATAATTAAGGAGCCCAACGGTAATAGTTTAAAAGTTAACTATTAAATATTGGTTAACAAGCCTGCTAGTTAGCACGTCTTAGTTGAATTATGATGTACTACACCACTGACAATGCTATGCCAGAAAAAGCGCGCATCTAATTCAAATAGCTTATTTTTAAAAATTGCAGAAAGTCTTAGGTGGAACACCCTGTATACTGGCCACTCACCGATCTCCATGTGGCGCCAGCTTTCCCGACATTCGTATCAAAATTGTGACGCAACCGTTTGTCGAACAGCGTTCCGGGTGGTGTGATACTTTTTCTCGTTGCATATGGCTTACATGTGCTAGTCAATTTGGAGTCTAGCTTGAGACAGATTCGAACCGACGACATATGCACCTTGCATTGTATGGCCTCCCAGACTTTCGTTCCAGAATTGTTTGGCTTGGTTTATGGGATTTAAAGTCACAAATCAACTCAGACTATGAGGGGCGCTGTATAGTGGAGGGCTCCGGATAATTTCGCCATTTCGCCTCCATCAAAATGCGACCACAGCGGCTGGGATCGAACCCGCGTCTTTCGTGCCAGCAGTCGAGCACCGCAACCACTGAGCCACCGCAGCGGCTTTATAGAAATGTGATGCAACCGTTAGTCATACAGCTTTCCGGGTGGCGTCATACGCGCGCGTGGCGTCATAAGGAACCAAACATCTACGTCTTGCGCCCACGACACGCAAAATAGGCCAACCTAATCGCTGTACAGCGAGGAGGTCCAATCGTTGGCGGTCTGGTTAGCAACCAATACGAAAACACAAACTGTTAAAAAAGAACTTTAATGCATGCACAAACAATGGCGTAAACAATGCACCCAGGGACAGCAATGCTTTTGCATTCCAGCCCGTAAGTAGTCTGTGTCAGCCGAATTTTGTGTTTCCTATTCAGAGTCCACAGGAACGGGAATTCGCCAAAAGACGTCACAGTCGCTTAGCAGCCAGCGCCACCCAGCGAGCGGCGGTGAGTGTACAGGAGGATCGCTGCCCAGGTGGCACTGCAGTTATTCAACTAGGTGCCGAAAAAAAGCTGCCGTCAGTCGCTTGGGCCGCTACAAACGAGAGAGCACATTCTGAACGATTATATGCCCGCGTTTGGTTGGTAGCACTATTTGCCTCGCTTCTGTAGACATAACCCAGATAACTGACACGCACCACGCGTGGCTTCGACATAGCGCAGAAGCTCATGCCAATAAGCCCAGGAAGGTGGCGTGGAATAGCACCAAGAGCGCCCCCAAAACTGCTTGCTCCTCTCGCTATGCTGTGTGTTACGGCGCTGCACTCGAATCGGCAAACTTCAGCTTGGGTTCCGCAAGAGAAAGCGTGCGGATAATTGTTTCGACAAGACTGCATGGCCTCGAGCGTTGAATTCTTCAATTTTTCTTTTCGTCCAAGAAATTTAAAATAGCCCCGCGCTTTCTTGAATAAGGACACGTATATTACACGACGGAGCCTGTGTTGTCAGCCGCCCCGCAGATCGCAGCGAAGTGCACGCCGTCGATGATAAACGCGCCGCTGTACTTCCTGACAGTAAACGTTTGTACTTTGCTTGCGTATAGATTTCACCGTTGTTAGACTTGTAGCACAACCGCGCGTCCGGTCATAAGGTACCGTTCGGCCGTTGCGACCATTGCGCTGTGTTTGCCCGCATTTGCCATGCGGTCGGTACCGTAGTTAGCGTATTTACCGCATCAGAGTGCTACAACTCTAAAGCCGACATCAAAATACTCTCTGTGGCCTGCGGCTGTAGTACAGCAAGCAAAATAATGCAAGCACAGTGCAGTTGTCACTCTGTGCGCGCTAGATGCGAAGTTCCGGTCTCGGATCAGCCGAGCACGAGCTTGAGGCGTTTCCGCAGGCAGGAAACCGTACTGAAAGCATACGGCGGTTGGTAGAAATAGGGAAGACAACAGCGAAGGAATGGAGTAATTAATAATTATTATCCGGTTCATGAAAATATCCCAAGTGATCAAACAGTTGATTCCAGCTAAAAAATGTTGCCGCCACCTGACAAAAAATCTTCCTTAATTCAATTTGACAACTTGAGATATTTTCTACCTGGGACAAAATGGGTGACATATTTTTGAGAGAGCTATATTTATTTGCATATTTTTTCAGCGTGCGCCCAAAGTTTACGAGTGATTCACGTACGCAATTTTTTTAGGGCACGGCGGGCTGACAGCTTCCGTAGAAGAAGCGCCTTCTCCGTAGAGCTATGAGAATTTGTGCTTAAAACAAACTAGTTGCGAAGGATTTTTTTTCTCCCAGAAACATTTGCACTAATACAACGATCCCCTAGCCAGAGGCGGGAGTCTCGCTTTTACAACAGTTCCGAGCGGTAGTAAGCCGGGTTGGGCCTCATTTGGCTTCGCACCACCAACAAAAAGCTTGCCACATATTCACGAGTAACCAGTGGATAATTATTTTTACATGCAATTTGCATTCATGGTGTGTGCGATGCAAAGTTTGCCGCGGGACAAGCGCTATCGACAGGAACTGTGAAATCGGTAAATAAAAGGGGGTACTGAGCACAAAAAGACACGGACAAGAAGATAACACAACAAGCGCAGTCCGTGCCTTTTTTTGTCCGTGTCTTTTTGTGCGCAGTACCCCCTTTTATTTACCATGATTGACCGACTAGCCCAACAAAGTACGCTCTTAAACTGTGAAACAGACTTCCTGTTGAAATATCGCATGTGCAAGCCTCTGCAGCAGACAACGGTGCGGCAACTCAACGGTTTGGTTTGGTTTAGGTGGGTTTAACGTCCCAAAGCGACTGAGGCTATGAGAGACGCCGTAGTGGAGGGCTCCGGAAATTTCGACCACCTGGGGTTCTTTAACGTGCACTGACATCGCACAGTACACGGGCCTCTAGAATTTCAACTCAACGATTTGTGATTAAAATCACCAGCGTAAGCAAACTGAGAGCGTAGCAGGACCCGCTGCCGTGATCGGAGTGCAGCCGTTACTGCTCGCGCAGCGGCGAGCTTATTCGGCAGCAGGTTCCTCGCCGCGAGTGGCGCTGCCGTCGGCGCCGGAGTTCCTTCCCGTTTCTTCTGCTCGTCCCTCGCGCAGTGGCTTCCCCGAAACCGCGACGACCGGCTGCCTCGGCTGCTGCTGCGGCAGGGGGCAACGATCCTAACCTCCGAAGGGGGAAGTCGCCAAAGAACACAAACAAACGGAGAAGAGTTGAGCGGGGCGCACTTCTTTTCTGGGCGGGCAGCTGCTCCCGGAGGGAAGCTCTTCGGCGAGAAGTGACGATGACCGAATGAAATGACCACAATTGTGTTCGATGGTTCGCTGTTGATACCGTGAGTTCCTGATCTTGGCACCCCCCATCCTACCTCGAAAAGTTTCAGTACTTAGCTCACAAAGAAGGAAGCGAAAAGGCGCCCGTGTACTGTGCGATGACAGTGCACGACGGAACAAAAAAAAAACCAGACCAACAGAAGACAGGGAAATTACACAGCAGGGGAACCTGTGTGACATAAATAGAGGAGAAAGCAGGGGGAAAAAATGCAAGCATATTCAACTCACAACCAAGGTATGACCCCACAATGAATTATAAAGAATGTACGTGCGGGTGCGTTAATATGTTCCTTTGGGCAAATGTATTTGTGTGCTGACCGCAGCTGAATCGAATGCAGATCGAAACGCCCATCCGCCGTGCATGTCGACCTGTTCATTCAAGGCATGTGATAAATCTTCGGCTTGGTAAAATGAATTGCGTCGTAGTGTGAAGCGCGGGATCATCTACTGTCCGGCGGACCACTGGAGCTCTGATGTTCTAAGCTTGCTTGGTATACGGAGCTGCTAAAACTTCATTCCTGTAGTTTTGCTTCTTCGACATACGAGGCGTTGTAAAAATGTTCTGCAGAGTGTCGTGCCTTAGCGGACGCGGCGTTTTTTGGTGAGAATTACTGGAACCATTACAGGGCGCGACGGCCACATTTCTGACTGTTGTGAAATGCAAAAACGACCCCCTTCACAGGTTTCGGTGCCCGTTAATGAACCGCGTGTGCTCGAAATCCACTCAGAACACTCCACTATGACGTGCCTCCATCCCGCGGTGCGGCCCTTTGAAGTATTCATATCACCGCCTAATTACGGAAAGCTTAGCTGCAGGGGAAGCTGAATTGGGAAAATGCCGATCCACTACATCTCATTTACTGCAGTGACAAGGTTCAGTGATAAGCACATCATGAGGTAAGTTCATGATTCATTAGTAGCAGTGCTCCTCGTAGATTACTGCCGCTCTCGAGCAGAGATGCGCAACCACATCGCAGGATTCGTACAGGGGAAACAGTGGATCCTTATAATCCAGCAAATGCGGTAGATCGGTGCACACCCATTGGCGGACTATGAGCGAGGCTATGCGACCACCAGAATGGCCTTCGGCGCCGATATATAAACTTTCAGGGACAGCCAGTAGCATTACTTTCTTTCACTGGTGTTCCAGTGTCAGCTGTGGCCATTTTTATTTGTACCCGAGTGCCCCGCAGATGCAGTCCTTACTCGCTGCGTTGGGCGTCTTTTCTTCGCCGTTCTTTGCGGCCGAGTCCCTTCGTGGCGAGTCCGCGGAGATGAACGAACAAATGAGCTATAAGGGCATATATGCTTTATGGGAAGCAGTAACAGAAGCATGTACAAACTTATCGCCGATGCATTACTGCGTTCTGGCTGCCGCTTTGTTTCTGCTAGTTTCTTGTTTATTCTGTCCATATTGCGTGCCTTCGATGCCGTGTTTTAACTGATGTTCGCCAGCTACACTATATCAGCCTGTGGACGCTTCTACAACGTGAACGTTCGCACCTTGGCTGAAGTCGATTACAACGCTAAATCTTTGTGTTTTAAATGCAAATAAGCTTGTGGCACGGATGCGGTTGTGACCAGCCTGCACGCTTACGTCGGCTTTTTTTTTTCTATCCGGGATCCTTCCATGTTAGTTATATAACTGGTCATAACGTCCCTGTGACATATTTTGCGACAAGATGGAGCCGGTCATTGAGCGGCACCCCTCTTCGAGCAGTGGTGTTGCCAACCTTTGTACGTGGTCGTGCATTAAGACGAGCTCTCAACTCCTGACCCTCCTGGAAGACCGCAGCCGCTGGACGCTGAGAAACCAAAGGGCGAATGGTCCCAACGGCACCGCGAACATGCACAGATCCCTTAGTGGCCAACAGCTCCGTGGTAAAGTCGAATTCGCTTAGCCGCAAGGAGGAGGCTAAGGAGAGACCCTTGCTATCTGAGCTGCATTGCACAGAATATGCCGGAAGTCACCAGTGTTCGCAAGGCCCACTTGCAGTCTTTGGCCAAAGGCGCAGCCGATAGTAACACTGGGCGAAGCGGTGTCGTCTGCTTCATAGTCTGCTGCGCATGCGCTGACGCGCTTACACGGCGGCCAGCTAGGGGGAAGCCCTCACGTCCAGTTTCGAAAAAATGTGACGTAACGGCCGTCCTTACTTCTTTCCTTCCTCCATGTAATGCTATTAAGCAAAGAAGGGAAGGGGAATGAGGGGCTCGTTATAAATATGAAAGAAGCCGACAGCCACCGAAACCAAGGGGCACAGGGGATTTTTGATTAATTTATTTGTTTTGTGGTGTTGATCAATTTAGAACATTACTGAATATGTTATCGCTTAAAGCGAATTGATAAGAAAAGCAGAAGAAAAAACCACATGCCGCCGGTTGGATCCCACCGGCGGCATGTGGTTGTTTTTTCTTCTGCTTTTCTTATCAATTCGCTTTAAGCGATAACATATTCAGTAATGTTCTAAATTGATCAACACCACAAAACAAATAAATTAATCAAAAATCCCCTGTGCCCCTTGGTTTCGGTGGCTGTCGGCTTCCTTCACATGTAATGTTATGGCATTTAAAATCTTTCGTCGAAAATTTTTAGCCACCCAGAGCTCCTACTGTAGTGGAGACCGCATTTGTTTGCGTATGTTATTGTATGGAACTGTGAGCAACACACCCTCGACCATTCTTCATAACAGAGACGACATTGCCGCGTACGCTGCCGAACAACGCCGCTGTTTTCTGCTCCTGACACTCTCCTACCTTCGCGAAGTGGGGTTTCGGCTTTCTGTGTCCCTCCACTCGCAGCCAGGGCGTTCCATCGAGCCTCGCTTCCCGACTGGTCTGTGTCTTTTGTGTGCGGTTCGCCAGCGGCGGCAACGCACGCAGCGAGGTTTGGTCCGCGCGAACATTATTTGAACACGGCCTCGCGCGATAAATCAGATCCCCCCATTACCGGCCCGACAACAATGCCGGCCGGTAGAGAGGGCCCGATGAGGTCGGCGGAGGCGGCGGTTATTTACTTCCAGCTTCTACAGACTGTAAAGAAAACCGTCCGCGAACAAACGCGGAGATAAGATACGGACGGTTGCAATTTGTCGGGCAGCCCGGAGTATTGTGTAAGGCGAGCGAGTGCAACTGATTAACTGCAGCGCACCCGTTCGTCGAATAATAAGATGGGACCACAGAAAGCAGACCACAACTAAAAGGGACCAGCCTACAGAACTTTGCAAGGTTTCTGTAAGAGGTGGTGGTAGGAATGTAGTGACAATGGGTTGGTACAGGACTGATTAAGTGACTTAAGAATAAAGTTTTTGTCCCTGAGTTTCAGAGTAGCGAGGGCTTACCCGTTACGCGAAAGCACGTGACGCATCTGAAAACTTTAAACCAAAAGTCAACCTGAGAACAAGCGGCCTTTCGGAAATAATGGTCTTGCGAGTATGTTTTTGCAGGCTAGTTGGTGCCTAAGCATTCTGGGTTTTTTGCGCAAAAGACATGACACAAAAGAAACGAGGTAGACGTGACAAGCGCTTGTCCTGTCTACCTCGTTTCTTTTGTGTCGTGTCTTTTGCGCAAAAAAAAAAAAACCAGAATAATGGTCTTGTTCACAAATACACTACTGAATGAGTTAATCTGTGAATGAATGAGCTGGTGTTTTTTACAGGTGCGATGAAACGAACATGTTTCAGTGAAAAGCCGGCGAAACTATCATACAGGAGACCGCGTCAACTGCAGGCGAGTAAATACCCTTCTAAATAGATCAGTGACCCAGATAGCACTAAGTGAACCACTCCATTTGTGAGCAAGTTTTTACGAAATCGATAGGAGTGAATAAAAGTATTACAGCTGTTTCGGACACTTTCTCAAAACAATGTAAGCCGAACACTACATATTCGATATCTCTGAGATGGTTTGGTTTGGTTTGTAGGGTTTTAACGTCCCAAAGCGACTCAGGTTATGAGGGACACCGTAGTGAAGGGCTCCGGAAATTTCGACCACATGAGGTTCTTTAACGTGCATTGACATCGCACAGTACACGGGCCTCTAGAATTTCGCCTCTAAAGAAATTCAGCCGCCGCGGTCAGTATCAAATCCCCGTCTTTTGGGTCAGCAGCCGAGCACCACAGCAACGGAGCCACCGCGGAGGCACCTCGGAGGTGTAAGCTTGCAACCGCAATGCGTGAGGAGGAACCATAAAACTATATTAGCGAGCATCGACCTCATACGGCTCACACGAGATCGCAGGTCACCAGCACGCCTTGATGAGTAGGCCTACTAAGTGTTTGCCATGCCTCAATACTATTTTCTCGATAAAGTCTGGTTCAGAATTTCAATAAGTTGCACAGCGTATTCACAAGGCAAACAGAAAAACCTCATACCCAACAATTCTAGACAGAAGCATTTTTGAGTGGGAAACCGTTTATAAACGCAATTTTTTCATATAATGTAAGATTTCACTATAACAATAAATATATCCGCAGATTACCCGACGGCCGTCTTGCAGTTCTTTTCCTATTAACGTTTTTCTATCGTCAAATGCATTCCCCACTGATTTCCTATAGCAGTCCTAACTCTTCGATGCGATCGATGGAAACCCTTCAAAAGAAATATTTAGAAGCATGTCATAAGAATGGACCATTACCTTCAATATTTCCATACAGTATCTTACAATTCTCCAATTTTAAAAACTTTTGTCCGAGAATATCGGACATGATGCTGTCTTGCAAACGCGCTGTAGTTCTTGCAACCATGAATCACCGATCCTATCTGCAAATTATGTTCACCCTGTTCCAGAAAAGCTACTCGCGAGCGACATGAAAGGAGAAATCGCGGTCAAGAAGGCGGAGAGAAAGTACTAGACATATTTCCTTGTTGCACCATCTCGCATCCTGCGACTTTCGCCGCCCCAAAACGCGGATCACTCCTTTTTACTCGTCGTTAAGTTACTTCAGGGAGTACTTATCCCCCACGCAGCCTTTCGCGGACAGCCGTCTCCCAGTCGCTCGGTAATTAATGCGCAACGTGCGGCTCATTACAGCTGCGACGCGTTAACAGGGCTCACAAAGCATTACGGTACCCTCCCTCTAAAAAAAAAAAAAATAAAAGCTAAAGCCACACAAAAGCCGCACACAACCGGAAGGCTAAGTTTCATTCAATATTCACCGGATAAGCGTAAAACTGCTCAGGCTGAATGAAGGGGACAATCAAGGTAAAATTTCAATACGAGGTAGGAATAGGAAACATGTCTGCTTCTGTTTGTTAGAAGCCTGAATATGGGCCTCAAATTTCACGTCGGCGGCTTTGAATTCAGGTTTCAGGTTTTAATCACCTTCAAAGGGTCCAGGTGCACTCTAGAAGAGTTTACTCAAAATATTCTTTTCTGAATGTTTCTGCGAATAATTTTGTGAATTCTGCGAATATTCTTTTGCGAAGTACATGTGGCTCAAAAGCAGGATTTTGGTGAATCAACGAATCTCCCGGAACGGAGCATGGGTGGGCATCGCAGTTCGCCAGACTGCGCAGATTATAAAATCTGCTTCTCCGGCTCGCCTCGGCCAAAATTATCTTGCAGCCGATTGGAGGTTTTCGCCGATTGCGGATAATCCAAACGAGTTCCGACGTTAAATTACTAAAAACAAAAAACCTAGACTATCAAAGCTACCTTGTGGTCTGTGTTTGGAGTTCAAATAGGCCAGTAGTTTCAGCATGAGAATTTTCTATAACCCGGAGTAATAAATACGGAACACGCGATACTTGATGCAAGTGCACAGCATGGCGCGGAACTATAGCCTCAACGGCATTCTCAGGGTCGGTCATTTAAAGATATAAAAATTAAGCACTGTCTCTTGACAGACGTTTTCCGCAAAATGCCCGCTACGCTTGCTTTATGAAGGTCATAGCGATTCAATTAATGCGCGTGTACCTTCACACCGATTTGCACTGTAAAGCAAACCACTGCCCGTGTTTCGCATAACTTTCTTCTTGCCGCAAACAGCGAAAAGCTATCATTTTTTGCCTGTCATCGGCTGGCGCCGGAAAGCGCAGCGGCTCAAGGCTCGGCGAGAGTTGTGCGTTCTGTCTGGGAACCGCTCGCTACGCTGCGTGCGTTTCACGAGATCCCCGCGGAGGCGAAGTCGCGGAGGCACCGCGGCGCTGAGGGGAGTTGAACCGCCGACGCTGCGGACGCCACCTTTTCTGCACATGCGGAAGGGCTGTTCTGTCCTCACGAAAGAGCAGAGGGCGATACGCTAGGGAGTGCGCGCGCCCAGTAACCGCGCATCAAGGCTTTCCTCGCGTTCCAACCACGTTGGCCGAATGGTGCCACCTTTAGCAGGATGCGAGGTCATTCGAAACTGGACTTGGCCCACGATTAGGTGCAGCAGTGTTGACGGAGCTTCTCTGAAGCGCACATACCTGAAAAAAAAAAACCTGGCAGCAGGCCAGGGGACGCTAGCCCCGATTTTTACTGGTAAACGTCCAGCGGTGAGTTTCGAACCAACTGCCTCGCAGAGCCACGACGGGCGCCCAAAACACTGGCCCACGCGTCAGTGATAAGTAAAGTGCGGTTTACTCCCTCAACATGATTCCCTTGAACACGGAGGAAATTAGGTTAGAAAGTTATAGCATAGGGCGATACGCAATCCGCAACCGTAATCACTTTCAACGCATCGCCAGTGCGCACGCGCTGATTGGTCCCGACGTGGCACGCGTGCGCGCAGCTTGCTGACAACTGGCGCCGCCAGGCGTTCCGCGCACGCGCCGTGGCACTCCGCGGAAGCGCGTTAGGGCAGCGCATCGCGCTATGCTATAACTCTCTCCTCTACTGAAAGTAGCCCAGTAAACCGGGCGACGCCTAAACTACCCTACTCCAGGAATGCATGCGTGCTGATGCGTGTTCTTAGATCATAGTAATACAGTTTAGGCGTGAGATTTGAAAGCCAAGTCAAAAAGTTTCGCCCGTCTCGAGCGCCGGGTGAAATGTGGGGCCAGTGCGTATACTGGGAGCGTAGGCAATGAGCGCATCCCTGCAAAGAGCGTATGGAGAGTGTGCGTGGACAGGTGCATAGCACATGCCGAGAAAGTGTCACGTAACGCGCGCAAGAGTGGGGAGCTGGTTATGGAGCGGTGCCGCAAGGCAAGCGATGAAGTAGACAGTGAAAGAAAAGAGAACGCTAGTTTTGGCCCCAGCATAACAGAGAGTTAGCACAGCGCGCACCACTACCGTTTCCGTATCGCGCGCCATCACTGCTCGCGTGCTGGTTAGTCAATATGTCTCAGGCGTGCTGCACACAGTTCACCGACAGGAGGCGCAGTCTGGCTGCCCTCACAGCGATTCTGGTTGGTCTCGACACGGCAGCCGTGAGCCCAAGCTCGCTAGTGTTCTAGTATATGCTCCTGCGGGAGCATATATAGGAACACTTCAGCTCGCGAGCCCGTGAGTAAAGCCATCGGGAGCCCTCACGGCAGACTTAGGAGCTATACGCAATCGCTGCCTAATGTTTTCAGCAGAAAATCACCTTTGTGAAGCCACAGATACTTTGCTTCGCAAGTTTCTTATTGTAGGTGAAAATTTAAAACACCGCGTAGCTCATACAGCAAAAATTAACGCTACTCTTAACTAACACCACATTTCTTAAGTCTTTGCAACCACTTTCAAGAAACAGGAAACCAGAAATTCTAAGCCTCGTTCAAGGAGCACCTTGTGCACTTGAACGGTACTTGGTCCTACAGGACGGGACTTGACGTACGGAAGCCGGACGCACAAATTTTGCAGACAAAAGTGAAAATGCGGTCGCCGAATGCATTCCTGCATTAAAAGTTAGCGCTGTGTGGGTGTTCGTTGCGCCCATTTGCCTCTTGTTGTCCTGCTTTCAAGACATTCAGGTATGGCCATGAAATGGAACTTCAAAAGAGGGTGCCAAGGACCAGGCCGATGGCGGACAACTTTCGCGGCGAGTGCAGAGCGTTTCTTTCGAATGCAGGCAGACCGCTACAGTCGCTGGAAATCGAGCGCGGGGTATGCAGCCACCGCGGCGTCGTCGTTAGGAAGCTACGAAGGACGGCTGAGTAAACACCATCACTTATTTGCGGTGGGGCGACCCCGCCGTAAACGTCGACCGCGGACTGCATTCACAATGTGCGCGACAGCAGTGTGAAACGAGCCTCCGTTTCGGGAGGCCAAGCTGGGCCATTTGTCAGGCGAGCGTTCGTTAGGACGCGATTCAAGTGGTTTCCTGAAAGGGGAGCGCTCTTTGTGACTGCTCTCTTGAGGACGCACGAAAAAAAAAAAAGATTAAGTGAACGCGCAAAGAGAGAGAGAGAGAGAGAGAGAGAGAGAGGAAGGGAACGAGCACGACCAGTGTACAATCTTCTTTCCTTTAGACGGCCACTTTCCGGATCTATTCCTAAGTCTCCAAAAAGCACTTTTTCTGAATTTTCTTGTTTTCAGTTTGGGTTTTATCTTTTATTGCCCAAACTGCCGTGCACTCAACTCCCCTGTGCTTCTGTGCTAAGCGAACACATCCAACGTAAACGCGCCCTCTAAGTGCCATTCCGTTTTTACCACAAACCGATCGAGAGTTTTTCATAAAGACAGCCATGTACGGGCCCTCCCGGACGTTTCTTGTCTTCCGAAACCTTTCATGCGTTTGCCTCGTATACCTTGTGTCGGCGGCCAAAAAGGCTTTCGGAGCCACTCCTACGACTGCACGTATACAGTCGGTGCGTTTTTCTCTACGCGAGCTGCCGTAGCTCACCTCGCATCCTCGCAAAAAGACGGATCTTGATGCAGCTTAGGCTGCGAATGAGGTGGTTCATAACTCGCTGCTGCCCTACACGCTAACAAACACGGACAAAGGGATGCAGCTAATTAAATCATTATCCAGAACCGCAAATTAACGCTTTCGTGTCGTCGCAGCGGGAACACGTGCCTGGCGGCTAGATCAGTCCAAAGAGCAGTTCCTGTCTTTAAACAATAACAAATAAAACCAATGAATTTTATTTGTCCGTGCCAGAAAATCAGTGAGGGTCATGCGTCAAGGCGTAGTGGAGGGCTCCGAGTGAATAACGACCACTTTTAGGTTTGTGACCATGCGATGAAAATCACAGCACAAGAGCCGCTTTCATCAAAGTGCAGTCGCTGCTGCGGGGATCAGACACGCGAAACCGTGCAAAGGAGTCGAATGCGCCACTAAGCAACTGGGCGCGAGTCATTTCCTTTTAGTATTCACGTTGAGCTATTTTTGCTGCTGCCATCACAAGGGCCTCAGCTTAGTCGCAGAAAAATAATTATGCTATACTAGTACGGCATAAATGCGGTAGAGCACAGTAAAAAAGTTGGAGGATGCTTAAGCTTAGTCTTTAAGAGTGGGACGCGACAGCGTGTTCTCATGCCGGCTACAATCTCTGCTTTTCAATAAAAGTTTGGTTTATGGCTTATTTGGGTTTAACGTCCCAAAGCGACTGAGGCTATGAGGGACGCCATAGTGCAGGGCTCTGGAAATTTCGACCACTTGGGGTTCTTTAGCGTGCGCTGACATCGCACAGTACATGGGCCCTCTAGAATTTCGCCTGCACCGAAATTCGACCTTCGTGGCCGGGATCGAACCCGCGGCTTTCGGGTCAGCAGCCGAGTGCCATAACCACTGAGCCACCGCGGCGGCGCTTTTGAATAAAGTGTCTCTCAGCCTGTCTCTGTCACAGACACAAGGTTCGCAGGCACAGTGGCGCCATGTCAGCCTCTACGAGAGACATGCTTACGGCGGAGCGAAATAACTTAACTCACCAGGCACGCGGAAACATCTCTCAGATCATTGTGCTTTTTAGCCTAAGGTATGTTGTAAAAACTTATAATTCATACGGAGTAGACTTCATTTGCTTGCATAACATACTGACCAGCGTCCGTGACGTGTCTACAACTGTCGTTCATACTCCCCTTGTTGTTAAACCCCTTCCTCGGAACTTTCATCCCCAGTACCACATCTCTCGCCGCACTGCTCGCGCTAAGGCCCTTCACAAGTATTACGGACAAGCCCCGGACGCCATTTGGGTAGACGCCAGGTGCACAACGCATGAAGCTGTAGCATTTGGTTACCACTCAGCCCTAGCACAGCCCCTCACACATCGCCTTCCCTCGGGCTCTACGTCTGAGGGGGCAGAGGAAACCACCATCGCCCTAGCCCTTGTACATTCCAATGCAAACTACATCTTTAACGACTCCAAAACGGCTCTGTTCAACTTCGGGAGAGGCAGGATTCACGCCTCTGCTTGGAAGTTGTTGAACATCCCCCCCCCCCAAAAAAAAAAAAAAAAAAAAACTTACCAAACAGGGTAGACCTCCAGTGGGTGCCGGCTCACTCTGGGAATACAGGAAACGAGGCTGCCGATAAATTGGCCCGAAGTTTGATTTGCCGGGCTCAGGACGGCCTCGGTCCAGGCTTCTCGACAGAACGGGCACACACTTTTGCAAAGCTCACGCAAATGCCCCGCTTGGACCGTCGGACTTACTCTCCTCCACACCCCTCCCTTACCCACTCCCAACAGATCCTCTGGAGACACCTCAAGACCCGCTCTCTCTCATCCCCTCAGCTGCTACCTCACTACTGTGGCACCTCCCCTGCATGCTCCCTGTGCGGCGACCCTCACGCCACTCTCTCCCATATCCTTTTCGGCTGCCCTGCTGACCCTCTCCCGCAGGGACATCCCGCGTTATCAAGTTCGGAGGACTGCGAGGTCGTGCTCTCGTCTCTGGACCCGCCATCGCAGCTTGCTGCGGTGCTTCGGGGTGCCGATGTCATGAACAAACACCACATGAACGTCCCGACGTAGAGTGGGACCGTGCGGTGGTCCAGGTACCCAAGGAAGGTCTAAACACATTTGCCATAATAAAGTTTCTCTCTCTCTCTCTCTCTCTCTCTCTCGCCCTCTACAACTGTGTAAAGAAGTTCTCCGTGTGCTACTGCTAACCCCCTCCCCCTCATCCGAAGTAAGGGAAGCTTAGAGCTAACGCAGGATTAGCTCATTTTTCCCCCTACCTCTATGTTTTGCTTAGACATTAATTAATAAAAACGTGGGCAAAAAAAGGCCACCACCAGACTTCGCCAAACTTTTCTCAAATGACAAGCAAAAGAACCGAATCTTCACTTAGGACCTGCTTGCCAGCTAGAACGACGTTACTATAACACTGGAAGGCAGCCGTGAATAGGTTGGCATGGATAGTGCTGCCAAGAATCGGAAACAAGTTGGCTGACAAACACGGCCAGAGAAAGGAAAATACAGAAAGAGTCCAATAGTCGAAGTGGGCTGTCTGGAACAAAGACAACTTGAGTGTTACGATCATGGACCCCAAAGCACGAGACAAAGAAGGGGGTATCAAGTAGAATTCCGTAGGTTGTGCAAGATAGAGACGATGAGGGAGCGAGTGTCACGGGAACCGGTCGAGAACAATACACGCGTACTCAATGAATAATGTTTACAATGAATTCGAGAGGGAAAGGCGCGAGCAGCCAATAAGGGAGACGAAGCGGCGGCGAATCCAAACAGACTAAGTGCACGAAGGAGGCGAAAGTAGTCGCAAGAAGCGCAGGTTGACGCGGTCCCTCCCGAAAGGGCACGTCGACAGCGGGAAACCATAGAAAGAAACAGAGTGCGCGAGCGGACCAGAAGGGGAACAAGGGTATGAAGGGAACAAAGCGCGCGTCTGAAAGGGTGACACATCGGATGGGGTAAGAAAAAGAAAATCCGAAAAGATAACTGTACGGTCAGTCTGATCATCACATTTTAATGGGCTTCCTGCCCGGAAAACAATTGCGAGCCTGTCGTCTTGTCTTGCCCGCTCGCCTCCCTCCGTTTTCCCGTCCGTTGTCCGCGCCCTGTCGGGGGCCTTCTGTCCCTCTTTCCTTCCCGCCTAAATCACGACAGCCTCGCGAGAAGTTCCTCCGACGGGTGGCTGCTCGCCGGCGAATCGCCCAACGGCTCAATCGTTCTACAAACACACAAAGGAGCCTTCCGGCCGCTGCTGCGCCGACGGCGATAGACAGCCGGCCGGGAAAAGGGAAAACACGGGAGGGCTTCAAAGAGAGCAGCCAGGAGGAGGCAGGGGCATTTCTTTCATGTGCTGTCGTTGGGAGACACGTATCCCTGTCGATTTGACTTTGAGCAGCAGCTAGGGCCTAAGCCACTCTGGACGCGTACACAGGGATCTCGTGTATGGCACTTCTCAGAGCAGATAATGTCTCCGTTCTTTATTATTTGTCCAGTGGCGGGTCAATTTTGGAATCGACACTGGAGCCGGCACAGTATGAAATTCCCAACACAACTATGTTAACGTTTCCTACTTTGAAGCCTTGGTTTTGGTTTTGTGGGGTTTAACGTCCTAAAGCGACTGAGGCTATGAGAGACGCCGTAGTGAAGGGCTCCGGAAATTTCGTCCACCTGGGGTTCTTTAACGTGCACTGACATCGCACAGTACACGGGCCTCTAGAATTTCTCCTCCAAAGAAATTCTAGCCGCCGCGACCGGGATCGAACCCGCGTCTTTCGGGTCAGCAGCCGAGCACCATAGCCACTGAGCCACCGCGGCGGCTACTTTGAAGCAAAGGGACTGCTTCTTACCTTACGTGTTTTGTATCTACTCACAGATAGCAACTGACCCAGTTAATGCCCAAATTCTGCAAACTTGTGCAAGAACAAAAACACCAGAACAATAACCCTCATCGCGAACATAAGCCCCATGACAACCATTGCAAATGACCTGAAACACCAGACGGCCCGCAATGCATTTAACACAGCGCCAGTAGCTTTCTGGGCCGTGCTGAGTGAACTGAATACAAAGGATGTACACCTTTGAAACAGAGCCATTATAACGAAACCCTACAATGCATTCAAGACCAGCCGATGCCGCTGCACCACGCCACACAAACAGCTCACATTAGACTGGAAGGTAGACGACTGCCTTCTAATAATGGCTGGCGTACAGGTCGAGAGATCAGTGAGGACGCGGAAAGAATTGGACAGACATAGCCCTGAGTAAGAACTAATAGACTTAATGTGACACTTCATCACTTTTCCACCGCCCCACACCCAGAACAAAAAAGATGAGAATATTTATTTATTTGCACGCAATGCAAGCTATACTGCTCAATAGTCCAAGCAGGATGGCCAGCAAACTAGAAACAAACACTACTCTCAACGCCAAGAAAGAAAGAACGAATAGGAACAGAAGAGATGACAAAAATTAGAACAATGATGACAAAACCTACGTAAAAATACTAGTGAAAACCAGATGGGTCACGTGCCACAGGCGAGCGAAAGGTTCAAAATCTTCCAAATGAGTAATCTATTTCTGTCGCAAACAAAACTGATCGGGCACTGACACACAAGCCTCTGTGCAATGCTGTGCGATGAGCGTCAGTGATCTCCCTTCAAGGCTGAGAGTTGTTCCAAGCAAGAATCTGGCAGTACCGAGAAGGGACTTGCGTTTACATGCCCAGCAATTGCTACAGTGGACAGCAAGATGCCTAGATGGTACTGCTTTTTTTTTTTAATTGCTTCGATGCTCTCGCAGTCACACGGTCACGCATCGTCCAGATTGTCTAATGTGCGACTACATTTTTCAGGCAGGTGTAACTCAGGACAGTTCTCACTCAACTTTTGAATAAAGAAAATTTCGCGTATCGTCTAAGCTGTTCTCAAACGCCCACCAAGGCCGTACATGCATTTAAACACTGCCCAGTCGTCTTTTCCCCTCCTTTCCTCCCCAATTCTAGCCGCCGCTACGTGGACTGGCTCAGGTGACATCCACATCCTGCTGGTGCACACAGGCCATCTGTATGGCGACCCTCAGAGGGTCACCATACAAATAAAGCAAAGTCTCTCTCACCCTCTCTAAATGCCCATGTATGGCCCCTTACGACAGAGAACGTTATTTAGGGGGAAAATAGCGCAGTAGAGTAGTATAAAGAAGTTTAGAATTACTAGAACAACATCTACGGACAGCGCGTGAAGAAAAAAAACATTATGTGAGAAAAACACAACACTTCAACATGTTCTCTTGCAAAGAGACATTTCTATCAGGATATACATTCAACTGCATTTTAACAAACTTCTATGTACGTAAGAAAGTAGAGATTGCGACCTCAAGGTTTTTAGTGCGCTTCGGGCGCTTCTATGGGCAACTCCAGTTCTGCAGAGAACGCCAAGCTATCTCTTATCGCTTTTTTTTTTTTCACAGTTTTGCAGGTCAACCCGTTAATCCCTTTTAGCAGCCATCATGCTTGGACAAGTTCCACCCTCTCTATGCTTTCTGTGCTCTCGCTATAGCCTGCAGCACAAAGAAACTAAGTGTGGAGGTGCCATTCGTAGCGACGGAAATGATCTACTGCGCTGGGAACACTCCCCCAGCGCAGTTTTTCCACCAGCGAACTGCTTCCGAAGCACACGCGCAGTGTGTAGCTTGGAGTGCGGCCAGCCGCGGCCAGCCGCGGCCACACGGCCGACCCCGTCAGCAGCGAGGGCATTGATCTTGAACACCTGAATACAAAAAGATGGAAGAGGACGCTCTTAAAGGAAGATCAACGGACGACCCATTGTCAGCTTTGTGGAAAGTGCTCAGCATTCGAAAAAAACGAAAACGAACCAGGTAAGGGACAGCATGTACAGCCGAAAATTTGTAGACCGACGCAGCGATTAATCACGAGCAGGAAAGGAAACCTTTCTCTAGTTTTATCCGAAATGAGATGAATTACTACCTGACGGACAGAGACTTCGCTTTCCAGCGCCATTCTCTGTCGGAGGACGATTGAAAGCTACGTGGAGGCCCGCAGCCCACGCGAGTGCAATATTCTTTTAGCCGCATCCAGCGCAAACGCTGCACCGTCGAGACAAAGCTGGCCGGAATCTCTTATTTGTGCCTTGAACGGATGTCCTGAAACAAGGAATGAAATCCGAGGATTTATGCTTCTGCAGCGTGTGCGGTCATTGTTTCCTGGGCCGGAGCAGTTCTTGTTTTCTCCTATAGCAGCGTCAAGCCTGTGGTACACCTGAAAGCTTGTGATCTCGTTCAGTATGAACGTACGTGCTGCAAGAAAAGGAAGCGTATTCATTGCTTTATTGGGGGTTATCGTCCAAAAGCGACTCAGGCTATGGGAGATGCCGTAGCGAAGGGCTCCTGAAATTTCGACCATCTGGGATTCTTTAACGTGCGCTGACATCGCACAGTACACGGGCCTCTAGAATTTCGCCTCCATCGAAATTCGGGAACAGTATAGATAAAATAAAGACGAGAGAAGAACCGGCGACTCTATACATTGTGCGGTTTTATTCTTGCAACCAGCGATGCCGTGCACTTATTGACAGCTTAGGCTTTAGCCTTGAAAAAGCACGAAACGCCTAGCACCGAATAAAGCATATCCAATACGGTTTTAGAAAACAAAAGAAAAAGAGAACAAAAGAACGAAAAGCTGCCGTATCCGCGATTACTACTGTTTTCTTTACTACTTTGTTTAATCTATCCAGCTTCTGGTGACAAGAGATAACTAACAGTCTTTTCTACTGTCATAGTCGCATGAAAAATCAAGCAGTTATGGTCAGTGCAGTTGCGAACAGCACGCATGAAGCCTGTCAGTAATAACCGCTGCTATAATTAAAAAGAAAAAGCTATCGGCAGTCATGCGTAACACAACTGGCGCAGAAGTTCTAAGCTCTGTATCACTGAAGACACTCAGAAGAATTGTGTCGAACATTCAGCCGCTAATGCAGCCCCTGACTATAGTTGGTAAAATTACGGGAAAAAAAATTGCAGCAATTAAAAAAACAATTACGAGAAAATATCGAATCATAGTTCATTGCGCAGGCAAGAACACGGAGGCTTGTTACGATATATAGAGTTGCGCATAAAATTGATCTATTTACGAATAAGTGCGGCAGGCACTCGGGAGGCGGACACCACACGGAGCCCTGAGATCGCCCCTCGCAACCTTCAACCTCGTCTATATTCTTCGTGGCTGCTAACGGCACGACGATGAAATTCAAAGAAGCAAGATGTCTCCGAAAGCAAGGGTTGCAGAAGGCACTATAGTATTCTGACAGAGAGGACATAAAATTGAACTGAGCAGAGACAAGCCGCCTTCGGTGGCAACCGAAACCACGAACTACGCGTATGTCGCGTGCGATGCTGTTAACTCAGCTGCACGCGGGTGCCAGCCTCACCATCTGCTTTCAGAGGTATTCGTTGCCAGCCATCGCCGGCATATCCGAGTTGGTAGGGCCCTAGGCGACATACGTGGAGAACGTGGCTTCGGCTTCCACCGACGGCGACTTGTAAATACGTCTTCGTTAAGTGAATACCCACCTGAAAAGACTACTCAATCAGCGTCCCCTTCTGACGAAACAAAAATAACACTAGTAAAATACTACAGCCCTACACACGCATTGGTTTGAAAGACTGCTCGGTTCTTACGTATAAGCCATAGTCCAAAGGCCTTGAAAAGAACACGGTGTCAAAATGCCTCCGTTTTATTATAATCCCTATATAGCCATGGTATTTGCGCGAAGACAAGGATTGCAATTTCACTCTGAATAATCTTTCTGGTGCAATCTTTTTCATCAAAGATCATCGTCTTTTCTGAGCGCTTGAACGCTCACTACACAACATCATTTATATTTGTTTCCCGCGTCGTTGAGCACTGTTGTTTCTTGTATTTGGATGCAGTTGTACCTTTTCTTTTAAATGAACCCTTTGGCTCAATGCTCCACACAGGAACTTGTAAAGTACCGTACTTTTCCGTATACAGCCCGCCCCCGATGTACAGAAAGTAGATTGAGGTTGAAAGTAACCTCGCCCGCTCCACTAAAGTACCGCGGGTAACCCCCGATGTACAGTCCACAAGACTCAATTCTGAGAGAAATTGATTTTTTTTTTTGCTAGATTGTTCCCATTGCCCACGGAGGACAGGTGTGAGCGCCGCGCACAAAAATGTATGTTCACACCGCAAGTGTCACAAAACCCCATAATAGAATAAGTGTTGGAAATTTCATCCGATATTCGGCGATATTGAAAAAGAATCAGCTATAATAGTCCCCAAAGCACAAATTTGCAGCCTTAAGACATGTACAGCCCGCGTACTGTGTACCAGCATGTATATGGTATTCGGAATAGGCAAACAAACTGCAAAGTTTCAACTTCAAGACATGAAGCTCATGCCAGTCTAAAGCGTTGCTAACAATTACGTAAGCACTTTAACACTTTAAGCAGTGAAAGGAAAACAAATCCCGCAAGCTAAGCCTTCCTACCTGAACGCTAAGCCTGGCGTACACGCCGAGTGCTTCTTTTTGGAGTAAAACCAGATTTTAGCCAATTCGCCCCCCCCCCCCCCCCCCCCCCGAACATGTTCCAGAAGTATCAGTATCCAGAAATCCAGAAAAATCCAGAAGTATCCAGAAATTCCAGAACTGTGCCTGCGGAGCCCCCAATTGGCGCGCGGTTGAGGGACAGCCGACAGACAGACGATAGCCAGTTGACGCTACGGAAATTGGGAGCCGTTCTGCATCTAATCCAGAAGCGGCTGCTGGGTCAGTTATTTGATGACTACCGACCCCTCTTGATTTCCGTGACTGACGTGCAGACCCGCTTCGCGAGGAGTTTAACAGTAATTGCTGGAAGCAAGCCCCACTAATACAGGCATCGCGGACTATTGGCACGCGCGACACAACTGTGCGCTACTCCGAGGTTGCGAACCCCGAGTTGACTATGTGACGCACAGCTAATGGCAGCTGTGATGTTGAGAGAATGTTCTCTCAGCCGAGATACCCCCAACGACCGGACAGGTCTCGTGTGAAAACCAAAATGCTGCGCATGCAGATAATTAGGTATGTTAACAAGGACATGCAAAAAGTTGATGACCAGCTTGTGTGAATGAACTGTTTCATGTCCCAAACGTGAGCCAGGCTAATTACTGCCACTACTTATTAATTAGCAAAGAAACACCAAATTCCGGAATATTTTGAGAACTCAGATCTTCCCCCGCCTACTACCCCTAAGCACAGCCCTAATTGTTACCATCCGATTTATAAAAAACGGATAAATTATTACAGTTTGTAAATTAAACCCTAAAAAAAACAATATTTTTTTAATGTTTGCGCGAAAAACTGGATTTGTCCCCTAATATCAAGTTCGACAATACCGGCCGATTTTCACCCCCCGAAACTGAAAAAATATAAAGCCCGAAAACAAAGAACCCTACTTATACAACACACAATGCCTAATAACAACACAAGCAGCGCATGAAGGTTTACAGAACCAGGTGGAGTGCACGCGCATCAAGAAAAAAAGCAGCAGCGAAAAGGTTGACGCACTGCAGTTCGCTCTCAAGCGAAAAGGTTACGCTCATGAAGCGAACGAACTTTTTCGTGGCCCCATGAAAACGTAATCAAGTTTAGACATAGTCACCGGCGTGAAAGTTACATGAACGCAACAGGATTGTAAAACGCCCCCACGCGCTCCCCGAGCGCCGTCGCTCTCAGAGACTCGTCGTCTCAGTCTGCTGCAGAAACAGCAGCTCCACCTTTCGGGGCGTGTCGTAACGCCGTGTGGGGAGGCCGCGAAGAGAACAGAGTAGGTGATGAAAGAATAGCGGGGCGACAGAGGGCGCAACGCACGCACGCCGGCCCCGCACACGCGTGCAGCAAGCGAAACGTGAAAGAGCGTGTGCGTCGCGCCATCAGTTTCCTCTGGCCATGTTGACTCGGGGTAAACCGGCTTTCGCCTCGTTAAGCACTGCAGTGCGCCCCTCCTCCGAGGCTCACAACACGCTTCGTCTCGCAGAAACGTGCAGCGTCGAGCAATGCATGGCCGGCGACCAGATGCCGAGTTCACGCAAGCTGTTCGCACTAGAGACTGTTGTGTGACTGGACGGGGGCTTGGTTGACCGTGCACCGCTGGCTACGACTACCAGCCATTCATGAACAGCTGTTGTGTAGCCGGAGCACAAGAAAATGCACACTTTTGCTAGCTACATACAAAATGCAACAGCATCATCTCGACCAAAACGTGCGGCGATTCCTTGCACCCCAGGCGTAAGCCCTGGCACCGGTCTGGCACCGGTGTCGACTGGCATAGTGCGCGGGAAAATTTTGAGCGCCAAAGAAGCTCTGCAACGTTCAAAGTTGCCGGGTACCGTATATAAAATGCCTCGTGATGATGGTGAATCCGTACACATCGGGGAGACTGGAAATATGCCAAGGCGGCTAAAAGAGCACTGTAGTGATGTCTCCAAATCGGACGGCCTCAAGGCTCTGGCAGAACGCGCAAAAAGAAGGCATGAAATAGCTTGATATCAGATGGAAACCTTTGCTACCGGAGAGAGATCTGCCAACGCGGCTGCACCTGGAATCCCTGATAACAAAGAAGACGCTGAATACTATCAGCAGAACGAAGTGGAATCTATCTTCCCCCGGCTTATGCAAAATCATTACGTCGATTAGTCAAAGCTACTTCAGATGAATCTTACTCGGCCGGTTCCTCATTGTGAACAAGTAACCAGTACGACTTACGCAGCGTCAACTATCGTTTTTAACTTGGTCCGTGACCCAAGATTCATTCTACGAATAGCTGTTACGCGCAGTTAGTTGACCGGAAGCCGGATGGCACCACAAGTTCTAGCCGCCATGGTACTGTACGGTTTTTGGTGCGAAAGTACTATTCCGATGGGTAAACCCCGAGAAAGGTCTTGCGATGTACAGTCGCGAGCAAAAAACATTAGCACAGATCACTGGCGATTAGAATTCGTATATCTCACCACGCGGCGCTGCGGTACGCAGACCTGCTTTCGGGCCGTTTCCATGTTTTGCAGCCTAGGGGGGGACGGCAGGAAGTAAGCTTTATCAAGCGTGCACCCCCGGTCGTTGAAGTGCCAACCCTACGTGACTGCGCATGCGGCATTTATTTTGGCTCGGTTATCAAGCAAAGATGGCTTCTTTTTATTACTGATTTTTTTATGTCCGCGATGGTTTGTCAAAAGGAACTCGCGGGAACAATACCTGATAGCGCTGCTTTTAGCCAGTAATTTTGCTCGTCCGTGGCAGTCCACTAAACCCCCCTAATACTGTAGAATGGGAACGGACCGGCACTCTCGTTATCAGCCTCTTCGCCACCCGCAGCGCCACGCGTTGTCATTCCGGCGCTCTGGTGTTCCGTCTCGTGTGCTAATCTTTTTTACCCGCGACTGTATGTGGGCTTGTGCCAGATAAATAAAATTGCCGTGACTGAGTTTCGAATCCGCCGCACGGACAGATCAGCTTCGCTGGCCTGTGCACGAGAGGACCATGCTATCGTTGCCTTTTTTTTTTCTTTAATGGACTATGCTATCGCTGCAGCCGAATACGCCTCGTGTTAAACTGCAACACACTTTCGCGCTGTGCATTACATGCTATTGTCTTCATCAAGCAATACTACCATCGCACTAATATCGTCGCCGGATGTGCCGACGACCTAGTAAAGCAAAACCATGAGCCAAGCAGATGCTTTCGCACGTCTACTCGGTTTGACCAAAAGTGTAGCGGAATCCCCCAAGGTGGAGTAGATTTGTAATAAGGGAGTAATTACTCATTGACTTCCACCCCAGCGCAGCCATACGGCTACAAAGGAAAACCATACAGCTTCCTCAGAAACTTCGTAGTTAAATAAAAATTCGTCCTGGTCCGGGGTTCGAACCCGAGACCACCGCTTCATTGGAGCAGTCGTTCTACCAACTGAGCTAACCGGGACGGCAAACTTATGGTAGGGCGAGAGCGAATTGATCAATAACTCGAAGTGGGAACAGTGTTGACCAAATGTTTAGGGGAATCCCCCAAGGTGGAGTATATTTGTAATAAGGGAGTAATTACTCATTGGCGTCCACCCGAGCGCAGCCATACGGCTACAAAGGAAAGCTATACAGCTTTCTCAGAAACTTCGTAGTTAAAGAAAAATTCGTCCTGGTCCGGGATTCTAACCCGGGACCATACGGTTTAACCATACGTTAAAACACTGCCACACTTTTCGCGACGCCTCGCTCGCGACCTTCTCGGCGGCGCTCGGAAAGACAAGACTTTGAACCCCCGTTCTTGTCGAATGTCTGGTTTTCCAGAGATCCGGTTTCAGGAAAGAGGATTACTGCGGAATAATTTGTAAGAGTGAACCTGTTTGCCGGCCCCTGTGCCTGGCTAGGCATTACAAGTGCCACGTAGAAAAGAACTATACTTAACTATAGTTAACTATACGTAGAAAAGAAGGAGAAGAAGGGAGAGAAACCGACGATAAGACATTTCACGTGTTCGCTTCAGGTTTAAAGCTCAAGTGCAAAGCTTCGTTGAAAGTTTCCTTGAGGAAATCATGTCAGCGTACATCTTACAAATTTCTCCTTTTGCTTCTATAACAATTTTAGAACAACATAATACCGGAAACTGAAATCGACACTGCGCTTCGTGGCCGTAGGAAGTGCGTTGCGTGAAGATGACGTCAAATATATCGTCGGTGAAGCTACCACGAACACGCTCGGTGCATATACTGACTGGAACCCGCGATTCCGCTCACGAAACGCCTGAAGTGACTTAAAAGAAGAAAAAGAAAACGAAAACTCACGGCATTCTTCTTCTCAATAATCCTGCATGAGTAGTACCAATGGACAGGTAAATTTTGTAACGTACAGCGGGCCGAATACTCTCACAATATTGACAGCAAAAAAAAAAAAAAAAAAGATTTGCGCGCTAACATAGCGCCACGGGGCCGAACGAATTCGCTCGTCTCTCACGCAGGTCGCGCTTCACATGGCCGCACTGTGCCATTTTGCACACGGCGGTTTATTTACCAGCGGCTCGGCTCATGTATCACCGCCGCTTCTGCTGGCTCCTCCTTTTCCTTCCGTTTCTGTTGCTGCGGCTGCACATATGCCTTGGCACTCAGTGTCGCGCCAGCTGACAGCGGCTCGTGTTATATTCGTAGTCTTCAGGTTCACCCGATACTCCATGCCCAACCACGCACGAGCCCATCAGCATGACAGAGCTACGCCTGGCTTGCCTGAGTGACCTCTGTCGCTTTGATATGTTGGGCTTCATAAAACCAAGCCAAACCATGCGTGGTTTCAAGCGGAATACGCTTTTTTCACGCGGCCGTAAATTGTTTATGCGCGCCTCCTCTCCTCCAGCTCTATTAGCTGAAAACTAACCGCCACCTCCTCTTCAGCACGCGCAGTTCATGTTAGCAGTAGGCGAAAGCGACAGATGACGGTGGCTGTCAAGCCCACATTTGCCACTTTGCAGGGGCGCAGTATGCGCCTCGACCAAGCGGATCGCGCCTGCGTCTCCAACGTGCCTTTGTTGTCAACCAATTTTTCGCCCACTCTCTAGAGAGCGTCACGTCTTTTGAGAAAAAAAAAAAAAAAGCCGATGCCTCCAATACGGTGGCTTTGTTCTAAAATTAGTGGCAGCTCAGCGTTTGGCATGCATATTTAACGAGCCTTGGGACTTTGGAACCCAAGTCCCGAGCTGAAATGACAAAAAAAAAAATTGAACAAACGTCTGGAGGCGTAGCATTTAGAACTTTCAACTCTGACCTGACTAAAGCTTGTACGAAATTGCACCTTTCAATGGCTACCTTATCCTTAGGATGAGAGTAAGAACGGTCTCTTGTGGAGAAGGTTGAGAGTCAGGCCAATCAGTATCCAGGGGGTGTTATTTCCCGCAAGTTTTCTGCTGGCACATTTCTACTGGCTATCATGCGCGCAGCAACTGAGATACTCCGACCAGAACAGTGTAAGTCAAATACATCAGCGCTCGAGAATATGAGCCCTCTCCGGCGTAGCTCGGGTCACGATCTCTGGCAGGAGAGTTCTCAGCGCTCGTTACAAGAGCACGTAAGACGAGGAGCCCTGTAGATGATTAAGAGACACGTGAAACTGCCCCGAAAAAAGAAAAAAAGAAAGGAAAACTACCCCGTAGATACCGGTTACTCCCGGTGAAGAGGTTCAGCTGCTTCCCGAGGGTAGGCTCTCAACCGCTTCAGCACAGCTCACGAAATCGAAATCGAAAGAGGACGCCAAGGAAGCCAGACAGAGTCGGAAGGTGCTGGGGGCCCGCGAAGCGCGTGCATGGCTTTGCAAGCGAAAAGGAGGATGCGTGAGCTTCGCACAAGTAGCACAAGTTAGAAAAAAATAATCCACTAAGATCGAGGTGAGGCAGAATGGAAAAGGAGATAAAAAAATACGGAGGAAACCTAAGACTGCTTACGAGCTGCAAAGGCGAACGCATGAATGTCTCATTATGAGTTCTTATGTAGTCGATTGGAATCCCTGTCGCGAGCTAGTCTCCAACTTGACGAGCAGCTGTATGTTATGTGTAACGGAAAATCATGTGACATCACCCTGAACGCTGTATGAAAAGCAGTTGCATCACAGATGTAATACCCATGTCGGGGAAAGCGTTCAATTGGAAGTACATCGTTAATTTATATGTCGTCGGTTGGAATCCCTTTCGCAAGCTAGCCTCAAGCTCGAAGCAGATGTGTGTCATGTGTAACGAGAAAACTATGACATCAAACGGAACGCTGCACGACGAACAGTTGTGTCACAATTTCAATATAAAAGTCACGAAAACTGATGTTTGTTTCTTTAGTGCTGTGGCGAAATATCTATGCGGGCCGGCAAGATTAACGCTCATTTCTGAAATGGGGGAACCAGATCGAAATCTGCTCTGCCGTTCCATAATCCGCGAACTGCGAATCTGCGAACTGCCTGCAGTGTAGAGAAAGAAGGAAGGAGAGAATTCATGGCGCCCGGACTGAAATTGCTGCATTAGACGCATCCACCAAAAGCCTGCCGACCAATCAGCAGTACGTGCCGGACCGGGTAAGCACGAAGTGAAGTAAGGAACGCTGTTTGAAAGGTCCCTATCACCGATAGCTAACGTGAGCGCCAGAAAGGAAAAAAACACATGTACTTAAACGAACGATGGCTATACATACAGCCCGCCTTTGTCTAAACCAGATGCGTCATCATCTGAGTATACAGCATAGATGGCCAAGCAAACTGCTCTCAGGCCAAATTTCTGACCAGGGAAATTCTTCAATCTCCGCAAGAGCAAACCGGTTGGACGATTCGCGAGCAGTGAGAACTTCCTGCAGTGTGAACAAGAAAGGAAGAAAAAGAGTTCATGCGTCTAGCTTTAAATGACGACACTGAGCACATCCCGACACTTGCCAGCCAGTCAGCAGCGCGTTTATTACAAGAGAAGCCAGAAATGAAATGAACAAAACAAGTGCATGAAAGGCTTATGCCGCCCAAGGCATTCTGCGCTGACACGAACAACGCCTTCACGGAAGGACTTGGGTTTAAGCCAGCGATGCATACTTGTCGAAGCCGGAACTGGCGAAGACGTGCATAGAATCATGCTAATTTCAAACCGCAAAAATAATGAGGCCATTAGGAGGCCCCGAGAAAGATTTCACAATAACGTTAACTGGCAGAACAGAATACTTAACAGGCTAGACTTTCCCTGGCTTTTACCTGGACAACCGCCACTGAAGAAAGTAGGCTCGAATGCAAGTATCATGCGCGGTAGGGCAGAAAGAAATCCAGTTATCTTAACCCTACTACCCTCGCCATTTCCGCTTAACTTCAAAGACGAAGAGCGTTCTTATTCTGCGTGAGATTAGCAGCCACTTGGCACTGACTTGCTTTGAGCGTCTTTCTGCTGGTCCGAATGACAGAGCTGAATGTTTGCATTGACAGTGATATGCGGCTATTGACAGTGATATGCGCATGTCCCACTATCTCAACAGATCCTCACTCTCACCTCTCGGCAGGTCACACAAGCAATTATCTCGCGTGGTTACGTTGAGCATGTATGAATTGTACCCCCCACCAGTTATAGACCTGGCATATTTCACTGGATCTTAAACGGCCGTGCACTGTCCGGTGAGTCTTCAACACCCACTGAGCAGAGGTTTCCTAATGCAGGGCGGCCAGGACAACTCTAATATCAATTAATTACGCCATCAATCTAACCTTTGTATAATCACCTGCAGTGCCCCGTCTTGTCTATGCACTGCCTCGCACTTTTTCGCCCGCGAGATACTACTGTGCGCGTCCTTGTAACCAAATCCTTCAGCGCAGTCGAGCAACACAGCAATACTCTGGGCGCTCGCCATTAAGCGAGGCAATTACGGGGCCCCGTGGCCATTTCTTTATATTGTCACTACAGCTCATTCAAAGATTTGTTCTGAAACTGCACAGAAATTTGAGCTTCAGCGGAAGTGTTGCTGCGCCGAGGAGAAAGCTGTGGGCATCATTTGTGTACAGAAAGGAAATCGGTTGGGAATAAACACGCCGGGTAAACGTTGGCACGGCAAAACCGCACAACAAACCTAACTTTAGAGGTGCACACCGTAGGCAGGAATCACAGAACGGCGCTGAAACTTCCGGCGAGGTTATGAAAAGGATAGCTACAAAGAGAGAAAGATAGACACAGATCGAAAAGAAAGCAAAGGAAGGAAAAAAGAAGGATAGAACGGGAAGAGATGGAACGGATAGGCTAAGTCCGGCTCAAAGCCTAGATTATTTCGGGCATTTTGTCAGAACTCCGCGGGCACCGCAGAGGAAAACTTGCAGTCGTCCTTGACTACGCGTGCGCTGCATGAAGCCTGGCTGCTCGTTCAGACCTGGAAGTGAACCGAGGAAGACGCTGAAGAAGGAAGCCTGTCAAGCAGAAGAAGAGAGGAGAGTTATGCGATCTAAAAGGAAAAAAAAAAGGTGGAAATGAACACCAAACAAAATAAATAAGCCTGTTTGAGCTCCCTTCTTTTAAAGGAATCGGAATTTTCGCTCTGCTGGTCAATCGGATCACCGAAGGGAGCATCGTAACCGCGCGCTCTTGGGAATGTTTCGAACGTTCCTGCAGGAAATAGTCCAATGTGGATGGGAAAGTCGTCCGGTTGCTCGCACGAAAGTTAAATAGCACGAAAAGTCAAGACTTTGACAGGTCGAAGCTGACTAAGGGGCTCCCCTAGTGACATCTCTGGCTTAAGAAGCCGCGTGCCGCCCACTGAAGGAAGGCTAATGGACTGTCGGCATGAGATGAAAAGCGACGGAGGCAGTGTAGATCGAGAAAATTAGCTGATATTAGTTGAAGGCGGCTAATTAGAAACGCGGAGGCTGACGAAAAGGGTTAAACTTAAATTGAAGACAATGCATCGAGCTATGGAAAGGAAAATGATAGGCGTAACGTTCAGGGACAAGAAGACAGGAAGAGGGCAGAGTGGGTTAAATGACATCCTAGTTGAAATCAAGAAGAAGAAATGGGCCTGGGCAAGACATGTAATCCGAAGGCAAGATAACCGACGATGGTTAATGGTAGCGGACAGGAAACCAAGAGAAGACAAGCGTATCAGGGGGCGGCAGAAAGTTAGTTGTGCGGATGAGATAAGGTGGCCGCAGCTGGCACCGGACAGGGTTAATTGGAGAGGCATGGGAGAGGCCTTTGCACTGCCATGGGCGTAGTCAGGCAGCTGCTGCTGTAGATGATGAATTATTCGAACGACTGTCTCTTATACTTTCGAAGACGGGTCATCGTACGTACTGTGCTATAATCTAAAATGGACAGAGATAATATTTTTAGCCAGCACAGGAAAAAAAATACTCTAATTCCTAGACCCCCCCCCTTGAAACGCATACTGCCGCAGCTTACGGCAGGTTGCAGAAAGTCGGGAGAATGCACCGTTTCCGCAGTCCAAGGCGGCTTACCAAGCAATTATTTCAGTGTTCGCACTTCGACGACGAAGCCATCGATCGTCCTTAACTAAGCAGGCTGTTTCAGCTCCCAGATCACAGGAATATGCCGCAAAGCTTCAATATCGCATTTTTTAGGGCTTTCAGGAGTCTACGCCTGATCTCTACTGAGAGGGCGGAATTCCGAATTATGGCAGCTGCTAAGCTGTCACGACGCACTAACAGACTGCGCTGCGAAGCGCTGACATCTGGGCCGACCGGTGAGCCTATGGCACGATGAACGGTAGCGCGGCAGCACAACTGAAGACAAGTGCAAGGGGACCACAGACAGACGCAAATTGGTACAGTGGCCGTTGAATCCTTTTCCCACACTCTCCGCTTTGCACACGACCCGAAGATGCGCCAGCGCCTCTCACCCGGAGGCGCCATCACTATTTTTCGAAGTTTCTTGTGATGATGGTGAGTATTACGATGATGATGATGAAGATGAATTTTACTGGCACAAGGGGAGCTTTGGCCAAAGAGCGCCGTGGTACAAATTCATTTTACACTCTAAGGACTGGCACTCTATCTGAAAGGGTATACATACCGGCGGCTGTACTCTCTCTACCATCTGTTTTCTTCATCCAAACTGCCTACGGAGTGAAATGCCTCCTTCGGCAAGGAGTACAACTGCCAGTGCACTCTCTCATCGGCCAGGAGGAGTTGGAGGATGTTTATTTTCTTCGTTTTTGTAACGCAGCGGAGCTGTACGCTCATATGTGACCCGCATCTCACGCAAATTAAGTCCGTTTCTGATTCGGCTGAACGCGCATAAAGAGCGCTCCTTTTGAGCTGCAGGAAAAGAAGCGATATATCTGAGCAAAGGTTCTGAATAAGTATCATTCAGCGAAGGCATGCACTTCCGTACATGCGTACGAGAACGGACTATCTCGTAACTGTCGCCATTTATCCGAAACGTAGCTCTTATCGCTAAGTGAAAATATTTTACACCCTCCGGAGCCACCATTTATATTTTGGTACACCTGTTTCAAAACAACGACCTTCCGAGGAAAAAAGCTTTGCAGAAACGAGCGACATCCCGTAACCTTCTCGATACGCAGCGAAAGATCAGTCTAAATGCTTCCTACTGCAGTGCTACTATGGTGCGAAGGATCGACAATTTTCAAGTGAAGGTACAGATCATCTTTAATGCAAAGAATTACGCAACAGGCGACCAGTCATATCGTTCACGAAGGGCGAGTCTTCAACATACCGTGCACTTTGAAATTGCTTCCGAGCGAAGAATACTCGTGGCGTGCACCTGCTACTTGGACTGTTTCATCATTTACTGAGCTGTGCCAACTCTAACGTGGCAGCTACCTGTCAAGTAAAACAATAGAATGTGGCAAAACGTACTCAGGAAGCCGCCGTGGAACTCAAAATGAAAGCATATATAAGTGTTCGAAAACACTGACTCTGGTCCCAGCGGTAATCAAGAGGTAGCGCACCCGGCTCGCCACGCAGGGTTTCTGCGGTTCGATTCCTCGTTCCAGAGTAGCTAGTTTTTTTGTTTTTTTTTTCGGTAATCTCGCAATAGAGCAATATATTCACTCTTTCTATACGGCGTGCTCTTTGAGGTAGTGCGGCGATTCTGGAAAAAGGAGTGGAATATGGGGCAAGCGGATACTCCACAGAAAGACATTCCCAGTGTTCTTCAGTTCTTAGAAATTAGAGCCTCAGCTTTTATCAGCTCGCTCCTCAGTTTTGTGTTCGTCGTCGTCGGCGTCGACGCCCGCAGCGTCACCTGCCACTTGCGCCAGGTGGCAGGTGGCAAAGCCTGGCTGGCACTTTTGAAGAATTCGCGTCAACCGAAAGAAAAAAGAGCGGTGATATCGTCGAGATTCTACCACGGTCTCTTTCTTCGACCCAAATCGACAACATTCGACTTAAACTCAGTGAATGGAGAAATATTGTTATCCACCAAGTTTGAACTTAGCCGCAGGAATGAGCACTGTATATAAAATGTCAGTTCCCCGAATTGGCGCCTCGCTGATTTGCGCCATTGCCGGCAAATACGAATAAAAAGTAAGTTGATACACCAAATCTCAGCTTGACACGAGACCACCTCTCACGCTAACTCGTTCCCTGCATCCGCTTCGCTTCTTCGCGCGTGCAGGACGCTAAGCTGAGAAGGGCAGCCGTGGATTCCTACAGGGACACTCCCGACAAACCCAGCCAATTTGTGGTAGTAAAAATCGTTTGCTCGGCTCTATACGGCTATGCTAATATGCTCGTACGGCACCGAAAGACACACTTATCGCTGCAAAAATTGGATTTAAGAACTTTTCCGCCACCCGATTCAAACTCGTGCAACGTCGAGAACCAAGAGGACTCCATGATCACTACGCGGAATGAATGGCGGCCTAGCATAGTCGCAGGAATCCGGAAAAAAAAATTGTCCACATATAGACGCACTGCAGTTTGATTGTGCTGGCGATACATTTGCATCAATTTTATCCCCTTCTTAGCCAATAAAAGCTCGGGTTTAAGTTAAAGAAGCACCAGACTCGGGGCTTCATTAAAAAGGTTCAAATCACTCTCGCTCACAACATTGCGGTCGTAAGGACACTACAGCTCGCGCCACACACCAGCCTCTGTCGTGGCGCTCATCAAAAATAGCAGAAGCATACTGGCCCACCGATGCGAAATGTCACGGCACGAATAAAACTGAACGGAAACCGCGTTCGCGTCTGCTCGGTGCGGGTACCAAGACTCCAGAGCGGGAATATCTGTCGGCATCGCGTTTCATCGCTCGCTTTGCCGGCTCCTCAAAGTTTGCGCTGCTCGCGGGGCCAGAGGGCGGACCGTGCAGCGAGGGCAATCGACGCCCGTTACAGCGAATCTCCCGGGGGAGAAGTTCTGCTCAAATATTGGCTCGAGAAGACGGCACGGCCCGGTCGGGCCACCCGGTTCAAAGCTGTTGCCGCAGCAGCGGGCTCTCGATCGATCCTAAACGAATGTCGAAGGCGCGCCGGCGTTCGGCTACACGTGTGAAGAGCCACCCAGAAGAACAAATCGAGCAGTTTGGATGTCAGAATGGAAAGAGAACCTCTCAAGTTTCACCTCGGTCCTTTGAGCGCGAAGAAAGAGGTCCGCAGCAGCGGAACAGATTCAAAAACTGATCCGGAAAACTCTGTGACGAGGCGCTCTTTTTTTTCCATTGGGACCCTTACGCTGTTCCAAGTTTTACAACCTTCCATGAGCACCTTTTGTAAACAGGAAGGACGACTGGGTGCCTCAGCCTTGCTTAAAGAGACACTGCGGACAAATGGAAGTTGGCCTGTATTGACAGGGCACCGCTCAACGAAAACAGCGCTCTTATGAGCTAAAAAAATGGCCCAAAAAAATGGACAAGTGTCGCCATCGCCGGCCGGTCTCGAAATTAAAATGCGTGGGGTGGGGATACCGGAACCGACGCCATAAAGCCATTAGCTTCAAAATGGTGGAAACTCTAACTTTCGGTAATGACGCCAGAGCTTTGGATCGACAGGAGGGGTCATTTTTCGATGCAATTTTCTCGCCGGTAATGCGCGTTTTGCTGCCGGACAACCGTCAACCTAGCCAGAAGGGGACACAGAATCATTTTCTTTATAGCAGTGATTAGGTGGAGTGTCCCTTTAAAGGAGATTGTGCGATCCTTAAGAGGAAGATGAGGAAAGCCTTGGAGCTCCGTTTCAAGATCAGGTCGAAATAAATAGCCCTTATCGATAAGCCGGGCCGATGGCAACGCATGGGCGTTTAGATTAACGACTTGACGTTTAGGCAGCTCTGCAAGAAGATGAGCAAAAACAAAACGGAGGAAAAAAAAAAGAGCGACTTTTTATCTGGCTCCTACGACACAGAGCTTCCCCAGAGGATATACGAATACTGCACTTTTTGCATTTTGATTAAAAGTGAAGAAAGGAAGGAGTTGGATCACAGATTCTTTCCTGGATTGAACCGCCTCGACGACGAAGGGCTCAAAAGGCTGCTGAGCACTAAAGCTACGGATGTGACCAAAGTTCCGCTTCTTCCGGATTAAGACAACTATCAAGGCGATGTGTGAAGTAGGTTGACGTGGTGGACGAGCGGCTGTTTCCGAAATAAAAATGTGTTTTGGCCCAACAGTTCCTGATTTTACGTTAGGCTTTGAACTTATCAAACGCCCTTCGCTAGCTGACTTCATGTGATACTGATCGGTGACGATACTGGTCACGCAGGCTGCTTTGCGGCTCCGGTCACAGCACAGTAATTAATGCGACTGTGGCATTTGCCCGAACTGTGTACAGTGTGCAAAGTGTCAACCTCGTCTCGCATCAGTCTGTATATGGAGGTTTACTGCGGCGTTTGCGGCACCGTTGTCGGCGTTGGAAACAGCAAATTATGATGCCATCAAGCTAAACGGCTTTTGATAGATCGTTACACAGACGCGTCGTGTGTGCAGTCGCATTTCGAAGCATCGCGCTTACAGCCTGTGGACCAACGAGAAAGAAGTGCCTTACGGCCGGCCAATAGGCGAACAGCATTTAACGGTACGGTAGGGCAGCATTCATAGGAACTGCGCATTTGCCGGTGTGGATGACAGCGCTGTGCAACGCTTAGTCGCTGCTGTCGCAGATGCTTCGCACAATGGGGCAAAATTCTGAGTAGCCTTTTTTTTTTCTCGTGTGTGCATCAACGCTCTCGTAAGTTCCCGCTTCTCACTAGCTTAACAATTAAAATGCTACGTGCACAAGTCCACAAGAGCGCCATTAAGCTTCGCGACAACATAGATACGTCTAGGATAAAATCCTGGAGGAAAGCAACAATTTAATGATCCAAGATCGATACTAAAAACGAAAACATTTGGCCAGTCCAAACGGCAGCGAGAAGATCTACGCAGTATGTATAAAACTGCAGACTTGTCCATTCAAATTGGGCACAAGAATTCAGCGGCATAGCTGCATCGAATTTAGGTTCGCGAAAAAATATCACGACTACAACTGCAACGAAGGCAAAAAATTCCGCTTCTTAATGCAATCTTGTTCTTCGATGAAACTTCACTGATGGAAAACGGATGGTGAAACGGGTTCTGCAACTAAAATTACGTTGACAGACCATTTTCTACGAAAAAAGGGAAATTTGTAAAACATAGTCGCTCTCACTGCACTTTAGATTCCAATGATATGATCATGCGAGAGAAGCAGTGGGCTTCAAAGCAAAGGAGCAGCCCCAGTCCTGCACAGGCTCACACATTCCGTGCAATTAGAGATGGATTCTTCAATTACATTAGCGTGTCCACTCTATAACGCAATCAGGGAAGGGATGCAGGAAAGAACGTGACTTGAATATCATCGCGCGAAATGAACAAGTTGCAGCATGGACGTGCGCGAACAGCCGGTTAGAATGTTTTACACAGACGTGTAGCTGTATATGGCATATTCGAAGAAACTGCGTCGTCATTCTCATCCAGGTACAGTCTTTGTCAAACGTTTAGAGCCCAGGGGGTTTACTTCTTAGCCTTGCAGTGGGACTCCTGAAGCATTCTGGGAAGTCCTACCCATTGAAAGAGGCAGAACCAGAAATCTTACCCAGAGGAAATTTCGAGCGCTGGAGATGCATCACGAACCACACAGCGAGGTTCAGAAGCAAACACCCTGGGCTCCAAACTTCTGACAAAGGCTGTACGTCGTACGGCTCATTGTATCAATAACGGCAGAAATGAGCGCAGGGAGGAGGGAACGGTAGCAAGGGGATGGGAGGGGTGCGGGGAAGAGACATATCCCACACCCAGGCGCAGTTAATATACATTATCACCATCCCTGCTTACGCTTAAAATTCGTGTTACCACATGAGTAAACGTTCGTTCAATATTTTTTCCCTTTCTCCGCTGCCTTACCCATAACAAGAACGTAACCCTACTTTTTCACCCCCGCGTTCTGGACATATTGTCAACCTGCAAACACAGTAAAATAAGCGCAACTGTAATGCTCTACTTTGAAGACAGTCCGAAACCCGTGTATTGCTCTGAACTTTAGGACTGATGAACATTTACGTCAATTTAACGCGAGCGGGCGTTGTAAAGCACGCCGGAGTGGAAGGACCAGAAATTATTGTGACCCCCCCCCCCCCCCCTAAAAAAAAAAAAAACCCTCGGTATTAAGGTGCGGGAAGAGCGCAGTAATAGAGTAATTTGGCATCGCATCGCAACCCCCCCCCCTCCCCCCGAAAGACAGAACCTAGTGACCTCGCATTCAGTTGTCACAGCTACAGGAGCTGAGCAGCGGCTGCAAATGTGGGGGTAAAGATCAGACCACTTTGTGTACGATAAGGTAGCAACTAGCTATTTGTTAAGAACAACCAATCAGACTACGTCGGTACGGACTTTGCAATGCGTGTAAATGCAATGAGAATAACTCTTACAGTCTGCACGTCAAGCAGCCCACAGGGCAAAATCAAAAAGAGCGATTTCGCATTCTCGAGCGGTGGAAGAACGGACGACTGTAGCACAGCACACTGAAAGAAATGAATGCGCAGGACAGTAGTCAGTGGATAAGAACATTTTGAAGTGCAAAGCAAAGAGTCTCTCAGGTGTACGAAACTCACGCTTTTTTCTCTCAGTTGGCAACAACAAAAGAAGAAGCTTCAAAAGCAGTCTTCGAAATACATTTGCCACCTGGCATGCGAGAAGGCATACGTGCTCGGCGCGACAATTTCCCGGGAAGGGCAGAGGAAATCTCGGACTGCCTTCCTTTCAGCCAGGTGCGCATGCAATATTCACGACCCGAGACACTCTCCCGCTGGCTACGAAGCCTCGCCTGGCTGTCCGTGGCACGCCACGACACTTACGCTGATTGAACTGCCCCCAGAGAGAGCAGACAATGGGAAACTTCTTAAGGCTGTAGCAGCAGCAGCGGAATGACGTGTCCTACCTATGCGATAAGGAAATTTCAGTAAGTACGGCCGAGATACGTGCACTAGGGAAGAACACACTAAAGGAACAAAGAATGTTACAACATCCTGAAGACTAGCTGCTCTTCGACGCATGGCTTGGACAGCGCATGAGCTGGCGATTCGCAAAAGAGCAACATCAGGAAAAGTTACGGTGTAAATTGCCACGCAATTCAATGCACTCTTAGCGGCGCTAGTTGCAAATTCCACGAACCAGCGCTGCCCACTTTGTCTGAGAGCTTACGCAGGGAGAGCTACGTGTCCGATAGGCAAGCAGTGTGGGCTCACTTTCCTTGTCTACGGGAGGCAATAAATGCGTCGCGAGCGGGATTCAGGGAGACTGTTTCACGTAAAGCTGAGCAGAAGTTAAATACGGGACTCCTCCTGCCACCGCTGCATAACGAAGGTGCGGTCTTCCGAAGCGACATTTTAGACTCTCTTACTTCTCCGGCCTAGAACTTACTTTCTTTGTTACCACTCCCAAACCTATTATCACTGCGTGAAAGCCTTAACAATCATCTCGTGGGAGAGCGGAATTGAAAACATCGCTCCAGTCGAGCATCTTCGAGATCACACAAAGAATAAAATTGTTTCGGCGCTCTTCAGCCAATGACAATGTTTCTGGTGTGGACGCTTAAATAAGGAAACTGCTAGTTTCCTCCCCTTCTGCTCTTTTTCTAAGCATCCATTTCGGCCGTCATTAGAGATCTCAGGACCCAACAGCAACAAGCAACTGTTTTCGGTGTTACCGGGCGCATAAATGGAATTAATCCCAAAATTACCCCTAAATTGCGCCTTTATCATATATATTTGTTTTACCGCTTTCCAGTGCACAAACATCACCTCACCCATATTGATCATCGTTCGGGGTGAACGGCCACATCAACGGTGTTTGCACTCAGCGTGTACACAAAATGGGATTCCCACACATAGCCAAAGAGTAGAACAACTTTCCGGACCACATATGCGAGAGGAAACCTCCCCAGCTTGAAATCGACCGCAGGTCACGTCGTTGACCTCCGTAATCATGACCCTGTAAACATTTCGGTATACATCCTCACGTAATGCCTCATGACGGGGCCCGCGTGCGCAATAAATGAATAAAACTGGGCCCAGCTAAGGCTATTACCGCTTTTTTTTTAGGTCCTATTAGCTCATTCCTCAAATTTGCGCCCTCCTTGACCGCAGTGCCACCTAGCTCCTGTTCCGGCTGGCAGGTGGCAAAGTGGAGAGAAGGCTTTCCACATTTAGAGGACATGAGGGGGAGAGAAACTCGTGGCAGGCGACGGATGGCCTAGTGGCTTAGGCGTCCACCTCGGCTGCGGGAGATGGTTGGTTGGAAACACACCGTCGGAAGAAGACGGGTGCAACGTCCTCGCGCCTCGCGCCCGGCTTCTTTGCCACACCGCAGCTAATGCTCGAACATCCACGCTACACGCTCGTAAACGTCCCGTGTTTTTTTGTTGTTTTTTTTTCACTATAGACAGCAAACTAGTTCGTACCCTATTCGTGCACTTCGAATCACTAGCACTCAAGATTAATTATGTATTAAGGCACCTCAAAATCACAGCGGAAGTTTGGTCTAATGCGACATTAGCAGTCGAGACATTCAGCTCAACTAGGGACGCTCACCTACGTTTACTTCGCGGCCCACGACGTTCGCCGCGCAGCTAGACTGGGCGCAGCGGACGCGGAGGCGAAATTGGCTCTCCGGAGGTCAATGATATTGCAAATTACTTGTAGCCAACGCAGGACGCTGGAACAACAGCCGCGCTGTAACACGCCCTCTTTGGAGCACAAAAGCTATAAACTCCTTGAAAGCTTCTCTAAAGAAAGCTTCCCAGAGGTTGCAGAAAAAAAAAAAAAAACGGAGGCCGACCGCGGGACACAGTGTTTGTCAGTGACAGCGTAAAGCGATTCTTGGACAGCGCAACAAACAATAAAGCTCGACGCCCACTAACGTGAAGCCGCAGCATACTGTGTTTCTAACCACGAAGAAAAAGAATGAGAAAGAAGGCTTACTCACTAAAACAAAGAACAAGGAAGTTATTGTCAAGTGCGGCGCTAATTAGTTCAAGCGTTCTTTCTAACTTGGCTGAAGAAACTTCCGACCAAACTCCTCCTCACAGCAAGGCTTTTAAGCTCTCGAAGAAAGAAAGCCACTGGAAAATGTGGAAGAGGTCGAAGAAAGAGCAATCGATGAAGAAGTGGTTCCTCTTTGGCGTGTATGAGAAGGGAATGCCAAAAATTTGGGTAGTTGGGCCTCATTTCTGGTGCACAAACTTCTAAAGGAACCGGATACAAACGGTAGCAAGGAGTAAATACGCTACTTTTATCGCTAGAAAAAGCTGGTACTCTCTACGAGCTGCGCGAACCTTCGCGACACGTTACCAGCTATGATACTACTGCGTTTTGAGCTGCTAAGGGAGAAGCCGAGTGTGCGATATCCGTCTGCTGTAACACTTCCGGCTGGCGGTAACGCAATAAAGCTCTAGGTCCCGAGATTTTAGTGAGCGTTATGCTATCCCAGTAGCCTAAACTAATAACAGAGAATTTCAGTACGACTTTTGCTATAACTACAGAGAGTACAGAACGAGGGATGAGAAAATCTTCGTTTCTGTTTCAATATCACCTTACATCTCATAAGCGCTGCCATTTTAATCACACCTTCAGCAGAGTGCACTGAACCTGACAATGTGATTATTGCACCCGGCCATAAGTACACAGCAGGCATAACGTATTAACGCTGTACTGCACAGCTCGAAAACATATTACGCTTGCCTACGAAAACATCCCGAAAAAAAAACAAAAGCTTACCAGTTCCTCGTCCTTCTTTGCATAACGTGGGGGTGCAAATGTAACAAGCTATGTACGCCAGAGAGCAAATGCCGCGACATGAAACGTCCATGATCAAACCGGAGCGCGTCGTTTTCAGTATGACACATAGGCAAGAACAACCGCTTCAATATCAGGGCGTAACCCACGAGATTCAGCTTCGAAAACAGTACTTTCGCCACAGCTTCCGTTCGCATGCAGATCATAAACGCTTAAAGTATTAGGCAGGCCCGTAACGGCCAGACATTACCGCCTAGCAAGACCGTTCCGAAAGATGGAGCAGACGGCGATGGAGGCCTATAGGAAGACGCTGAATTCGGGTGAGACCGTGAGTTCCCGAAAGGGGGAGTCGTCCTGATCGCTGCACGACGGCAGTGTGCCTCGAACTCTGCTTTGGAATGGCCACCGGTGAGGAGGGAGTTCGGGAGACTGGGCGGGCGTGCCGTATCCTCGGACGGTCGTTTAGAGCCGCGGGGACCTCGAAGAGCCCATTTCACTTAGCAGAGTTTGGCGATGACAGCCGTTTCTGCGCTGTGGCGACAGGAAGGGCGAATGGGGGAAGCTATAATCGGCCGTAAATGGCCTCAGTGTATACGTCTACAGTGCCACTTTTATCATTTGTCCCAATGAGAGCTACGGTAAACGCATTAGGCGAAGGAACCCGCTATTACTCTTCTTGCTGTTCGGCTATTATTGCATTTGATCCGATAGCAGGCGGCAGAGTAGATAGAAGTGAGCAACAACGAAGCATAAGTGAACATAACCAGCCAGCCGATTCTACCGACGTGCACCATGCGTAGAGGCAGGATATTTCGGCTTAAACAAACGAAAGAAGAACGATGAAAGAAATTGGCATTCCTGATATTTTAGTGACATGGATTACTGCATACTTAAAAGACCGCAAATAGTTTGTTGAAGTGGGTGGACAACGTTCGGGCTCTCTTCCAGTTTCATCCGGTGTTCCCCAAGGAAGTGTTTTGGGTCCTCTGCTTTTCCTTTTGTATGTCAATGATATTGTTCAAGTTGTTAACCCACCAGTGCATATTCGATTGTTTGCTGACGATTGCATTCTATACCGAGGAGTTACAAATAAGGAGGATCAAAGTGACCTGGACAGTGTCTTGAACAACGTTTTTGAATGGTGCGACTGATGGGGCATGGTTCTGAATGCTGACAAAAGTGTTTATATGCCGATCTTCCGAGAAACCATCTTCATAGCTACACACATAAATTAGGCTCTCTCCCTCTTCAACAAGTATCCAACTACAAATACATAGGAGTAACCATAAGTAGCAATCTATCGTGGAACATGCACATAAACAATATCTGCTCTGCTGCATTTAGAAAATTGTGCTGCTTAAGACATAAATTAAAAAATTCTCCTTCTAACATTAAGCTACTTTGTTATTCTTCAATAATTAGACCTAAACTCGAATATGCGTGCATAGTGTGGGACCCGTATACTAAATCTAACGTAAAAATCTGGAAAGAATACAGAGAAGAGCTGTTAGGTTTATCTTTAATAAATATGCAAGGTCTGACTCCCCAACCACTTTAATGGTGATTAATAAAATTGAACTACTTGAACATTGTGGGGACGCTTTCGTCCCCTGCGTTCGCTTTCCCTCAACGCGCTAGTTCCCTGTGGTTAGCTCCTCCGCAAAGCACTCCTCTCGGTTCGGTGACTTTCCACTAACAGGGGAGGGCGCTCGCGTCGCAGCGACACCAGCGCCACGGATGGCGTTTTGCTGCGCGCTCGCGGGGAGCTACGGGGTCTCTTCTCCCTCGGCAACGGGAAGCGAACGGACGTTTCGCTCGCAGCTTCGCTCTTCGTCGACGGGCGCCTCTCGGCCGGAACTTACTCCCGCCGAGCCCGTTCCGCTCGACCTCGGAGTTTATCCCTTTGCCCTACCGTGGGCGGACGTTCGCTCGTAGCCGTGCTGGTGAGTCGGACTCCCTCGATTCCTCAGTGTATTTTGTTGCTAGCTGGCGTTATTGTTGTTATAGCAATAAATGCCTTGTTTGTGTCAGCCAGTGTGTCGTTCCTTTGTTCCCGTAGAGCACGGCCCGCCGTGGTCGGCGTGCGCTCAGTAGCGCTCGCGATCACGGGGTGGGGTCCGCGCGGTTTTGAACTATGTCAGCCGCGCTTAAAAGGGGAATACGTATTTATCCCCCATTTCAACCCCATATCTGGCGCCCAACGTGGGGCCTGCTCTTGGAACATTGGACGACAGTCTGTTCGGTTCGAGGAACGCTCTTTGTCCGGACTTGACAAGTGCTAGGCCTAGAGTGAATTTTGATCGCTAGGACCTGCGGCATGCTTTCTTGAGTGCGAGGTGTATTGCGCTGCAGCATGTTTGAACTTTTCGACATGCTCAGCATGTTTTTTTTTTGTGAAGTTTTCTTCCTGGAGTTTCTTCAAGAACCACTTGGTCCGCATCGAGGGAGCGCGAGGCCTAGCGCCCGCGGAGTTGCCGAGCCCGAAGCGAGTGAGTACGGAAGCCGCGTGGGTGGTCCGAGTTTTCTGTATATATTTTCTCGCTGTCTCTTTTCCGACTCTGGGAGTCGCGGCTCTGGGAGCCGGGTGGCCTGGGGCCACGGGTGCCTTAACGAGCTTGCTGGTATTGCAGCTCGGCACCGGGCGTTCCGACACCGTCCGATACGGTGGGCGCCGATCGCTCAAGCTGCTTTGTGCAGTGAGCGGGGAGGACCACCCCACAACGCTGATGTCTCCTCGCGGCTGCGCGCACGAAACCCGTTCCGGGTCCTCCTTTTGTTGGGGGTCGTCGACCTTCACAGTGGTAGTGAGGCCTAAGGCTATTCATAGCTGCCTGCGCCATGTCAAAAGTGACACGACCACCGGACCGTGGTATTGAGAGGGGGCGCACTTTGCTGGCCCACCCGTTTTTTTTTAACCTCGCATGAACCGAGCATTCTCGTTCAACTCAAGAAAGGGCTTTGTTCACTCGAACTTTGCATTGCACAGCCGCCCGACACGTTTTGCTAGCGAGTTGAGCATTTGAGCCACGAGGCCCTTGTGTACGCCGTTTCCCCTCCCGTGACCTACGTTAAAGGCATGCGGAGTGTGTTTCGGAAATTTTACAGATCTGGAGCCACTGCGGCTTGCTGTCCTGTGCACATCGTCTCGCTGCCGCCTGCTGCGACGGAGCGGCCTGTATCCTGTTCGCCGCATCCATCCGGGGCAGCCGTGGCGAGACCAGACAGCAGCCACGTCTGGCTGCTGTTGCCCTGGCGACTACTGCGGAATCTTGGACTGCAGTGGTCAACCGGCCCTCCTCTTCGCGGGCCTGCGGGCACATAGCCCGCGGGCAATGCGAGTCGTCCCAGCGGAGACCTTCACGCCGCCTTCGGAATACCGCGGAAGACTGCGTGCACCCTGTCGGCGTGACCTCCGCTGCACGACCTGCCTCAAGTGCATGAAGACCAGGAGACTCCTCCATAGCATGTAACTTGCAGGCGCGTGGGTCTATTTATTTAAGGTTGGGGGGATGTGGGGACGCTTTCGTCCCCTGCGTTCGCTTTCCCTCAACGCGCTAGTTCCCTGTGGTTAGCTCCTCCGCAAAGCACTCCTCTCGGTTCGGTGACTTTCCACTAACAGGGGAGGGCGCTCGCGTCGCAGCGACACCAGCGCCACGGATGGCGTTTTGCTGCGCGCTCGCGGGGAGCTACGGGGTCTCTTCTCCCTCGGCAACGGGAAGCGAACGGACGTTTCGCTCGCAGCTTCGCTCTTCGTCGACGGGCGCCTCTCGGCCGGAACTTACTCCCGCCGAGCCCGTTCCGCTCGACCTCGGAGTTTATCCCTTTGCCCTACCGTGGGCGGACGTTCGCTCGTAGCCGTGCTGGTGAGTCGGACTCCCTCGATTCCTCAGTGTATTTTGTTGCTAGCTGGCGTTATTGTTGTTATAGCAATAAATGCCTTGTTTGTGTCAGCCAGTGTGTCGTTCCTTTGTTCCCGTAGAGCACGGCCCGCCGTGGTCGGCGTGCGCTCAGTAGCGCTCGCGATCACGGGGTGGGGTCCGCGCGGTTTTGAACTATGTCAGCCGCGCTTAAAAGGGGAATACGTATTTATCCCCCATTTCAACCCCATAACATCGGCGAAGAAAGCTTAGGTTAGAATTTATTTCTCTCTTATTATAAAACAAACTTGGTTTGGATCCCTCATCATACTTAACGCCGGCATCAACCAGACAAACTCGACAACACCATCCCAGTTCTCTAACCCCTACATTCGCTAGAACAGACACAAGTTTTGTTTTTTCCACGCACAATAACAGATTGTAATCAGCTAGTTAAACCATTGTCCCATGAGTTTTAACCAATTTTTACTATATTGTGTTGTTATTTTTTGAAATGTTGCGTTTTTTTCTCTCTTGATTGACTTGTTCGCCCACCCTGCTCGGACCCAGTGTCCGCAGTATTTTGTATATAAATAAAATTAATAAATAATATAAGTACACCGAATTCAATTTTCGAAATTCGGTTTCAACTGGAAAAGGTCGGTTAACTTGGCACGCACGCCGCAGCTAGCCGCCTATTGACCGAGCGAAGTACGGAAGCAGGGATGTGGTAAGACGTAAGTACCGCTGGATTAGCGCAGTTGTGCGCTTTGTCCTCGGCAGACTGCGAGGCTCCGCCACCTCCTTGTCTCGCAGCGAAGCGCTGCTCGTTCGCCGTCATTTCCCGATCCCCACAGTTACTTGGTTAAGTGGACTTCTCCGCTGCACTTAAGGAAATTGACGTGAAACTATGCACTATAGTGTCACGAAAAAGAATTGCGTTGTGGGTATACCGCGACGGTTGAGTGACAGTTCGGTCGTTGCACTTATACTCCGTTTCATACATAGCAGGCAACGCTGCCAAAGCTAGCTCGCCTGTTCGCGCAGGCTAAGTCCGCACGCAAAAAGTAGTTCGCCATACAACCAAAGCGAACACAAACATATTTCGTAGCGACAAATCTTAAGTGCCGTGACTGACGCCTCCTGTACTTCGTTTTATCTCTTGCCACAATTTCGTACTGCAACTCGTCGAGATTTCGAGAAGCAAAAAGTACACGTGGCGGTATAATACGCGGTTGGTAGGGCGAATCGCTTGTACTAAACCCGCGCCCAAAAAAGTAGTTCACTCTCAGTGAAAATTATGGCCAGAGAGCCCGAACACTGAGCGCCTAACAGCTTTGACAGTGATTTTCAATGCTACTACATCGTTCTATACCACTCTTTGTATTCGTCCAAACACTGACCGGAGTTTCGAGAAGAAAGAATAATACGTGGCGGAGTAATATGGTTTCGCGGACGCACTATTTTAGCAACCTCCGCAGCGTTGCCAACTATGTATGCAACGGAGTATAAACGCAGACCACGCGATGCTCCGCCCTCTCACCCTACCAGTGCAGCCCAGCCCAGCCCAGTTTTTAGAAACAAATTTTCTCTTGTCATTTTCTCATTTTACCCCGTCATTTTTTTACTGGTGACAGCACTTCCTACAAAAACTGTTCTAAGTACGACCCTTTGTGCATTAATTAATTAGACTGCTCCCGTAAACACAAAGGTGAAGATAACCTATAAATGACTTTTTCGACAGCACACGAATGTTAAATTTTGTCACCGAAAAAAGCCGGTAATTAATCGGTAGGAAATATTGTTCGTCGAAAAGTAAAACATTACCTCTGTTCTAAAATAAACACCGAAAAAAAGTACGTCGAATGTTAAAAACATAAAAACCAAAAACTATATAGCCCTTAATTATGCTCTAGAGGCAGGGAACACCAAGAGAAACTGTAATGGCTATACGGTGTGAATGTCGCAACTGCAGAGAGATTTCAAATTCTCTTCCGGTAAAAACAAACTGGCATTTAGACCTTTGCCGCCGGTCGCCCAAAGAGAGAGAAACACTAATAGGCGACCTAAGTCCCGCTCGCGAAGAATGAGAGAAATGCTCCTTTCGTGACGTGTCTTAGGCCCACAAGCGTGCGAGAGGAGAGCGTTAAAGAAGAAGAGGCGACCGGAACGCTGCACGAGTGACGTACGACAAGCACGTTCGTCATGCAGCGACGCACCTGCCTGTTCCTAAGCGCGTCGCCGGTGGTACGACCCACGCGCAGGATTGAGCACCTCGAGAAAACATGAGCCCGTCATCGCATCGCTCAGAACAAGGCTTCGGAATGAAATCAAGAACGCATAAAAAGCGGACTCAAGGAAAGGGACACGTGAAAGGGCGTCCAGCCACATGCCAAAGAAGGAACTAGAAAGAGCCGAACATATCATCGCATGCATGGTAGCTGAGTTGGCCGCGACTTTCGAACGGGCAAACAGCAGACAATCTTTTATCGCAAGGACATCGTAAACTGTCACGAGGCGAGCCGTAGTCGTATAACGGCTTTGGAGCGACAGAGAAGTGCCTGGATTTTCCTGTTGTCCACGCTGCGCCTGTGACGTGCGGCTATTTCAATTACGTTTCAACCTTGACCGAGGGCAAGCATGTGTATTGAGCCTCGACATGTGGCGTCCCTGGAAAAGTAAACCGATGTTCGCACAACACGTAGAATGCCGGGTGATTTTTCAGTGATGGAGGAAAACGAATGCAGTCCGACTTCTTGTTTCGTTTCTGTTTTTGCTTCGTGCCCCTTTCAGCGATGTAGCTTCGTCTGCTATAGTAGATTAACATACAGTGATGACTCTACCAGAGCGCTGCGTCAAAGGTGGTAATCCAGATGTGCCTGTGGCGCCACAGGCAGGCAATGGACGGGCATCCTTTGCGCTGCCAGCAGTAATCTCTGACGAAGCGGAACATGGAGTCCTTGTAGAGTTTACATACGGCTCTAAATGTGCACACAAACTCAGATCCTGTACAGCGACCTCTATTTGGTTGGTTGGTTTATGGGGTTTAACGTCCCAAAGCGACTAAGGCTATGAGAGACGCCGTAGTGGAGGGCTCCGGAAATTTGGACCACCTGGGGTTCTTTAACGTGCACTGACATCGCACAGTACACGGGCCTCTAGAATTTCTCCTCCAAAGAAATTCTAGCCGCCGCGGCCGGGATCGAACCCGCGTCTTTCGGGACAGCAGCCGAGCACCGTAACCGTTGAGCCACCGCGGCGGCCCGACCTCTATTTCAACTGAACAAAATCTTTCGTGCGACTTTACTACAGAAATTATTTACGGCGAGTTCTTAATAAGCCGTCTTTGCAGAATAGCCACAATTTCAGCAAGAAAATATGACAGCACTGCCAAGTTTCTTGAAAGTAAAAAAAAAAAATCTGTGCAAGTGTTTATATGCAAATTACCTTTTTTTTGAAACACGATAAAATTTTCGATGTGAATTTACTATAGAAACTTATTTCCTGTACATTCTCTAATTAGCCATCTTTATGGAATGACCATCATGGAATGCTGCGTATAACATGTCTGGTTGTTTTTCACACGAAATGAACGCAAAAGTTCCCATACGCTCATGGGTAGTTTCACAAATCCCGCGCAGGATGAGCGTCCAACCATCCCAGTTGCTGCATTCATTCTTGAAAGAGAAATCTCTGACATCTGCAATCAGAAAATGGCCAAGAATCCCGCGACAACTAAATATTGCTAAAATTTAAAAATTCAGCTTTTAACGCCGATTTCTCCTGCGGGGCCTCACCTTTCAAGCACTCCTCTCCTTAAATCAAGAAAAGATCGCCGTTTCAACCCTTGGTGTCCTTTTAAACACGCTCACCGCCTAACATGTCTACCGCCGGTGATAGGTTGCAGGACACGAAGATTTCAGAAGCCGAAACCTATCGCCCAAAACAGGACCATGGCACATCTCTAATGTTCTCCCGCAAGTGAACTGAAAATTAGGCGGGATGAGGGCAACGTATACGTAGTACAGAGACTCGAACAAAGGCTAAAGTGGCGAGCCAAAATATAGCCGAATCTTTTCTGGAGCATAAGAGAGATAATGGAATGCAACTTTCCACACTGGCTGTTAAGGACAGTCCATATTTCATTAGTTTTGTAGGTGTACTTTTTCCTCAGTAACCAAAACGAATCGGAACCACACAGTTATCGACTGCGAGCTTCCCAAATCGGGTCTTTGGTTATGATTTTGTTTTTATATCTACACTTTTGGGTTTGCTTCCCAACGCCCGGGTGTCTTTGACTGCTTTCTGAGCTCTGTCTACAGCTCCGGCTAAGAAAACAACGCCAAACGTACTAAACTTACTCACTTAAACGCGATGTAAAAGTGAAACCCACTTCCAAGCGTAGAACTTATTCACATAAAAGACAATGCGCGGTAGCCTCAGCAAACCCATTAGTCTGAGATGAAGGCATAGTTTCAGGGAACTGACGCAACGCATGAAGCATTTTCGGCGGCTAAGAATGAGCGGAACCTGCACAACTGACCTGCTCCCGTTACAGTCTCCACGCATGTGTGGGCTATAAGCACGTGTGCAGAACGCTAGCGCGTGTCAGTCGGTAAATCTAAGCGGAGTAAGCTGCCCCGCGGCAATCGAGACCGCGCTCAATTTGCCCGTGACCGCTCGATACACTCGCTGTAGGGCCGGTTACCGCGGGGAGCGCAGGATAACGTGCGCGAGTAGCGACAACTACGCTAAAAAGCAGAACAAGCGCGATTGCAACTGCCCCCGTAAATGTGGTGAGGAAGAACGGGGCGCTCGCGCTCAGTACACGAGGCTTTATGAACAGCGCCAAATCGGCGCCCGCATTTATTGCGGTTCGCTGCTCACAAGGGACAGCGGGGCGCCTTCTCTTCAAAACGGCGCCGTACAGCGGCCGTTACAGCCTTATCCGAGGCGCGGAAGAAACCGTTGCACTTTCTATGATTTCTCGTGACAGCCTCGCGCTTGCTCATGCGTGCCAACGGTTACGAGGGTGCGGCGAGTTTTTCTGGAGAGCCGCTTGTTTTCAAATATTAGTAAAGTGGAATCAGTAAAACGAAGGCTGCTGCTTCCGCCGGACGGACAGTCGGGTGGAGACGGAGCGCCTCCCGCGGTGTTTGTTTTTACCTTGACCCAAGAAGCGTGTCGCACATTACGCGCCTATAGAGTGACTAACACGAGGTTACTGCCAGACAATCCCTGGGGACGCTTGCACCCTAGCAGGCGTTCGGTGCGTTCCGTGGTACCGCCGACACGACCACGTGCGGGTCACATTTACGCCCGATGTCCTGACTGGCTTAGCCGAGCCTGTTAGGTGCCCTCCCCGGGCTGTTTGGCTTGGGAAAAGCCCACCCTGTCTAAACGTTCTGTCCGCTGTGAACTACACTCCTTTTCCGTGGAGCTCAGGCATCAGCAGCTTGTGCCAGAAAGTTGCGCTTGGCCAGCACTGGATTTGGTTTTCGCTATCCCCCCTCCGCACGATGTCACCAATACTAGATTCTAAATCGCTCTATCCAGAGATATATGTTCGGCGACAGTTTGCAATAGTCAACGCGGAATGATTTATATTCCGCGAGTGACGCCGACGACTGCCAGCGGGCGCCTCAGATATATTCGTCGGCAAACCGGGTCACACCGGCGCTTACCGTTTATTGTGAGCGCGTACTACGATATAAGCAATCGCAGATTTGAGGTCATTCTGGCCAAAGTTATGCTAGACGACCATGTTCAGTCGCTAATATTTGTAAATGCGTTATGCACAATCGCCGAAATTGCACACACTAATCTTGCCGACTCGCTAGGCCTACTCGTTGTGGACGGGGCCGGCGTCGATTGAAATTTAAGAATTTGGCAAAAGTCAACCACTGGGGACTGTTCAGATGTGAAAATATGGAACACGACCACATGTTCTGCCTATTTTTAGTACGGATTAGGCAAAGAGAAGCGCAGCTATGCAGGCAGTCGATTCGACGGAGTGAAGTTTTCGCTTGCCCACCGACCTGCCGAGGATCAGTCGGCCGACCGTTCTTCCGATAGGCTTCGCCCGCCGTCGCTGGTCTGAGGACCAGTCACAATACGCCGATACGTGGTCGCTAGTCATGTTGTCGTCGTCGGTCTAGTGTGACAGACCGCCGACCAACGACACGTCTGCCGCCGACGCACTTAACGCTGCGGACCGGTTTCCGTTTCGTGATGCTGTGCTTGACGCCTGCACCGGGAGCAACTGGGAAAAGTACAACCCTTGCTGCACAAAAAAAAAAAAACTTACGCTGCAACTAGAGGAAAAAACAAACAAGTAAGCCAGAACGAGAAAACAGCCTGGTTTGTCTCCCCGTTCCATAAGCGGATTCTATTCGCGCAGTAGGCGATACACCAGATTGTATTCAGAAAGTTTGTATTATGGGTACCATAAATTTGGAACCACGGCGTGCATGATAGGCATCAAAATGAGCAAACACCCCTCTAGTTTTAGGGGAATATAAAAATTATGTTCCATATAGTACCGAGGTCAGTGCACGTTAAAGAACACCAGGTGGTCGAAATTTCTGGAGCCCTTCACTACGGCGTCTCTCATAGCCTGAGTCGCTTTGGGACGTTAAACCCCAATCAACCAACCAACTGTTAGAGCATCAAAACAAAAATGGCAGCATCTATCAGGAAAATTGAAGCAGGAGCAGTGATCCTATTTCTTCATTTGAAGGCACACAGTGACAAGGAGATTCATGCCCAGACAGTGACAATGCCCCAGCTTATGACACTGCTGGAAATGAGGCAGACAATTTCAGTGCTGTCAAACAAGCCTGGAACAATCTGTTTCTTGATGGCAATAATAACGCCCTCGTTCAACGCTGATTTCGGCCCCCAACATGTCCCAGCTGCTTGACAGCAAGTGCGAGAGCCTCGTCGCTCAGAGCGCGTCGCGTATCAGGCGCAGCGCGTAGAGGCGACGGACCACCCAATCTCTTTCGCCCAGAGCCACTTGTTCCGCCTGCGAGCAAACCGCTCACGCCTCGCCCACAGGCACACGTGGCTCAGCGTGAAGGGGGCAGACGAGATACACAGCTACGAAAGCAGCGTACGCGCACAATTCCCAACGCGCGCTTCGAGAAGGCTGCCGGAACGATGCAGCTCCGACTTCTTTCGCAGGCTTAATGCCTTCTTTCGTTCTTTCCCCGGCATTGCATTCTGCGAATGAAGGAAGAGATCAGAGAAGAAAGGGCTCCACAGAGCGGGTGTTTGCGCCCGGAGCAGCACCGCGTGCGACAGTCATATTCACTTTGTTGATTTATCGCGCTCTCTTTCTACGCGGCCGCTGCCTCGATTTCCTGCGCACGAGTCCGGCAGCGTTTCTTCACTTCGAAAAGACGCCGCCTACAGCGGCCACCACCGCTATATGCTCGTCGGTAATCGCGGTCTTCTAGGTACGTGACCGTAGATCGTAGTTTCTGCATTTTGATCAGGGCAGGCTGTAGCCAACTGTTTCACGTCGGCCTCTTCAGCTCAGCGACGTAGAAAAACCTGAAAGTGGAGGAGGAGACAGAAACTTTCCGGCCACTGGATGAAGAGCAGGTGATGCTCTTGCTGGATAATATTCTTCGAGCTTTCAGCAACCAGTAAAGTTACGGTAGATGATAATACAAAGTAATAAAAGCCTTGACTCTGATAAGTCGAATTTCCTTCGGAGATTTCAACAGAGCTCACAGACTCTCTACAGATTGTGTATGACCTGTACAAAGAAGTTTTTATTGCGTTAACAATACTACTCCAGGCTTTGCCTCGTCGCGTAGCCCCGGTCGGTCGGGACGGATGACCTTGAACAGCCGCTGCGCCGGTAGCGTCCGCTCCGGCGGACACAGTTGTTGCTGCGACGCGCGTCTTTTCTTTCCTTTTTCTCTTTCCTCTGATCTTCTAACTCTCCTCTATCTGCACGTGGCAGCGGTGGTGGCTTGGCTCGAGCCAGTAGGCAGGCCCGTGCAATTTCTTTTTCATCCTTCTCTCAGTCACAACAACAACAACAACAATGCTGCGGAGGTGGTGACGCGGTCGGCAGCCTTCGGGCTACGGCTGCGTATCTGTTTTTTCAGCCAGCGTCCGCTCCGGCGGACGCGGTTGTTGCGACGCGCGTCTTTAATCTCTCTTTTTCTCTTTGCCCTTATCTTTCAACTCTCTTCTCTTATATCTGCACGTGGCAGCGGTGGTGGCTCGGCTTGAGCCAGTTGGCAGGCCTGTGCACTTCCCTTTTCATTCTTCTCGCAGTCGCAACCAACCGTGAATGTTTTGCTATGCAGTCCTCTAAGGAGAAGTGGCAGCGACAGGAAGAAGCGGGAAAGCGACAACATGCACAAGAGACGCCAGAACAGCGTGAAGAACCTCTTGCAAAACGTCGTGCTAAGGATGCAGCTCGACGACAACGTTCTACCTCGAAGAGTGGTTCCACGTCCTCGGTCACCGATGAATCTCAACACCTGACTGCTCAGGAACGCCGCAATGCTGCCAGGCGAAGGCAACGCGCCGAAGCATCGCCACAAGAACGCGCGAACCATTGTTAACGCAATTTACCCGGTTTAACGAGAGCTAAACCACTGCCAATTTTTTTCTTAGTGCTTATGCATAACGTTTATGCATTCCGACGAGAAACCTACTTACCAAAGTAACTGCCCTGAGCGCGTGATGACTGTGAAGAGTACTGCACTAATAGACACTGTTTTATGATCAGGTGGAGCCTACCTGTCCGCAAGGAAGTTCAGCAATGCCTGAAAACGTACAACTGCACCATTAAATCTAACGTTGACATTGTCTCACCCCAACCCTGGCTTCTGTACTTTGTTAATTTACTTCCATGACTGAGTGTTACTTCTACTAAATACCCAGCAAGCCGCAGTACGCATATGAAGGAACCTGACCTTTATCGATCGAATTTTTAAAACTGAATTCGGCATACTTTTGCAGGTGTTTTTCGGTAGACAGAAAAGTCTAGTCCCTACCTGCAAGCCGTTGGCGAGACCACAGAAATATATAAAACCGTGAATGCAAGGCGGTTGAAAAAGCAACGCCCCCACAACGACGCAGAAGAGATTTATGACCTCGCTATGCCGATGAAGATGATCCAACCAGCTACAGCCCTGCAAACTAGCTTCGTACTCCGAAGCCAACCATGCAGACACAATATGCGTCATGCAAATAACGCGACGCCTGTGCGCAGATGCAGCCGGTACAGCGAACGATATTACATGCGCGCGTGACATCATGCAGATGGCAAACAACACAGGACATTTGTTATCCGGAAATAGCTGTACTTATGCGAGTTGCATTGATTGGCTCAACGGTTAGGCGGCTCGGCTGATGAGCGCGCGATCGCAGATGCATGAGCAATTGCGGCGGCCGCAATGTGAATGTGCTGAGATACAACGAAATGAATGTGTTGAAATACATGAATGTATTGAAATGACATACCCGTATCCGCAACCCCCCATCAGCGCCGCGCGCCTCCGCAGCCCGACGCTCCCTGCGACCGGACCTAAGCCACCGTTTCTCCCCACTCCTTTGTACTCTTTGTCTTTGTCCTGTCGCCCTTTCTCGTCGTAACCTTTTGTACGTTGTATAGTTCTCACTCTTCTGTTTTCCTCTTCCTGTCAATAGTTGTTTGTGTTCCCCTATTGTGTGTGTGCAATTCGCGTCGCGCCTGTGCACGCACTCCTCTTTGTTGAGCTTTGTGTTGCGACTTTTTGTTGTCATCATTTGCCCGAGTAAAAGCGTTTGATAAGGAACTTGTCTACGCCTCATGCCTCCGGTCAACGGCTAATCGGGCGTGGCCCCTATTGCCGGTCAGCAGTCGCACCTCATTTTTTGCACGCGGGGTGAAGAAGTTTGTCGCTCCACCCCCTCCAAACTTACGGAGAGTGCAGTGGTGGGCAGGTTGGCCCGATTAATTATAATTTCGGCGCCAACCAACCATCCAACCGCCCACAATATAGTGACAATGCATTAAGGCAGGCACTGTGCCGCGTCTATACGGAAGTGATGATGATGATGATGATGTCCTCAGGCTTAATGGAAGTCAGAGGTACCGGAGCACTTCCTCTTTCTCACCGTCTCGAAATTCTAAGCCGACGTGATTGGCAACTCATACAAGCAAACAGGTATCCCAACCTTCACATCAGTAGCAAATTATACCCGACCTCTTACTGACCCTGGTGTGATGCCTGCCCAACCCATTTCCGCATATGATATCACAGGGGTGCACAGCCAAACCACTAAACCTAGCACGCACAGGAGACGCATACGAGCCGTGGGAAGCGGCGCTGTCCAGCGAGGCCTTGGACGACCAGAAACGGATCGTCCACCTGGTCCCCGAAGCAGCCAAAGCCAGCGGAGCCCTGGACTGAGGGAGCCGACCAAACTGCTCGACACTACCCATCCCCTTCCCATCACTACAATATTTTCCTTCTCCTCCTCACTAGGCTGCGCTGCTAACTTTGTCGCCTTGATCTAAGCACAGCACACAACTAACGCAGAAAAAGCGGACCTCCATTAACTTCGTGGCCTGCACTCATGGCTAGGAGCCCGCGGTAGTATGTAGGCAGTTTTTGGAGAATAAAATTCAAAACAGCCAGGCGAAAGCTTATCTCAGCCGAGTTACGCCCGTAGAGATTGTTCGTTCCTTGCGACGCCGTGCTGGACCTAACTTAGGCAGATTATCAATGAATTATTCGTGTGGACGAGAGAGCACATTAAGAGACAACGCTCAATATCAAATAATCAGGCGGCCGCCTTGTTGTTTGTTCTGCACCGAGTACCACTACCTCCTCCTCACGCCTCTTATTTGGCACATTTCGGAGGTACAAATAATGGGGAGAGTTTTAAGGTGCCTGCAGATAGAGAAAAATTGCAGTGGCCGATGAATTGTTTCAGTTACGTGTACAGGTAAGCGCGTGAGGGCCAGACAAGAAGAAAAGAGACGGAATGCCGTTCGAGCATTCCAAACGGAGGACAGTTCAAGTAGCAGCTGCTTGTAGTGCAGAGAGTTGGTGCCCTCCCAATCTATATCCATGGAAGAACTCGACGTTTCATACGACTGAAGTACATGCGCGGCTCGAAACGTTACGTATTTGGTTGCGAACAGAGTAAAAGCTAACTTCAAAAGGTATGAAAGGGAAGACCTGGCTTATGATAATGTCACGTTGAGAGGGTGTAAAGGCGTGCAGCCTCATAATGGTAGACGAAGCCCGAGGCCAGTGTATCAAGAGGAAGGAAAAACAAACTCCTGGCTCGGAACAGCATTACAAACTCATGCCGTATACTCAAAGACGTGCGTGAAGTCGAAACTCATGCAACTCGCAACCCAGGAGTGTAAGACAGAAAGGTTTAGGTTTATTGGGGTTTAACGTCCCGAAGCAACACAGGCTATGAGGGACGCCGTAGAGAAGGGCTCCGGAAATTTCGACCACCTGGGGTTCTTTAACGTGCACTGACATCGCACAGTACACGAGCCTCTAGAATTTCACCTCCATCTAAATTCAGCCGCCGCGGCCGGGATCGAACCCGCGTCTTTCGGGCCAGCAGCCGAGCGCCGTAACCACTGAGCCACCGCGGCGGGTGTGTACGACACAAAGATACTTCGAAACCTACAGCGCATACCGATAGCTGCCACGAACATGTCTCGAACCGCATTTACGAATATCTCTAAACCACCGATCATCAAGCCCCTGTACCTTTATTGAGTTGGCGTTCGAGACCGGAACCGCACTGAGCGCAGGGTCGGCTCAGCAGCGAGAGATAGCCGGCAACCGGGCGGTGCTCCCTCTGCTCGGCTATGTCGTGCGTTCCCCAGAGCACCTTGTTAAAACTTTTCTTACGGCTTTCGACCAACGCTCCGGAACTCGGAAGTGGGGCACGGTGCGTCAGGGCCACTTCCGGAGGGTGCACACAGCGTGATAGCGCGCACCGCCGGGCGCTCGCAACTTCCGGCGGCGGCGCCGACGACGTCGGCACTGCGTTGCAGGCACCGCCGACGCCTCGGGAGGAGGGGCGTCCACGCTGACGGGACTGACGGGAGGCAGGGCGGGACAAAGGACTCGCCACGGGTCCCTCCGGGGATCCGAGCCGCGCGCCTTTTGCACCGTGGCCGATCTCATCTAAAGACTGCCATTAAAGCGGACCCTGTTACGGATGAGCTCGGCAAGCTGGCTGCTTGCATTCAGACTTGCCAGCCGGACAGCCCTAACTTTCGCTGATGTGACGTAAGAGTTGGACAAGCGGCACATTTTTGCACGAACTGCTTACGCAACGTACGGAACTGAGACTAAGAGAGTAAGTATGGGCGAAGAAATAAAGGAAATAAAACAAAAGAGCACGCCGACAAGACGCATGCCTCAGGAAAAGTGGGAACCGAATACATCACGACTGAGGACTGCATTAATTAACAAAACGAGCCACGTTTCCTCGTAGATATCTGCACCGCGCGGGGCACCGAGGGAAAACAAAAATAAATGGTATTTTGCCCGACCCTGAACTGAACTAGAAGGCTACATCTCCTTCAATTCGGAACGAAGCTCAGAAAGGGAAATTAAGGGGATTTCATGATTAAAGTAGGCTATATTGTGCAGTACTTGATACTTGTGCACAGCGCGCATGTATGGTCTTGGCCGTAGAATCTTATTTGCAGTGCGAAATCTGTGTTTGCGACTACTTATGGTATTTACAGGAGAAGGAGTTCCTTGTCCCGTGTTTTTGAACTAAGTGCACCTCAAACTGAAGAATGCAGAAACAGGAATTGTGCCTCTGGGGATCGAATACGGGCCAGCGTGGTCGCAGGGCATCGGCTGCTGAACAAAGGTGTGAGTGACTCTACTCCAATATGTCTGGTTTCTATCTTTTAGTGCAATTAATACATTTTAAGCGTACACTTAACTCGCATATTTATTTCTCTTGCACCACTTGCTCGGTTGTCCTTTAAGGCTGTCGCTGAAGGAGTTTTCTCGCCTAAAGAGACCCGCTTTGTTCTCCCACGGCAGCGGAAACTATGTGCAAATATCAGAAACGGTTTTGAGAAGCAGGATAACGATGTTGCTAGCATATTGCAAAGATGTCTACAGGCAGCATCGAAGGTTTCTCTCACCAACGTATCGCTTTCAGAGCACCACAAATGGCTTACAGCTTCTAACTTGTTTCTCTTGAAGATTACCAGTCCCACCGATGCGGGATAAGAGCAGTTTGCAAGGACACATCACACATACAAGCCTTGCAGAGTCATTTTGTGCTCAGAGCTAGGCTGTGGCCGGGGAGAGGCCCGGTATGTTACCTGGGCCTACCCGGCCGTAAAAATGGACAGCGACTGCTGCTGAGAACCGTTGGGGGGCTCCAGAACGCACGCATGGTGAATCTTCGGCCGGGAACTCTGCGGGAGTTGAGGGCGCTGTCGAACGGCACAGTGAATGCTGCCTCCTATACAACGAACACCAGCTGAACAGTTACGTTGGAATGCGCAGGATAACGGAGCCGAAAAACAACTCGGTTCAACACTCTGGCATGGCGCGTCACTTACGAGGAAACTCAGCACAAGCACTGTGCCTTTCTAGCTCTTCGTTTTATTTCCTTTTGTTTGCTCGTTTCTTTTTTTCCTGCGACATGCCACATACGTGTACCATTAAGAAAGAAACTGCACAAAAAGTCAAATACAAGATGAAATACGGGGCAATCCCGTCTTGTATTGTCTCGTCCATATTCTTTATTTTGTACCCCCACGCGAACAACGTGCTATCTTGATGCGTATATCAGAGCCGTTTGCCTTTCCACAGCAGTAGAAGTTTTACAGCGGAGCTTGCTGTCGTCACAATATGCCCATGTCAGCAAGCATCTGCGCGCAAAGCCGGGCAATGTTGAAATGGGGTTTCTCGAATTTCAATGGCTTCCAGAGAGAAAGCAATCGCGCAGTTGTGGTTGCTAATAGTTTCGAAGCGTGATGCAACATCGGAACACCTGCCGACTACATACGCAAATTACAGGCGATAACGTGAGAATAACGGCTCTCTCAAAAAGGACATAAAAGCAAAAAAAAAAAACTAAACGGTGAAAGCTTCACTTACGTGGGACCTTTCAATAAAAACGATGTTTAGATGCATCTTTAAAGCCGTTCAATGTCTTCCCTGCTTCAAAGAGGCCCTTTGTTTTGCGCAGCACACCGGCACAATTAAAGCAAGCTTACACGGAGCGCTTTCCGCGAATTCCTTTTTGTACACCGAGAGGGCCTGATATCAGCAGACCTGTGTGTGCCATAAAAATAAATGGAAGAAAGAAAACGCCGCTGTTGTTCGCAGAATACGAGTGTACACGCAGCTGCCAGCGTGGAACGCTCCTTATGCTCGTCTATCGGGATACGAGCCGGGCTTGGAAAAGCACAAGCCAAAAAACGTGCCTCACGGCTCGTTTGGTGAATGCTCCCTATCGGAAACCAATACCCGAGCGCGCAAAGCATCTGCAGCCATCTCGAAGTCATTAGCACGAACACACTGACACGCAAGGACGGTGAATGCGAGCGAAGAAGAAACAGGAGAGACAAAAGAGAAAGCGACAAAAGGCGAGAAAAAGTTGTTCTCCGACATTGGAGGCGCTTCTGCACAGAGATACAGAGCGGACATTCTGCTTTGTTATGAGGATTGGACGGCGGATATCTGTTCTTCCATCTCGCACAGATTTATTGATCGTGGCGTCGGATGTGGGACGCACCATTAAATGACAGGCGACAACGGTTGCAGATTACGTGCGGGCGTTTGCGGTGTAAGTATACTGCCGCAAAAGTTAGCCAAGCTGTGGCGAGTTGGGGTTTCGGGACTCCCCGCAGGATCGCTCGGGATGTACGAATGTCACTGTGTGCCATGGGATCCTCCTCCGTTTTTCGGATCCTGCAGTTGACGTTGCCAACGTGGACTGAGCAAAAGCCCGGCCAAGACCGAGCGTGGTGCACATTATCAGCAGCAAATGTTTGCTGAGCCCGCAACAACTCCGTCAGGTGCGGGCTTGTTCCACTTTTATTTCTTTTTTAGTTTCGTTCCTTTCCGGAGGGACCCAAACAAGATAACAATACCAGGCGACTGGAAGGCGAGGAAGCATTATAGAGCAAATCTTTTTTTTTTTTCTTTCAAGAAAGCGCATCGTGTGAACGTTTGCTGGCGATAGTACCTGATCTTTGAAATAAGTGTGCGCTTAATAGACTAAAGAATTGACGAACTAACGTACAGGGAAATACTCAGTTGAAAGGACACCTACGTATTCCAAAGATCATGAACCAACTGTCCGTGAAGAAGCGTTACTTTAGCACAGTACCTACAATTCTACTTTCTGTCCTGCTCCTCACTTCGGTCATACCTTCGTTCGCCCCTTTCTTTCTTCCCTTCTTTCCCGTCATACCTTCCTTCCGTGCATACACTGCCTCTCATTTCTAAGGCTGCGTAGTTAGAGATTGGGGAAAACGTGACTAATACGGACGCTGAATTGAGCGTATTTTTTTTCTCGACCGGCTGTAGTTTTAAACTCAGTGAACTCGCAAACAAATCGAATGGTGAGATGAGGCCAAAACGGCTCGACAGTTGAATGAGCACATGTCTGACGAGGCATGACGGCTAGCGACGCGGCAGCTGCGCCGTGCAGCTGAGCGCCGAAGCCTGGCCTCTGCGGCTGTCGCCGTCGAGCTAGCCCCCGTACAGCACAACAGGCTGCTGAAAGAGATTGTACCGCGAGCTCTGGTGTCACTAGTGGGCAACGCACCACGGTGAGGCATCAAGTCCGAAACATCGGTAAACTCAGTAAACCGAGACGTCGGTAGTGACGGTCAGTACGACGGCCTCGGATTACAAGAAAGCGGTGGCAAAAAGATGCCCAGGCTTAGCTTGGTTAAGCCAAGAATGCGTTGCATATTGCGCGGTCTTTTTGCGCGAGGTATTGCTTGGCGGCACTCGATTTTCTCAGCAGCTTTTCCTCCGTGACGTATGGATGGATGGATGGATGGATAGGAGCGCCCCCTTTGAAACGGGGCGGTGGCAACCGCCACCATGCTCAGCCGTGCTTTTTTTTTTCCTTTTTTTTCACGTGGTTTGGTGACGTCACGTCACCACGTGACGTGACGTCACGTCACGTGGTTTGGTGGCTGTCCGGCCGCGCCCAAGGGCTGAACTGAGTGATTGCAATATGCTACGCATAAAATATCGACAGCTCGGGGGAACGCGGGACGTTCATCGTTCCTCTTGTACGACACGGCTCCGCTCGCGTCTCAGCTCAAGACATCGCCTTAGATTCAGCCGCCTCGAACACAGCAAGGAAAAAGGCCTTTCAACCCCTGCCTTGAATTCTATGAGACACAGCCGGTGCAGTTGCTAAAGTCAACGATGTAATAGGTTAAATCTGCCGGCTCTCAACACCCCCAACACAATCACACGCCGTGTTTATCGTTTTTGCCGTTTGCTTCGCTTAACTGCATTGAAGTGATTACGTGGCGTTTGCTCCATGCATTCACGCGGTTTGTTTTCGAGGGCGTATGCTCTGCTCCAAAGTGGGAGCTCCGCGAGAGCCATTGGTGAATGCGCGGTGTGCTCCATGCGTTCACACTGAAATGCCGCCCTCCAGAGTGTAACTCACATCCCTCGAGCTGGCAAGTTTTTAATGCGTGAAATTTACCGTCGTTATCAGTGCATTTTTTCCCCCTGAATGTTCAGCGACACTTTCATTTACCACGGACGCGATTTTCATGTGAGCAAGTTTCAAGGTAACCATATTCGACTTTTAGTGCCAATAGACTACGAGCCAGGGAGTGTACCTCTCCTACGACTTGTGTCTGGCGTCTCAAGCTTCAAACAGAGGGCCGACTATTAACCGATAGTGAGCATCCCTTTCGATGGGACGTACGCTTTCCTTGACAGGCATAAGAAGTCAGCAGTTAACGAAGTACAGCCCCCTCCGTCGACTTGGGCATCAAAGCGATCAATCTACGACCGTGTTGCTGCGCTCAGCATTCGAGTTCGGCGTGAGGAGTCTGGCGCAAACAGACAAACTTCGGGGAAGTACTGAATATTCCTACCCATCACGCTCTTAGAAACACGACGGCCGAGCGCTTCAAACAGCCGCGGGCCACGTGCACCCTTACCGGTATGTACTGCGATAAAAACGAAGAAAAACAGGACGTAGATGAAACGCCGTCGCGCGGGAAGCAAGCATGCGCTTCTGGCGATGATAACCGGAACCCGAAACAAGTTTCTGAATACATTTCGAGCTCGTGACGCAAGCCACGGAACAGCCAGTAGAATGAGCCGTTGCGACGCTGCTCGTTCCGCTCTGTGGTCCGTTTAGTGCGGCCGTGCACCCTGAAAAATTTGCGGTCTAATCCGTGCTGCACCTGGACTACCCTACTCCAGGAATAGATGCACGCTGCGCTGTATTATGCTGCCGTGCGTATTCGAGCGTATTGAGTGAACACACCTTCAATCATTCGTTTCAATGCGTTCCTCTTTGGCAAAGTCGTCCAGGACGGGGACCAAGTAATTAACGTCCACTCCATGCTCGACAACCGGCCAAGCTTTCTCCGCGACCGAGCTTTTAAGGGCGTCGTGAAGGCTTGGCTCGACTGCATGTTCGAGACAACACTGAACCAAATGTTCGTCGCTTCTTGGGTTTCGCCCGTTCCTTGCGAAAGCGATCCTACAGTCGCTCCGCGGCGGTGGAGGCTCTGACCCGCTGTTGCTTCAGCATGGCGTTCGTGCTGACTATTAAAACCCCTTCAACCCCCCCCCCCCCCCCCCCTTATTTGATGCACGCGGCCAACTTCTTTTTATCGCGGCTCATTAGGCGTGTGGTGTCCAAATGAGCACGTAGCGTTCATCGTGCGTTTGTCTCTCCCAGCTCCGCTTCTCGTTTCTACGCGCTGCTTTTCCGCCATGAAGGCGTCGCTTCTCAACGCAATCCAGTAATTTTTGCAAGTCACGAAATGCGCAAGTGCTATGTAGCAATAGCCGAGCTGTTCAATGCGTCACGCAAGCATCCGGTTGCGCACCTAAGGGGCGATGGTTCGTAGTCCAATGAGACCTGAAATTCTTTCTGGTGTATTCTATTTCCGGGAGTATCCTAGTGGCGTGGACGGACTGAAAATGTTCGCGGACACAGCGAGGCGATGATGCGGACGCAAAATGCATTTTTGGAGTGAAAAAACGTGCGTGAACATTAGGAGGCTCTTTTCACAACTGTCTGGTTTCAGTTGAAAGTGGCGTTTGACTCGTTTCCTGACCAGCGTCCAGAATTAGTGGCTTTCCTTTCAATCGACCCAACTTAACTTTTCCAACACTTAAAAACAGACTAAGCGTTTTGGCTTATCAGCGACCACCCAGAAGAAAACCGGGGTAGAATGACGCGATTTACTCTAGGTCGCTCGCTAAGGGCAACTGGAAGTATATGCCAGCCGCGCTCGTTATTAGCTGTGCCATTTGCTGCCGAATAACCGTTAATCGATTTGCTGCCGATAACCGAACCTATGGCGCCTGATCAAATGATGACGAAGCGTTTTCTTGTTGTCAGGATTGCGCGAAAGAATAGGAATTCAAAATGCGCACAAATCTGGCCTGTGATACGATGAATATTTAGAGAACAGAGGCCTTTATATTCAATGAGAAACAGTTAACCTAATCTCCCCTTATTTGACGAGGGCTTATATGACAAGCTTGAAGCTTATATCACAAAGTCGGGCCGGGATCGCAAGAAAGCTGCTAGCGAGTAGGAAGACGACAGCAGCATGCAAGTTCAAAGTTTCGCTTACGTGCTTACGTGAATGACGCCTACGTTTCGCGAAGTTCTTGACGGTACAGTCAGGCCGGAATGAAACGCGAACAGAGCATGTCAAGAAAACAAAATATTTTACCTGCCTACTTTCAGCTGAAGTGTACAACTAGCCTGATTCATGTGTCTGGGTAAATGGCCTACTGAAATGCATTATCGAAAATAGGTTGTAAAGGAATATCTCGCTGCAAAGCAGAAATGTATGACATATGCGAGTTCGCGTTTCATTCCGGCCTGACTGTACATCCGTTCTCGAATACCGAGTCATGCGGTATCAGCTTCGCAGGTCCTTGTAACCACTCACAAACGTTTATATTGAAACAAATTGCTCCTGATGACAGCGCTGCTTCGCTCCGTGGAGGTTAGTTGCGTTTGCACCACAAAAAATAAAGACACTGCTTTGTTTTCCCAACGCTTCCAAGCTGACTGAAAACATAAAAGTGAGGCACACCTCAATGCAGGGCGTTTAAAAAGAGCATAGACAAAAGTCTAGTAGGCGGGCTCATTATTAAAACCGGGGCAAAAAATAACGTGGCCAGTGGGTGCCTTTCCGTGGCTAATTCTTAAAAAACACAAGCAGGAAAAGCATCGTTACGCCGTGTAACGCGTTAAGGAAGAGGAAAGCACAAGAATCTGCGGACGAGTGGTTCTAGCTTGGGTTGGAAATCAAGGAAAACTCTTCCGCGCGTCGTGTAGACCGACAAACGGACCGATACGCCGATACGCAAAACGTATGGCAGAGCGGTGATTTCAGTGAAGGTTGATGCAGAGTAAATATCTTCGTGCAGTCAGAATTACGAGACGCCTTAATTCGGGAAGCGCTATACATGGATTCACGTACTGACGTGCCTGCGAAGAAAACTACATGTGCCGGAGTCTGCAAACACGGTTAATGCAATTAATGCCAAACTTCAGGAAATGGCCCAGTCCGAAAGATCGGATTTGTTCCGTGTGTGTGTGTATGCGTTTTTTTTTCCCCCCGGCTTGTGTGTATCGTCTAATCCAAATCAGAGGAAAGCATGACCTGGTACAAGCAAGATACGGCAACTACTGACGGGCGCAAGATGAAAGTAGGATGTAGACGGAACCAAACGATTTCTACCGCGTGGCTCGAGTAAAGTGAGAAACAAAGCAGCAATCTCTGCCCTGCCCACCTTGTTGATGTCGAGCAGTATGAGCTTTGCGCCGAGGTCCGCGCAGCGCAGGGCGATCTCGCGTCCCAGCCCGTGTCCCGCTCCGGTCACGAGCACGTGCTTGTCACGCAGCGACTTGCGGCTCCCCGGAACTGCCAGTCGCAGCAGGTACACAAGCACCGACACCACACAGCGCCCCACGATGCCCAGAAGCTCGAGCAGGAGCAAGAAGTAAGGCACCACCTCCATGCTTCGCCGCGGTCGGCCGGGACGGCAGCGTTCTCCGGCACGGGGGAGAAAGTGAAGGATCGGAGGAGGAGCCCGCGTCGCACAAAGAAGGCCTCCGAGGAGCTCGGTCGGGGCAGTCGAGGCACGCGTCCAAGTCGCGCCAAGTCCGGACGAAAAGAAAAGCGCCGGGCGGCAAGTGGCCGATGCAGCGGCGGCCTGGCGGCGGCGAGCGCGGGCTCTCTTGCGCGGTCAGGGACGACGGGCTGTGTTTTGTCGGTGAGGGTCGCCGACCTACGCGGCAGCGGCGGCGCGATCCGAGAACGAGAGGCCAGGCGAGCCGTGCAGCAGCAGTTGCTCCCGCGGACACCACACGCACGCGGGCCGACTCGAAGTGTCTCGGCGGGTGTGGCGGGTGGCGGCCTCGCTGGCCTCGCCGCGCCGCCGACGTCGCACCGCCTGCTGCCCCGCCAGCTGTTCAAAGTCGCCGCCCGACGCGACGCCTTACGGCCCACCGGAGAAGCGCCGAAATGGGGAATTTTGACGGCCCCGGAGCGGGCTGTGCGGCCGGTCTCGGCCGCGGTCTGTTAGCCGCGGGTTGATGATCGCTATCGCGATGGCGTACTGGCTAAAATTGGAAAGGGTCCCGCTTCTTTCTTGCTTTGCTGGATTGGATTGATCTGGATTCAGCGGCTAACCCTTCGTTATCGCGAAGAAGAGCACGTTTCTTGCACCTATTTTCACGTTTACCGATGGCGATATTGCTGTCATTCTGGAGCACTGTGGCGCGAATACGAACCGACTGCCACGTGCTCGTCTGCGTATAATTTTCTTTCTTCCGAAATAATTAAAAGAACGTACAATTTACAACCGACCTGCCACATAAAGTACGTCATTGTTCTCGCGTCGCTGCCTCCTCTACTGGTGTTCGGAAACATTTTCCTCTTTCTTTACCTCGCATCCGCAAACTGTGCCTGTCTGAGTAGCGCGAGTGAAAAAAAAAAATCATCACAAAAACTCTCTATGCATCTCACTTCTCGGCCGATCCCCCTGTGTGGGCATGCGCAATTGTACGAGGCTAACAACAACAACAACTTTACCCATATACGTCGTCCTAAGAGCGCGATTTTATACCGCGGCGTCTGGTATTTCATCTCCCAGTGCCACCTGTCAGACGGACTGTTTTAACTGCGCCAGCCGCCGGATGTCATTCTCATCGGCAGGTATGAGCGACTGGCAGGAAATGTGCCCTTCGCTGGCGGGTAACACAAGACTCGTGTATTATTTCTTTGTATATATCCCCGGGTCCACGTGCAGCTGTATCTTTCGTGAACGCTGCTCGCTTGACCTCGGTATAGCCTTTGTCAAAAGTTTATAACCCAGGTGGGTTTGCTTCTAAGCCGTGTAGCATCCGTAGAAGTTCAAGCTTTCCGATGGGGAAGAAACATCTTGAGAACAAACAGCGCTTACAGACAAAGGACCAGAACAAGAAGGACACACAACTGCGCTGTACAACAAGCGGTTACTAGAGCATAAAGCTACTGCTGAGGATAAAAGGTCCGGTAATTTGGCCATCCACTGCCGTGATTGCAGTCCTTGCCGTCGCATCTCCCCCTCTTTCAAGGAAACAGATATTCTGGCGAAAAACTTCAATCAAATGACCCGAGAAATCATTGAAGCAGCCACTATTATCAAGCTAAAAGATGAGTGCGTTAGCACGCCGTCAGTTGCCCTGTTAGACAAAGAGTGTTCATTCCTCTCTGCTTCGATTTGATTCAGCGCATTCTTTTGGTTTTTCCCGTGTTTTTTATTTTACGATGTTTTTCATCCTAAACATATCTGTAAAAAGTTTTCTGTTCTCACCTTAGGTTTTATCGCCCACATGTTTTTACGATTCATTGCTTGTTTTTAGTGATCTGTTGTCTGTTCAATTTCATTTTTTTAGTGACCACCTTTCCTGCTTGTTTTTATTCTCATCGGCTTCTCAGGTTTTTGCTTTTATCTGTTTTAACGCTTTTAATTCCGTCATCTTTCAGCCGTGCCGATTTTTTACATCTTCCGCAGCCTTTTCCTGCACCTTTTATGCTTCAGTCTGTTCAGTTTTTAGTGCCTTTATCTTTGTCACCTTTCATCGTCATTCGTTTAGCCGTGTTGGTTGTTGGCTTCTTCAGGATCTTTTAGATTTTTTAGAATTGTTTCTTAACGCTCCCTGCCTTTGTCTCCCCTGCTTTTCTCGCTTGTTTTTTGCTGCGTTATTGTTTATCAGTGACGATAAGAATACTTGGTCTATGTGTTGGCACTTTCCGTGCTCCCACTTTCCTGATCTTTGCGCATGCGCTTCACTCCCCCCAGTTCTCAGCGCAGTTGTGTGTCCTTCTTGTTCTGGTCCTTTGTCTGTAAGCGCTGTTTGTTCTCAAGATGTTCTCCAACCAACTCGCCCAGCAACACACCTTGGGGAAGAAACAATTTGTTCTTACATTCAAGGCGCTAGGATCGCAAGGGAGCCACATGGCGTAGCTGAGAAGCAAATTCCCTGGGCTTCATAATTTTGAGGAATGGTGCGCGTATGAGCGACACTTCCCACAAAACGAAGGTCATGGTATAACGATTCTGCCCGTTTATCAACGACGCTATACGTGCTCTTGTTGCACGCCCTATACACGATCCACTATCGAAAATGCTGTCAAAGTAGCCACCACGTGATTACACTGAATCTATTCTTCCGATCCCAACAGGCAGTATACAAAGCGCTTAAAATGCATTCACGAATTCCGCACAGCAATCTCGTTCACAATGATACAACAGCACTGGCAGCTCAAACGGTTCGTTAGAACAGAAAACCTCCACTGTGTTCAGGCGAATTCCCGAATGCGGAGTAGACCTGATATAAAGGAGTAACCAGTCATTAGCGTCCAGTCAAGCGCAGTCCTGCGGGTACATAAAGTAGAATGGGCACTCCAAAAGAAGTAAAAATAATATTGCCCAGACCATACTGCGTATGGCATAAGAGGCTTCCTACGGTTACAAAGAGTAGGCTGGGCAAGAAAAAAGAAATCAAAATAAAATTGCTCGACTCGCACTGCGGGTACAGAGGTAAACTACGCAACTGTCGCAGAAACTTCGTCACAGGAAATCTGTCACAGAAAACCTCGAACCGGGAAGTTGCTTCGAGACACGCAAACACTCGGCCTTTCTATACTGGGACAGGGCGTCGTGTTTTCCAGCACATCCGCCTTGTGTTTCAGCGCTCGACATTTCTCGGGAACCGCATGATCTCCTCACACAACAGCCTTTGGGGCACGCAAGGCGCAGTTGCGCTCCCGCGGTTTACACAGAAGTGACACGTAATTCGCGTGTTGCTTCTGCCTCGGTCGGAATTCCCGCCGAGTAGTGCACAGTCATGAATGTGGTTTCCAGTCGAATATTCGATGCTTAAAGTATGCAAATAGCAAGAAAAATAATGCGAAGATTTGGTTACCAATGTTTTGTTGCGTTTAGTTAGTTGCTTTTTTTACTGATGCGACCACTTATGTACCTCCGTGTTGGTGAACAGACGGCGAGCACAACAAAACACATATCCTTAAAGCAAGAAAACAGCTACACACTGGTGCCTCGTTCAAAAATAACATTGTCCGCGTTTTCATTTTTATCAGGAAGTAAGCGTTCCAAATAGTTCATGGTATTGAAGCGATTACATTCAGCAACTTGTACAATGGTGCGCCCCGATGTCTCCTTTGCGGCTGAACCGGTGAAAAAAGTGGACGCGCATGGGAACGTTGTAGATGCGCTGCGTCCGCCGCTCCTGTACTGCCCAAAAAGATAAAAGATGAGGAGGGCGAGGTCGAGCACGTGCTTTTCATTTTTTTTTTTTTATCGAGAAGTTAAGCAGAAACTATTGCGTTTATTTCGCCCGAAATGGCAGTCGTTGCGTGCGAAAAGTGCCTCCAACCTTTGAACGGTTTTATTCTTCGCGTGCTCCTTGCAGGGGACAAAGCACGCAATGGCAGAGCACGGAGAATCCCAGCAGGTTTGAATGCATGTTTGCTGAACTTGCATGCGAAAGAACGAAAAAAATTCAGGGGGCACTTTGACTGTCTAAAGTGCGTAGAGGCGACAGCGTTTTCCGCACCACTTTGACTGCCTCTGTGGCACTGGTGACGTCACCACTGTATGACGTCACACATAATTAATGAATAATTACCAAGTAATGACAAATTACTAATTACTAATTGCTGATTAATGACTATATATTAATTAACTGCCAATTAATGACGCCTAATTTTCGCCTTTAGAAGTGGAACGGGATACCGTGTTGTAGCGCTGCCAGGGAGTCCACTGAACGCCACCACCCGTTCGGCGCGATGCCTTGCCCTTTGAACGCAACGCTTTTTGAGGAAAGGAAATGACACTGCAATTCTGTGTCATCTCGGTGGGCACCTGAACCGCACCGTACAGGAAGGGAGTAAGTCGGGGTGAAAGAAGAAAGAGAGGCCGTAATGAAGAAAATGAAAATTGTTTGGTTTATGAGGTTTAACGTCCCAAAGCGACTATAATATAAGGCTATGAGAGACGCCGTAGTGGAGGGCGCCGGAAATTTCGACCACCTGGGGTTCTTTAACGTGCACTGACATCGCACAGTACACGGGCCTCCAGAATTTCTCCTCCAAAGAAATTCAACCGCCGCGGCCGGGATCGAACCCGCGTCTTTCGGGTCAGCAGCCGAGCACCATAACCGCTGAGCCACCGCGGCGGCTAAAAAAAATGAAAATTGTATTTGAGGAAAGGAAACTAGCAGTAACTGTCTCACCTATCTCGGTGGACACCCGTCAAAAGCGGGACACATTCGGTTCACGACAACAATGAGCCATTAAAGGCTTCCGCCTTAATAAAACGAGACAGAACGATACATGAAGCCGGGCTTTCTGGCCCTGAATTATAGCAAGAAAAATAAACTGTGATTTAAGCATGAAGTTGCAGACATCTGGCACGCAAGGAGAGCTGGTACCATTTCGAAACATAACAACGATATATTCATTTTCCATCTAAGACATGATGACGGAGGTAGCGGAAAAAATCCGCCCAATGGGCTAATGATCGCCGCTCCCCATCCGTCTCTTTCTCGGAAGAAAATACAAAATGAATACATCACTGCGACAACAATATAGCGTTCGCCCAAAATAATGCAACCCTCAAAATAAATAATAATTACAGAATGTATGTTCTACGTAGTGTTATTCCTCGTGAAAAGCTGTCTTCAATCTTAATCTTGCACTTGAGGAAATGTCGCAGCCCTACACTTAATTCAACACTTCGAGAAGTGTTAAAATCGAAACATATCCGCATTTTCGGCCATATATTAGCCGAACCAAATATGAAGTTCCCCTGTTTCAGCATTTCTACGGCACCTCTGCCTCCTCTAAGTAAATTTTAGAAACTTTACGATCTGTAGAAAGTCAAATTGTAAACGCCAGAGGGCACACGCAGCGCCATCGCCATCTGGCGTTGGAGAGCTGCAGCCGCGGATTATGGTTGTATTCTTATCAAAGGAGTCACAGATAGCAGGATTAAAGAGATTTCACTCGAGCCGTCGGCTCAAAACGCTATTCTTCAATGGCTCCATTATACTTCGTTATATACGCTCCGTGCCTGGACTGCAGAGGTATGTATAGGCGACACTGAAAGCCTCCTAGCGGCGGGCAGTAGAAGCAACGACAGGACGCTTTCCCGGCTTCCTCATCATGGCAGGAAGAATAGCAGAAGGTCGCGTGTTTTATTCACCGATGGTGGGCGTGCGTTTTGAGTATTTCTGTGCGGACAGCTTCCGAAATCCATTAAATTGTTCGATAGCGAATATGCGTCCGACGGCGCACTTATATGGCCAACAGATATCGCAAAGCCCTACTACTACGTGGAGCAGATCGTCAGTACACCACCTTTTTCGTTTCTTGATATAAGCGCCTATGTCCACGCTTTGTGCTTGAAGAAAAATTTGATAGGTCCAATTTGTTTTCATTGAGTCTGCACGGCACTTGGCTTCGCTTGACCCGTCAAACACGCATCGACAAAAGCATGCGTGAAAAGTGCTGGGGTGGCATGCTTATAAAAAGACAAATACGTGAATGCAGATCGGCAGTGATTTTCATCACCGATACTAAATTAGCAAAGACAGTTGCGCGTTCTTGGACCGAACAGAAGTTTCCTGTGTTGTTCTCAGCATGTCTGATGTTTGAAGCAGCGTTAACCGCACGCGACTGCTTCCCTGTTCGCTGTCTCCTCCCGTACCGGATGGCCTCCGGCCACAACAGTGAGTCAGGCGCAGTCTTAAGCGAGGACGCTGAATTATGAGCCAAAGTTATCAAATTACAACCGAATTTAGTTTGACAGACAGACTTATTGTTGTGACAGGCACTGTCTTGCTCCCTCAGCTTCTACCGGCCAGCGCTCACGCTATCCCTGAAAGAGCCCCTCTTGAACTTGTGTGTGATGGTCTAGATGGTTCTTTACACGAACTTCAGTGTTATGTAAAGCAACAATTTGAAAAAATTGTTGACTTTGAAGACCGCAGTCGCCGGTCCAATCTGGTGGTTTATGGCCTACCGGAACCGGAAAATGAATCGGTATATCAGCTTAAGAGTAAAGTAATCAGTGACGTATTTGACAAAATGCTTGATGTGGAGTGCAAATCTGTTGGCCGAATTCACAGACTTGGTCGAAAAGGCGCAAATCGGCCTGTGATTTTGTATATTCAGGATTACAATGAAAAACAGGCTGTACTCATGAATGCAAAAAAGCTAAAGAACACCGACATTTTTATTGAAAATGACTATTCTCGCTGTACACTTCGAAGGCGGAGGTTGCTGTGGCAAAGCGCTATAGCGATAAGGACAACGGGAAGCATGTTTCTTTTTTTTGACAAATGATAAATTGCGAATCGACAATGATACGTTTGTGTGGGACGATGTTAAATATGCGCGAGTAAAAATTTCGTCCACATCTGCTTCACCGGTGAGTGCATGACAAAGTCCGAGGTCTGCACCGCAGTACCTGAGACTGCTTAACATTAACGCAAGAAGTATCGTTAACAAGACTGCAGAACTTGAAAGTATACTGTTTTTTCACGATCCCCATGTGACTGTAGTGACTGAAACGTGGCTTCACGAAGAGATAAGTGACCAGGATTTCGTTCCAAATTCTTATAGTATATATAGGCGAGACAGGCCTTCCCGTGGTGGCGTCGTAGCCGTCATTCTAAGTTCCGGTGTTCAAGCGTCTCTGCTAGAACAAGTCGTTGACCATGAAAGTCTTGGCCTACGAATAAACTACAATGGACAATCATTTATATTATTTGCAGTTTACCGTCCGCCCTCTGCGTCCATAGACTTCCTGAACAAAATGCATGACCACCTCATTAAATATTGCAAAAGTACAAGTTGCATAATAATAGCCGGAGACTTCAACCTACTTGACATTGTTTGGCCCGACATATCATCAAATCCTCTCCATGAAATTATCCTCCTTGATATCATGCTGGCTTGTGACCTTACCCAAGCGGTTAATATTCCAACCAGAGTGCAGGGAACATCATCATCAGTTTTAGACCTTATCTTTCATACCAGATCTCTCGATGATGTTAATGTTGCAGTTGAAGACGGAATATCAGATCATAAGCTTGTAGTTTTCACATACAGAACACACGCATCTAATAACTCGTCTACTAGAAACGGAATCACAGTTAAAGATTTTAGTAGGGCTAACGATGAGTCAGTTCTTGATTACCTCGAAATGGCCTTAGAAAAATTCACGGGAAATGATGTCAATAATCTATGGCATAAATTCAAATCTGCTTGCCATTTCTGTATTCAACACTTCATTCCGGGCAAAACTAAGAATGTGCGTCGTAAAAACCCATGAATCAGCCGCGAAATAATTCATTTCTTACGCAGAATAAAAAGGCTCAGAAAGCACACGAAGAACAACCCTGCGCTTCTAAACATAAGACCTTTACTTGCCGAAAAACTTCGCTCTATTAAGCAGTTTTACACGAAAATCCATCGATCACATCAAGACCGGCAAAAAAACTGTTCGCGACAAGCCGCAGATAGCCACAGAATTTAATCTTTTCTTTCAGTCAGTTTTTTCAGACTCCCGCCCCCGACCCTCTTGTTTTAACGGCACGAGCAGTGTCAGCCCGGAATTTGTATCCTATGAGGGCATCTTTTTTATGCTCCTAAATCTGAATCCTAAATCATCGTGCGGCCCTGATGGTATTCCAAACGCATTCTTGCGCCGTTACGCTGAATCGCTTGCCCGGTTTCTTGTTGTCATTTTTCGTTTGTCTTTTTCTAGTGCCGATGTCCCGTCTGACTGGAGGCTCGCACGTGTCGTGCCTGTATTTAAGAAAGGTGACCGCTCTCAGTTAACCAACTACCGACCGATATCTCTCATCAGCACTTCATGCAAACTCATGGAATATATCATTTCCAACTACATCACTGATTTCCTCGATAGTAAAAACATACTGTCTCCTTTCCAGCACGGTTTCCGCAAAGGCCTGTCGACAACCACAGAACTAGCTTCCACAATTCATTCGTTTTCCTCCGTTCTCGATAGTTCCGGTCAGATTGACGTTATATTCCTGGACTTCAGCAAGGCACACTGATCAAATCTAGATTGCAGTACGCATGCGGGGTTTGGGACCCTTTCACTAAAAAAGACATTAGCAAACTTGAACAGATTCAAAGATCAGCAGTTCGCTTCATGTATAACCGGTACCGCCGACATGACTCCCCATCCGAATTAATGAGAATCAATAACATCAAACCCATAGAGTACTGGAGAAAGCCAGCAAGAATTAAATTCCTCTTTAAACTCTACCATTCTCAGTTCCGTCTTGACCCTTCATTGTATATGAAACCTTCAACAACTAGAGTAACAAGGCATTGCCATCCGCATAAATTATCTCCTTTGTTTGCCCGCACCAATAACTTTAAATATTCTTTCTTTCCTCGAACTATAGCCGAATAGAACAACCACCCCCTCATGTGTTTGTATCCGAAAATGTGCTTTCCGCCATTGAACAAGTACTTGACCGTTAAATATTGTCTGTTGTTTGTTGCGACTTGTTTTATTTTCATGCTCCGTATTTACTACATCGCTTCTACTGAATTCAGCTGTTGGCGTCGTCTTCTGCGGGTCGTCGGAGTTCTCTGTATGTTTATCCTACTCCTGCTTGGGCCTTAACGGCCTGCAGTATTGTATAAATAAATAAATAAATAAATAAATAAATAAAAAAATAAAAAAATAAATAAATAAATAAATAAATAAATAAATCAATAAATAATAGCGAGTACCGTAAGCCAAGCTTGATATAGACATTTCAAAAAATTATCACCGCTTAGAGTTTCAAATACGCAAGTTCAGCTGGCGCTTCGCTGTGCTTCACTTGCCCTCCCCGCTGCGGCCACCCATCGTGCTGGCAGTGCGGGCACGCACAATTTCACGCTTCCAGTCTCTCTATGAGCTCACAATTTCTCCCTTACCCATTAAGCTACAGAGAGCGACAGTTTTTAACAGACCTTATTATGCCATGAACATGTCTTTCTTAACTATATCGCTTTCATGAGAGAACCGCTTCGAGCTTACAGTCGTATTCTTCGAAGAATGACGCATTCTTAGAACTTGTGCTTAGACTTAGAAAAAGTCGTATAGTTACAACCTACTCTTGAGGTTTTTTCAAATTCTTATACATATGTCCGTATTTTGACAATTTATTAGTCAAGGCAAATATCAAATTTACCCGTCCCGACATTCTTGCGGTGGATCAACGACCGCAGCGCCCCTTTTTCCTTCTGGCAACTTTCTGAAACTTTATGAGGCGCAGAGTATCATAAATTATAAACGCTAGAGTGCACACGCAGCCCCATCGTTATCTGGTTTCCCAAAGCTAGTCGCCGATCGTGGTCGGATTCTGATCACGTGATTCGCTGTTGGGAGGATGAAAGAGCTTTAGCGCGAGCCATCGGCGCAAAACTCTTATCTGCAATATGGCTTCGTGCTGAGTGCGGTGACTCATACGCTCATCAATGATAATTAAACTTTACGGACCATGCACTTGCCTCATCCAGCCAACTTCACAGTTCGAGAAAGTGCATGACAGTCACAGCTGTGGCCTTTCGCTGGCTTCCATTCGCCGACCCAGTCGGTCGCCGACAGCTCACCGCATGGCAGACAGCGAGACAGTTTTAGCTTAGGCGGTTAGCCGTACGTCAAATACGGTAACGGTAACGCGTACGCTGCCGTTGCTACCATTGCCAGGCCGGCCTAGGCACATTTGCCGGGCGAACCGTAGTTACCGTGTACGGCAGTGCTAAAACTCTCTGCTGCCTCGTGCGCCCCTTATCGTTCCAGGGACGCAGGCGGGCCTGGTGTTACGCTGCGCTTCCCTTCTATCCTCACCGTTGCCGCCACCTCGCGTTGAAAATGCACGCTTTCTGACTCCCTATCAGCTGATGACTGTTCCGTTCCCCTTTACGCTTCGTGGAGCGGCCGCCTATAACGCACTTCCAGGCTGAACTCTATGGTCGTCGTGAGACAACCTGAAAATACTTGACGTTGTTGTTGATAAATGTTTTGGCAACTCTCATTTGAAGCTTTGCTAGCTTTATTATGAGAGTCAATGTATTAAACTTACTGATGTTTTGTAGGAACGAAACTTCATGTTTCTAAGATCCCAGTGGCTTTCCTTTCGTTCCATTGGACCGTGTAGAATTCTATGGCTTTCTTATTTTGCCTTCCCTTCCTCCGCTCTGAATGCTTTTGTATCACATACTAAACTGCTGCTATTAAACGCTGCGCACTTTTAAAAGACCTTGTCTTCAAACTTACAATCCCCTGTCATGTTTTTGCTAAAACAGTTGTAGAGAGCTCACCATGCAGACCCTCCTAGTCTTTCGCCCCAGTCCGGAAAGACAGAAAACAGCTTGGTTTTGGTTTATTGGTTTATTGAGGTTTAACGTCCCGAAGCAACTAGGCTATGAGAGACGCCGTAGTGGAGGGCTCCGGAAATTTCGACCACCTGGGGTTCTTTAACGTGCACTGACATCGCACAGTACACGGGCCTCTATAATTTCGCCTTCATCGAAATTCAGCCGCCGCGGCCGGAGAAAAACAGCTTTCCAAATGACATCCGTACTTGACGGTCACTCGCGAAGCCTACTTGTATTCGGTTGCAAAAGCAGGCGGAATTGTTATAACTGCGAATAAAACTTTCATGAAATACTTACGCAGATACCCAGACGAAGCTCGATGACCACTGCTTACACGTGCACAGCTGACGTGGACGCTCAGGCCAGAGGTTTACGCTTCGCGTAACAGGCTACACTTGCAGGAATGCAGGCAAAGCGATGCGTTCGGCCTGAGATGCTTACGCAAAAAGCGGGCTGGCGCTAAAAGACGGAGACAACACACACAAGACAACAAACACAACACAGGACTTGCGCCAACTTCCAACTAAGTTTATTCACGGAAAAAAACACTTATTAACCACACGAGCAGGCAAAAAGATAAAAGCAAAACAGAAAAAGCAACCGATACAAGGCGTGATTTCAGAAAGGCACACGTGCCAAAAGGACCAAAGAAATGAGTATAACGCTGACAAAGATCCACTAAGAAAACTAATCTCTTCATCCGACAGCGACCCAGATGGCTTGCTTATGCAGATATGCCGCCTCTGCTTGATGTAATATGCTTCTATTATTTCACGCTTTAATATGTCTTTAGACCTTGCAATGAATTTAGTGTTTTCAAAACTGGGACGGCATTTAGTGGCCATGTGGCTGCCATAGCCATTTTTGACAGCAATCTTGTGCTGTCTCACTCTTGCATTTCTTTTCTGTTTTGCTTTTATCTTTTGGCCTGCTCGTGTGGTTAATAAGTGTTTCTTTCCGAGAATAAACTTAGTTGGAAGTTGGCGCCAGTCCTGTCTTGTGTGTGTTGCCTTCTGTGTGTTGTCTCCGTCTTTTAGCGCCAGTACGCTTTTTGCGTAAACCATGTCAGGCTACAACCAACTAGCTCAAAGTATTGCTGATGCGTTTGGCGTTTTGCTCCGTAACCTAGCACTGTTGGCTGTGCGCTAGCACTATACATTACTCAAACTGGGTGTGGAAAGATAGGGTCTGATAGGGATAGTTTACAGTTTTCTTTTAGACGAGGCACATCACTTAGACGCCTGGCAGCAAGAAAATTTGTGGTCGATGTCTGCATGCCTCGCTCTGAACGCAATCAATTTCACCCTTTCAGACCACAAGCCTGACAACGTGGGCTACGAGGCATAAAATTGTTCATTTCAAATCACGTGCAAGGTAGGGTGTTCATTTTTTCTGAACGCAGCGATGTTGTAACGCCATCCGGACTCACTGGATTCAATAGGGGCCATGAATAGTGCCGATAGAAGGAAAAGACTTGCGGCAGTTTTCTCAGGCGCTTAGCAGATATACTATAGGCAAGTTATGAAACATTACTTACTCATTATGGAATCCAATTTTTTTATACCGCTTGGTACGAATAGACAGACTGTAGTGGTTCAGCGACAAGAACAAACAAGTTTCGTAAGCCACCAAAAAGCCGGCCCCAGAAACGTCGTGTCCAGCAACCGCTTTACAAAGTCATTTTATAGCTCTTGGACAGCTTTGCCGGTGAGCCCCTGAAAAGGGTTGTTTCGTAACTAGAGTGCAGTCTGATCCTTCAGACTTGGCATCTCTTGTTAGACTCTTATGCACGGCTTGATGTTACGGAAGAGAGCATGACAAGTCGGTGGACTTGCTGACGGAAGCTTCGGGAGAAACTAAATTTACTTTAAACGTATCTGGGAAACCGCTTGCGGCAGACGTTATCCGAGAATTCCATTTGTCCTGCCGCGCAAGTAACAATCGAGTTACAAAAGAGCTGAGGGACGCTGGTAGGCTGCCTGCTTCCATCCTGCTCCGACCGATCCCCTCTGTGAATAAACCCCCGTGCGTGCTAAGCACGTAACAGTTTGGTGAGAGGTGCCGGGTATCGACCACGGAGCATTCCATCTACCGAAGGAGCCGTAGACTCGCAGGCTTCCCACCACTGCCATCGGACATGCCTGGAGACGACAATGCCGAGCAACCGGGGATATCCACAGCGAACAACTGGCCACATTATCGAGAGCCCCGCACATTTTTTGGTAAACCTGAAGAGAACGTTGACGAGTGGCTGAAACACTACGAGCGGGTGAGCAAATACAATCGCTGGAACGCTGCTACTAAACTGGCTAACGTAGTGTTTTTCCTTGCCGCCACGGCCCTTGACTGGTTCGACAATCATGAGGATACACTGAGTTCATGGGCTACATTTACGACCGAGGTCAAGAAAAATTTTGGGGATGAATCGGCTAAGAAGAAGCGTGCGGAACAGACATTGCTTCACCGCGCGCAAGTACCCGGAGAAACTTGCACGGCATACATCGAAGCCATCTTAAAGTTATGCAAGCTAGTTAACTCCAGTATGCTTGAAGAAGATAAAGTCGGCCACCTTCTAAAAGGAATTGCGGAAGATGTTTACAATTTCCTGATTAGTAAAGAGAGCCTGAGCACCACCGCTGACGTTATCAAACATTGCAGAACATTTGAAGCTCTTAAGCTGCGTCGAATCACCCCTAAATTCGGAAGATTGGCCAATGTCACCTCTATAGCCAGTGTTGAAGCCTGTCCTCCAAATTCTATGGCTGATATGATTCGAGAGATTGTGCGCGAGGAATTGTCAAGATCCCGGGACACCTTCTGCCGCACAGAATATCCGCGGCACAGTTCTGCACCGGAGGACGATGTTGCCGCCCTGTCGACTCCGTGGGCTCAACCTAACGGCACTTTGCCCATGGAAGATCGGAACATTGCCCAACGTTATGGCTACCAGCCGACGGAAAGGAGGCCCACTTACCCAGAAGACGTGGTTCGTCAGCAGCGAGATCCTGGCTCCAGCCAACGTCGCGACTTTGTTCGCCAGGACTTTTATGGCGGTCGCTGGCGCTCTCAACCTTTGTGCTACCGGTGTGGTATTGCAGGGCATATCGCTAGATATTGCCGCCGTCGTTTCCCGACTTCTCAAGACTGCCAACCCCCGGCGCCTACTTACGGACAACGGCACACCGCGCAGCAGCGACCCCCAACGTCCGCTTGGGACCCGTACCGTCCGAGCACTTTGCGGAGTTCATCACCTGCATCTGACCGCAGTGTGACGCCGCCACCTCAGCGCCAACGGCGGTCACCTTCTCCTCGACGTCGTGCATCCCCTCCGCCTCCGGGAAACTAGGAGGCGCGGCCGATGGAGGTGAGGCCGCCGGCGAGTCGATGACGTCCAATATACCTCTGCCCGTGTTTATGTTGAAGAACAAACTGGAAGTGTTTATTGATGGTGTGAAAACAATGGCTCTTGTGGACACTGGTGCTACCGTATCCGTTATGAGTTTGAGGTTTAAGAACCGTTTAGGTAGGAAAGTGATGTTTAGTGGTGACCGTGCAGCGTTATTCCGTGGTGTCGGTGGTGAACCTTTGGTTCCACTTGGTGTGTGTGCTTCGGATGTTGTTATTGGTGGTCTAACGTTTAGAACAGAATTCGCAGTGCTACCACGGTCAACGCATGATGTGATTCTTGGGATTGATTTTCTGCAAGAGTGTGGTGCAACTTTAGACTGTCGTACGGGAGAAATTTCTTTGAATTCTTCACTACTTTCAGCTCTTGTGGATAACTCGACACCGGATTTTGGAGCATTTGCGGTGGAAGAAGACACTATTGTACCAGCTTTCTCCGCAGCATTCGTGCGGGTTTCCTCTGTTCACAATCAGTGCGAATCTTTTGAAGCTGTGGCAGAGCCTACGACACTCGCCTGCTCTAAGAAGAGTATCGTCGTGCCTCGTTGCGTCGTTCCCGTGGTGGGAGGCCGTACCGAGCTGTGGACAGTGAACCACTCTGAAGAGCCAGCTGTGTTGCCCCGGGGCCTCAAACTCGCCCGTTTCGAGGAAGGTGTGTCAGGTTCCGTCGCGACGTTAACCAACTCTGTCAGTGAGCAGCACGTGAAAAGAGATATGGAGACCCAAGTTAAGACTATGATTAATCAGGCTCTTCCCACAACCGAGCGTCGCACTCTAGTGGAACTCCTTCTGTGGAAGCACGTGACAATATATTAAAGATGTAGGATCATTTACAAATGGCAAATGAGAACTGAATGCTGAGGGGCACACATCAGGGGCGGGCTATAATCTGGGAGCTACGGTAGTATGCCTTTTATTTACCTAAAGGCCATAATCTGAAAGCCTTTTTCATGAAGCGACAAGCATTCACGCGAAATTGTATGTGTATCCGAGCCGCGAAGGACGTGACAACAGCAAGATAGCCAGAACAATAAAAACGCAGTTTTATTGGGAAGTGTTGCTTTTATAGCCGACTAAGTGATAACGGGCCGACAGCAGCGCGCATGTCAGGAACAGGCGCACTGTCACGCACGCGCCTGATAGCGCACGGTGATGCACGCGCTTGATACAGTATGCACACAGACGTAGAACTTCAAGTAAGGCGTTAATGATGCAACAAATGAAAGAATACAATACTCAAATTTAATGGTCATGAAAACATGGAAGGGTATGGTATGCAATTTTTGACATTAATGTTCGTGATGTGACTTGCAATGAATGCCTGCATAATTGAGTCGGGAAATTTCAATCAATCATTTGGTCACTTGCTAGCTAGCCGTCTTTCACTCACTCACTCACTACTCACTCACTCACTCACTCACTCACTCACTCACTCACTCACTCACTCACTCACTCACTCACTCACTCACTCACTCACTCACTCACTCACTCACTCACTCACTCACTCACTCACTCACTCACTCACTCACTCACTCACTCACTCACTCACTCACTCACTCACTCACTCACTCACTCACTCACTCACTCACTCACTGGCATAAATGTTTTCGCGCGATAGCTGCCATTTCGGTTACGCTGTGTAACATCTTTATGCTTAGCATTTAAAACTATTAATAACTGCTCCGGAGGCTAAGGTTCAGCGAAGAACTTTCAACCGATTCCTAAATAACAATTAGCCTCTTTCGTGCTTGTGTTGGAAACTGCGTATGGGATAGCGGCGCACAAATGCAGGAGGCATCAGATGCAGCGTGCGTCTGGTCTCGGCCAACGTAAAGGAGCTCGGATGAGCTAAACGGGACAGCGAAGAGTAAAATGTAATCTCTCCTGTCTCTTGGATCTCAAATGTAAAAGAGCAAGCAAGGTGCACTAAACAGATGACGCTTTTAGTGTCGTTATGTTCACGTGTATGCACCATCGACTGACAGCCCGAGAAAGCCCTGAACTTGAGCTTGCACGTGTTTAGAGTGTCTGCACATACATCACCTACGAGCGTAAAAAATAAAAGTGACGGCTGAACGCGATAAGCTTGGCGCTTAGGCGAGAGATGTAAATGTAGAAACGCCTCAGCATGCATGCACTCAAGGGATCACGATGAATTGTCCCTGGCATACGATCTCTCCTCACACGGCGAAACAGGGCCTCGCACTTCGAGCGAGCGTCCATTACTCATCGCTGATGGATTGAAATTATACCGTGTCTTTTCCGTCCTTGTTCTACTCTGGAAACGGTGCCGAGTGTGAGAGAATTCGTAGTAGGCGCTGAAATTGAAGGTAGCGTCGCTTTCGAGTTCAAGGAAGGCAGGTTTTTGGCAAGGCATGAGTGCGAGCTTGGGGATGTGAAAACGACACTCGTGCGTTTTGCCGACAAGCGCTGCCAAGGCTTAGAGGAAGAGCTCTTGTTCGGAACTGAAAGAAAGGTGTTTTGTTATTGAGATTGATATGCATTACGATGAACGTGATGAAAGGCATTTCGCTAGCGTTCTCAGGAGACATAGCAAAGGTATCGTGGTGTCACACAGTGAAAGAAAAAACACTCTATATAAAGAAAGAGTGACTTAGGATGCCAGAAAACATTTGTGCTGCTTGACAAAGAAGATCGCTCGATGACTGGCGTGAGTCTAAATCCGTCTTGTCAAACTTTCCCAATTTGTTTCTAACGTGGCTCTCTCTGCATCGCCACCCCCTCCGCTTGTTTAACTTCCCCATCCTTTTATTATTTTTATACCGGCATGCCTTACCTTCAATGTTCCACTCAGAACAGTAAGATAATCCCTTCTGGACAAAGATACATCCATATTATGCCTACATTTTGCAGAGCTATAGCGTGCCGAGCAGAGAACAAAAATTACGACGTCACGCGGCGAATCAAAGGTAACTGATGATAATAACGAGTGACCATGAACGTTAAACGGCTCAGTCAGGTTTCTATCCCAATGGTTCGTGGTTACGCTAATAGGTGTTGCTGGAGATTAAGTGTCTTGGTCAGAAGTGAGGCGTGGGAAAGACGCACACGCAAAAGAGAGAGATTAAAGGATGGACACATTGGCAGGTTGACCACGTGATCGTCTGTCTTGCTCATAACCTTTTTGCTGATAGTGGTATAAATCGACGTGTTTTCCGCGAAGAAATAATTAGAGAGGCTGTCTGTTTTTATAAGGAAAACTTTTTTCTTTATCCTTTCAAGATAAGATACTGAAACTGCAGTAAATTTAAAGTCGCAAATCGTCTCTACAACACAGCCACTCTAGGAACAAAATGAACCGAATTAAAAGAGTAAAAGCATGTCTAAATAAGGAAAAAAAAGAGAACAATATCACTTCAAAACTCTCGGCACCTTTTAAAGAAAAAGGCAGAGAAATAATAATCTTGATGATGATAATGCCGATTTTCCCTTTGGTGACGAGAAGCGTGTAGAATATATCTGTGGTGGAAACAACGACAGATCAGAGACAAGGTTAAATTTAGCTGAGCCCCGCAGATTCTCGTTAGCCTGCCATATGGCTGGGAAATGCGAAAACCATGCACTCCTTAACAGTGACGAAGGTTCATGTGAAGAGGGGTGCCCAGAGTTGTCGAGGGCGTATCGAGAGTGCGCACTTTTGAATGCCCACTGTATTGTTTCTTTCGGTGTTGAGTGCGTCAGAGCTGGGTTCGCAGCACAAAGTTTTGTTTACTTAGATCTCGTTTATAAAGTTTTACTTTTTCCTGCTCCACCGCGCGAGGGGGCACTTTTCGGACTCTTGCAAGTGAAACTTCCCGGGATGCGCACTTCAGGAGGGGCTTGTTAGCGTGCTGGTACTGCACATTTATAAGCATATTTATTTATTTTGCGCATCACCCCAGAAGCCACGGTAGAAAGCAGGTGACAAGAAGAAAAAGGCCGGCGAAAAGTGGAAAAAAATCCGGCCATAGAGCTCCTGCAGGTAGCACTATCGCCGTGCCTGTTGATGGCACCTATGGTTTGCGCGTATATGCAGCGAAGAGAGCGAATGGGGACGCTAATGAGGTCAGGTGCGCGTTAGAGAAATGAGTGGGCAGGCGTCGCTTATTACGGCGGCGCGCTGAGAAATGCGATGGCGAGCTGCTCCGAGGTGGTGGATTCAGCCGCGTAATTCGCTTCCACCGGTTGATTCATTACGAGGAATTAATAGTGCACTCGTTTAGCAACAAGCATGGACGGGGGAACTTGAAGGTAGACAGGCCGTGGAATGAGGCATATCTTTCTCCAGTTTTTCCTTTAATCAGCAATTACTAGCAAATGTTTTAAAAATGACTTTTTTGTTACCGGCAACACGATGCGCCTAAAACCACATTGAATCTGAGCTGCATCGTGGAGAACGCGTCGATGACAATGCTTTGAGACTAATACGGCATGCTAGAATGATGTTAGCGAAATTTCTTAAACACGACTTAGAAGAAAAAACTCGCGAAGGTTGCATATACTGAAAGCAGGCAAGGGGGCATAAGGACGAGAAGGACCCCTGAAATCAAATTTGCCGTTCCGCTTCAATTCTAAAAACTGACATGGATATCACTTACGGTGGCCTACACAGCTCTCAATAATTAAGGAGCCTGACAATAGTAGTTAGAAAGTTAAGTATTCGGTGTTAGTTAATCATCCTGCTAATTACCCCGTCTTAGCTGTATTCTGATGTACTACATCGCTGGCAATGCTACGCCAAAAAAGCGCTGTTGTAACTCCAAAAGCCTATCTAAGAAAATTATGCAAAGACCTAGGTGAAACACCCTGTACAAAAGCTGTCTTTTGGGTTGGAAAAAGAAACACACGCATAAACATGTGTCGTTTAATTGGACTAAAGTAAGTTCTAGCCTTCACGGCTGCCGCAGCGTTTTCTACTTGCGACGTATTGTTTAAGACACCGTTGAGGTCAAACGGAATGCGAACAGGACCTTTGAAACGCGAGAATAAAGAGGCAGAAATACTAGCTTTGAGAGCTCAGCATGGTGCAAAAACAGCACGAAGGATATGACAGAGCTTTTATCATCTGCGTCGCGCCCTTCGCGCCATTTTCTCGCAAGGTTCAAAGTCACTGCTGTTCTGCGTGGGCAAAACGCCCATAGTATTGTCACATAGTGTTGGCAGAAGTCTAGCAGTCAGAAGGACAGTGTAAGAAATTAAAAAAAAAAGTTCTACATTGTGCTGACTTGCGCCAACAAAGAACTGAACAACTAGCCGGCAGCGATAGCAACATGCGTGCTGGACGGTCTTCGATGAACAGAATCACCGCCACTTTCGACCGCGTTCAGCTTCACCCATATATGCACAGCGTCCCGCATGTAGGACGCCGCTTTTTGGCGCAGTAACTCTAAAAAATTATCGTCTAAAAGCTTGTGCCCACTGGTGTAGGTTCAAGAGAGCTAAAATTTCTCTGTGTGCAAGGGATGGAGTGTGTTCTTTGAATTTTGTGCGTCGTGTGCTTTGAAAAATATCGGCGAGTCTTTTCTGGAAGTCATTTTTCGATTCGACTACAGCGACTAGATTGCGATTCTGTAATAGAAACAAATAATTTTTGCGCATTGTCACAACAAAATCACCGCGTGCGATGAGAAATGTGATATAAAAGTCGATGTAAAGTGTTTGAAAGTTTACCAAACGTAACAAGTGGCAAGTTCGCTTAGTATCCTATATTGTAGAACGACTCAAAAGTTCCCTTACAAAAATTTTTTAGACAGTCTATAGAGGCAATACAAATCCTATAGACAGTCTATAGACAATCTATAGAATTATGGCCATACACTTTTAATGGCTTTTGTCAATAGACAGTCTGTAGCCTATGAATAGACAAAAAGAAATAGGTACTAGAAAGGCAATAGAGTCTATAAGAAGTCTATAGACCATTTCTATATGGGTTGAGATAAAGATTTCCACCAATGAAAGGATGATTCTGAATTCTGCAGTGAAATAAACCTCTTATATCGAAAATATTTTAATCTTTTCAAATTTCTCAAGTTTCGGCGTATGTGGGTTAAAGCTAAAGAAAAAGTTTTCGGATAAGGCGTTTAAAGCGCCTACAGTAATCTCGAAGATAGAAACAGCTGCGCGCGGCTGCAAACATTCCAGATAAATCTTAAGATATCTCTCATCACAACCAGACTAGGTACAGGAGGTTTCCAGGATGAACAATCAAACATATCCCAGAGCTCCGCGGCAATTTGTGCTCCTGGCAAAGAACCATCACCGCAACACACTGCAGCAATTAGAAGATTTTAAAAATTGAGGTTGGAAAAGCGATAACGAGAGACGTTAGTCTAAGAACGAGCCAGGTGCCTCTCGTCTCTAAGGAGGCTATCCTCACTAGAGAAATAACATGAGAAGAAACTGCACATTGTTAAGTGCAGGAGATGCAGTCGACCTTGCCGATGTAACGAGACCACGAGGCTCGGGATGCGGAGACACAAAAAGCATAGATAGCGCGCAGTGTAGGGCAATGATTGAAAGACAGTTCGCATTTTCCTTGGTGCGTATAACTGAATGTTCGCTGACTAGACGTCATACCTAATTTGCAACGTTAAAAACGCAAGTGGAAGGTTTGATTAGCCCAGGCTACCAACACGGGAAAGGCGTAGTATCTGTTTCTCTGATGTGGGATGCCCGAACCACGCTATCAGGAAAGACACGTCGGTAAAGAATGGGGAAGAGCAAGCAGAGGTAAAAAATACTGACAGCGGCGCACTTAGCGAATAGATATAAGCACGCCAAACATTCAAAAAACAATTATTCTTGAGATATTACAATGCTGGTGGCTACTGCTTCATTGTATCTAGGTCAGGACGAGAATGCAATAAAAGGAGAGGGGAAAAAATGTACGCCGCAAGAGCACAGAACTCAGTACGCACTGGTGAAATGAAGAAAAAAGAAAAAGGAAATAAAATGATGGAGCGTCTATACGAGTGACGCGTGGTGTGAAGGCGACCATAGCTAAATGAAAACAGAGAGAAAAGCGAAGAGCTGCGCACTACCGTTTGAGAAGCGGCTCGAAAAGAATTGCCGCTATCTTTCCCTTTTTCTTTACACTATTTCTGGGTTTTGCGCAGTGCCATCATGGTGACGACATCCCCGTGCGGAGAAGACAATTTGGAGGGGAAGTCGTCGGCGGAAGGGCCCATAATTTGGAAATGAATCCGGGGAAGGCGGTGCTCGCGATGTCAGTGAGCAGCCCGCCTCTGCGCCAACGGCCTCGCGGTTTGCGTCCGCTTTATCGAAAAGCGAGGCCCACGCTCCCACAACAATGGGGGAATGCCACGGAAGACGTGAAAGAAGAAAGGAAGAAAGAGGTGTCGTAGTGGAGGTCTCTGGAATAATTTCCACCCACTGAGGATCTTTAACGTGCACTGACATCGCACAGCACACAGCCGACTTCTGCGTTCCGCCTCCATCGAAACGCAGCCACCGCGGTCAGATTCGAACCCGGGTACTCCGAGATGCTTGTTTGCAGTGTGCTGCGCTGCGCCATTTTCTCCTTTGCTTTCGTTGCGTGTGCGTCGCGGACCCCGCTGTCAGCATTCTTCGTGTTATTGCGCCCCCAGTAAAAATTATGAACTGTAAATTGTGGAGTTTACCTCCCCACATCGACACATGGGCCATGAGGGACATCGTAGTGGGGGACACTGAAATAATTTAGACCACCTAGGTGATTGACCTTTCACAGAAACTGGGTGTTCTTAAATATTGTCTCCATCTAAATGCCTCCGCCGGTGCCGAAATTCGATCCCGTAACCTTAGGATAAGCAGCCAAACGCTAAAACCACACAGCCACGGTGGTGGGTCCGCGGAGCTTGTAATATTTTTCTTTTTGTCTCGGGTGAGCATACGCAGGGCATTCTTCCTTTTTTGTGTGTGTGTGTGCGGATGTGCTTGTGGTGGAGGGGGAGGCTTTTGATGCCCTGAGTGTCCTAGAGGAGGCAGATGTGTCGGTTCATCCGACAGTGAGCGCAGACTACACCATTTGGCGGAAATGCGAAAAATAATTAGCGCCACGCCAATTTCCCGAAAGAAGCAATCAATGATTGCTGATGTTTTAAGAAATAAAGGTACATTGGAAACTACAGCCATTCGAAGAAGAAAGGGCATTTCTCATGTTTTAGACAGCTTTCCTTGAGGTGGTCTGCGTAGCTGTGGGAGAAAAAAAAATGACAACGTCGTCGACGTAGACGACGCACGACTGCTATTAGAAGTCAACTAGGTCGCTGTCCATCATCGTGGGAGGAGCTGTTGATGTGGGGCACTTGATATTTCTTTCTTAGTCTCCCCAACAAGTCCATATTTAAACGCGAAAACGTTATGAAGCCCGAGCATCAGAAAAGCTGGGCGTCGGCGTCGCTGGCCGTGAACGAAAATGCCACGAAATATCCACAGAGAAGCAACCTAGGAGGCACGTGGGCCCCCTAGGTCACGTGACCTTGAGGCGTCACCGCAACCTACCCACCGGACTGTGAGCAAGCTGGTCACCGTCGTAGGTTAAAATGGTTACTCGCAATGGTTCCTCGCTCGGGAAGAGCAACCTAGGTCTCACAAGCAACACCTGTGGCAGCACCTGCCATCGCAAGGCGGTGGTGCATCGTTAACCGCTGCACCACTGCACCAGGAGAGGTACGAGGACGCCCAGGGATCTACGAATGTAAAGTAGGGAATGACCAATTCAGCTTATATAAGCATTAACCCATTAAGCTATACCGCGTCATACGCTTAAGGCCGAGCTTTTTGTTAATTCGGACGTTTTCTTCGGCCTCGTGTGTCCGCATTAGGTTTGGTTTGGTTTATGGGGTTTAACGTCCCAAAGCGACTCAGGCTATGAGAGACGCCGCAGTGGAGGGCTCCGGAAATTTCGACCACCTGGGGTTCTTTAACGTGCACTGACATCGCACAGTACACGGGCCTCTAGAATTTCGCCTCCAAAGAAATTCTAGCCGCCGCGACCGGGATCGTGTCCGCATTAACGGGATTTTACTCTATCTGCACTGCACTTAATAGAAGCTGGCTAAATTTTGCTGACGTGGCGCCTCTAGTTAGCCCCTTTCAACTTATGAAACGCTCTGGTCGTGGTGCTCTGCTTGCTACATGAGCTGGGCAGTAAGCAGGAGAATAAAGAAAAACCACAAGCAACTAGAAACAAAAAAAAAAAACAGCATTACGCGAGACCGCGTTTGAGACGGTGCTTTGCCAGGGTCCACAGGGCAGGAAGAAAAAGAAATGATACCAATAGAAAGAAAAGAAAGTAAAATAACGAAAGAAAGCGGAAGACGAATTACAAAAGAAAACAGAATTTGATAACAAAAAGCAAGGCGGAAACCGTAAGAAATAGATGAGTGGGATGACGTAGCTGGCAAGGGAAAAAAATAAATGCACAAAATAAGAAATATAATTGATTAACCCTGAGAATGAAACGAGTGGCATTGAAATCTACCACATGCCTCCTTCTCGCTGCCCATGCTGTCAGTCAGCGAGGTCTTGTAATGGGCTGAAGCCGAGTTTGAAAGTGCGCTTTAGCCAGAACGTCCAGGATCCCCGTCGGAAACGGATGCATGCCGCCTCGAGTGCAGTGCGAAGAGTTGTTCATGCTTCACGCCTTGTCAGCCTTCACCTCACCGACTTCGGTCGGCCGGAGGAAGTATTTTTTCCCGACGCATTCGAAAGCAGCTCCCCGGAGAGCAGTGCACGTACCCGAGCACAACTACGATAAAAGCCGCGACGACGCGAGAAGTGATGGCTCCTCGCGTACTACACCGAGAGAACCGCGTCTACTTTCTGTAAGAAAAAAACTGAAACGCCTCCAGTCAGAGAACGAAAAACGTGTAATGTAGTTGGCGGTTTCTTCCACTAAAACTGTCAAACTGTCTTAGAGCCAAGATTTCCCCCTTTTTTTTAACATGCTCCGAGCCGCCCTTAACTCACGCTTACATAAACATACTACCATAGCTTTTTCCTTTATTCTAGGTTTTAAACGAGGAGAGCAATGCGGGCTCGGGTGCAAATATATGAGTGACAGCAAGCGGTTTGGCTTCAGCGCCGTGACTAATGTGCGCGACAGCGAGCTGAGTGAAAAGCTTTACAGGTGCGTGGTCGGGAGCTGCCCGAAATCTGGGAGATATCTTACCTGCGCTCAGAAAGCTAGACCTACTTATAGACTGAGTGGCACTTTAGTGTTCGATGAATTAACAAATAGCAGTCGGAAACGAAAAAGGTAACCAGTGAAGTGCTGTAGCCGAGCTTGTACGTTCACATGCACATGGCGGAAATCCCCTCGGCGTATCGACCGCACGTTTTATGTCATTGAGTCTGAAAATCAAACTGCCGTTACTTGTTCTGCTTGCAAAGCAGGACTTGCCTGACTGGCGTGCCGCCGGTGCTTCACCCGGGACGGTTGCCCGTCGAAGCTATTTGTTGGCAGCAACTGCCTCGCACTCTCACTAGAGGACGCGAAGAGCGGGTTTGGATACCAGAAAGCAATTTAACGAGTGACGATGTGTGGGGCCGAAGTAAAGGCGTCCGCACAGTTAGAAGCGATGCAATTTCGAAAGTGGGCAGACTTTTTACTGACTCCGCTGGTCGACAAGGCGACAGTATAATGAAAGGGAGGTAAAACCGGAGCTCATGTAACAAATTTTCGAAAACCTAATGTACTTCCTTTTATGAAACAACATGGCTTATTAAAATCACTTTTTTTGCGCATTTCATAATGATCACATGATATTCATAAAAAGAAGATTAGCAAGTAACTAGGTATTAAGATCGTACTGAGTAATTAAACAGACATAATGAAACAGGTTGTCCGGGACGAGAAGCATAGCTACCAGAAACAGATGGGTTCTATTCAGGTAGAGCCCTACATTTTATTCTAGTCTTAGACATGCTTCCGGCAGGCTGTGTGTGGCAGTGGCCTCATATAATCATATAATTGATGTAAGACTATCTGGGCCAAAGAGCCGATTATTTTTATTGCATTATTTTAAACCATATTTCTTACACACTTTTATCAAATTTCTCGGCGTAACATACTTTCACGGCTGCCTGTTTGGCTCTGCGAATCACTCACTGCTACACTACCGATCGTAGGTGATCCAACCGCAAAGGATAAGGCAAGAATATACATCAACATTTTTTTTTTTTTTTGGGGGGGGGGGGGGGGGATCCCGTTGGGACAATTTGGAATGTAGCGAATTTCGCCGAACATTCGCCGTTGCCTCGTCCACGTATCAAAATACCAAACTCGATAAGCTGTACAGAGGGTGTCAGTTTCGTAACCGTCATTTCATCTGGAGGAAAGAAGAAAAAAAAAAGGCGGTATGACCGTCCGTGAAGCTAGAATGTGCAGGTCCCTCCTTCTAGCCTGCCAAAGCAAAGTAAAGAAGAAAAATGAGCGCCATTTTAGGCTGTTAGGATGTTTTTTATCTCCGTTTTGCGGGGCGACAGGCAGCCCCAGCGGGCAGAAAATGAGGCGCAAGTGACGACCGTCACCAGGCAGGAACGTTCCGGGCGCCCGCCCTGGAATCCGGCCCTGCGCATCCCATACACCCCGCACAAATCTCTTCGTCCTGACGTACGCCGCGTGTGGAGGAACTTGACACCAGGCTGAGGCGTCCAAATGTGCCGCTTCCAAAGTTTGAGTGAAAGAGGCATTTGCTCCACGTGGTGTTGACGATCGACTGCCGCGTCGCAGGCACAAACAAGCGAGGGGGAGCTTCTGAATGGCGCAAATCTGCACCGACCTGAAGTCCTTTCGTTGGGCTAATTCCGACTCTCACGCATGGAAGTGGCATCTGATTATTACAGCTTACGGAAAAATAAGGAACAACGCGACACCAAAACCAGTAGCAACGTAATGCAATAAGATTGCTTTCTTTTCTCTCCTCTTTTTCTACATTTTTCTCTATTTGCAAAGTGTGCCCAAGCCTCTGGCACAAGAGTGCACGGTCTCTGTCGTTCCCATGCTCTGTCCTAATGTTCTCGCTGTTCACGACCTGTCATTTACGCAAACTTCCCAACTAAGTCAGGAGAAGCCACAATTCATCTTTATATAGTTAAGTTTGTTACATTAATAATTTCCTCAAGCCTGCGTGCGTGATAAATTCGCAGTCCGCCAGAAACCTGTCCATTGTCGCATATAGGGAGTAATAGGGGTAGCACTGAACATGGAGAAAAAGTCAGTCATGGGATGAGACGGAATTTCAAGTTATTTCATGCAGCTTGCGTACAGAATATAGATATAACCTATATTTGCACCTCAAAAAGGCCTGTTCGACGACCGGAACGTTGCGTTTTTTTTTTACGGTTATATTCTCAACATGTAATAACCAGCTGTCAAGAAAGTACCGAAAAAGTATATTTAAAATATGCCCATAAGGCTACAGGACATGGGTAACAACATACCGCGATAGTATAATGCATCATGCATGATTATCATTCATGTTCCATCAAACTTCACGTGCTGCTCTGTTAGCGCAAGGTATATTCTTTGCAGGAGTTTAGCAAAGTCGGAAAAAAAGGAACATTTATATTTTTTGTCTGCGCGCGGATATACAGAAGCGTTGAGGAACAATCCCGCTTAAAGCCAGCGAAACCATGTGCAGGGTGTGATCAGGAAATGCCCGACAAGTCACGGTACAAAAGATAAAGTTCGCGCTTCTGTGTTCACATCGAGACAAGAGATAAAAATATGCCCAGGCTTAGCTTGGTTAAGTCAAGAATGCGTTGCATATTGCGCGGTCTTTTTGCGCGAGGTATTGCTTGGCGTCACTCGATTTTCTCAGCAGCTTTTCCTCCGTGACGTATGAATGGATGGATGGATGGATAGGAGCGCCCCCTTTGAAACGGGGCGGTGGCAACCGCCACCATGCTCAGCCGTCCCTTTTTTTTTTCTTTCTTTCTTTTTCCTTTTCTTCCTTTCTTAGTTTTTTTTCTCTTTTTTTCCTTTTTTTAAGTGGTTTGGTGACGTCACCAAACCACGTGACGTCACGTCACGTGGTTTGGTGGCTGCCTGGCCGCGCCCAAGGGCTGAACTGAGTGATTGCAATATGCTACGCATAAAAAGACACCAAAGATGCGGGATCGGATCGATGGTGCAGACGACGCCAAGTGGCCGAATACATCAGCAGTGCCGCCGGGACGCTGTCCAGGCCCTCCAAGGGCGGCACAGCGTTGGAAGCACACGCGGTACTTGGTCGACCCCTCAGCCCTGTGTTGCGGCACCGGCCTCCTAGCTTGATTTCGACAGGCCCACCAAAGGAGACGTGATCGAACATACACAAACGTTCGCATGGATGCCTCGCGTCTTTTGCGGGAGGTCCAACAGCATCAGTGCTTTGAGCATGCTTTGGGCCCACCCAGCGCAAACACAGCGCAGGCTTTTGTGAGACTCTGATAAAAGTTCTAAGCCAGAGTTGCGACCAAATTAAAGTGAATTTATGAAGACTGCTCTCTGTGTTTTTGAGATCGACAGATTTCAGCTAAGTTCAGAGGGCCAGAGAAGATCAAACTGCAGGGTATGGCGCTGTGTAGACTCTTCCTCCTAACATGCGCCACGTCAATTTGGGAAAACTGCATTAAAATGTTGTCACAGGTCGCAAAACCTGCAAATTCAACTACACTCAGGCATCTCAGGCATCGTGAAAGCGAAGCTGTCAACTGCCTTCTGGGTATCATTACCTTTTAACTTTTTGCCTGTTCTCTAACACTATAGCAGAGGTGTCCCTGAGAAGTTCACTGGGGAAAATAAGTTCATTTTCATGTAACTTCTTGCAAGTACCCGAAACATGGCTTAAAAGGAAAATAGTCTTGTCATCGATTTTCGTATATTCCTTAACGATACACCTGATAACTTGCCCGGTGTTGTTGTACTAATCGCCACCAGCAAGTGCTTTGTTATACTGTCAACTTTTCATCATTACTAGAAATTATTTGCTTCGCCCATGTTTTTCGTGTCTGCCACCTTGTCTTTCAACATCTATTACGCTAGAGTTTACGAACTGCATTACTACTCAATCCCACGTCCTCCATAGTATTTGCTACCGTGCCCCTACTGCACAATTTTTTCAGGCTCTTACTTCAGATGCGTTAGTCATGATACGAAATGAAATCGAAGGCTTCCTTTCTCGTTCCTTTGGTTCGATCCTGTTTTTGACAACACGGCTTTTTATGACCAATTCGACGGTTGAGCGTCGATGTTCGTGATACTGTTTGGCTGATGAATACGTTATTGTTAGCAATGAGAGCAGGGAACATGGTGAATCAGGCGGCCGGGAGCCCTTGAGCCGGGCCGGCCTCCGCGTCCCAGCCCACAACCACCGCTTGAACGGCAAGGTTGGAGCTGCAGTGCCACCTACTGCTCCATGGTGCTGATATTACAGCGGGGGGTTGATATTTGCAGACATGCACAGAGAACGTGACTTGGGTTTGCTGGCACCTTGCAAAGCTTACAAGCACTGGAGTAGCGGCCGGGATAGATGTAGGAGTACAGAGTGGGGTGTGGAAATGTGTTGGTCTGCAGGCGGAGCCAGAAATGCTACCGGGCCTTGCACAGTGTTTCTCGTCCCGCCGGGTACCTGCGGCGGGGCAGTCAGTAGGCTTGTGTTATTTTGTGGCAGTTGACGAACGTACCCATGTGCGCACTCTCGGCATGCCCTTTTGCCTCTGCCCGGCAGACTGAATAGAGGGCGGTGTTATGGCGGAAGCGTTGCCAGGGAGTAGGGAGTAAGCCCAGCCCCATATGAGACTAATAAAATGGGAAGATTGGCTGTGCATCGGGACACGCTGCGCAAAGGCAGAGATCCGGCCGAGGGCGCAGTTTTGGAGGGCGCGTTTGAAGTCGCTCATAATAATGCTGGTGGTTGTGGTGAAGAGAGCGAGCGCGATGGCTGTCTCCTCGACCACCTCTGGGTCGACTGAGCGCAGTGTGCAGCTAATGAGAGGGATGCCGTTCACACCTGCCCCCACCGCTGTCGTTATAAGATGTTGTAGCAGATCACGTGATCACCCCCTGCCCGTGCCTAACGCTGGCATCGTCGTCCTCCCATGGGGAACACGCACACCTCGGATCTCAGCTCATCTTTGGGTTTATGGGGGTTTAACGTTCCACCCTCACCTTCAAACGAGAGGGGACGTATAACCTCCGCCCTCAATATGCCTCCTCACTCGTTGTGTGTCCTTATATTGGCAAAACTGCTACATTGGAAGCCTGCCCTGACGAAGGGAATGCCATTCTCGAAAAATAAACCTTAACAAACGAACAGCCGCGTTTGTCGTAATGCTGTACTATATAATCAGCCTGAGCACCCACTGCAGGGCAAAGGCCTCTCCCATATGTCTCTCCAATTAACCTTGTCCTTTGACAGCTGCGGCCGCCGTATCCCCACTAACTTCTTAATCCAATCCGTCCAACTAACTTTCTGCCGCCCTCTGTTACGCTTGCCTTCTCTTGGAATCCACTCCGTTATCATTAAGGACCAACGGTTATCCTGCCTTCGCATTACATCACCTGCCCAAGCCTATTTCTTCCTCTTGATTTCGACTACGATGTCACTAAGCCGCGTTAGATCCCTGATCCACTCTACCTTCTTCCTGTCACCTATCACTTTTCTTTCCATAACTCGCTGTGTTGTCCTTAACTTAAATTGAACTCATTTAGTTAGCCTCCCCGTCTCTGCCCTATAGGTGAGTACCTCTAGCTTACAGCTGTTATATCCTCTTCTGTTGAGAGATATTGGTAAACTGCCATTCATGATCGGAGAAAACCTGCAATATGCGCTCCACCCCATATTTATTTGTGGCCACGACTAAAACTTTAGAGAAGCACGATCTCGCAACTAAACATAAATTCGTAGTTACCGGAAATCATGCAGAGGCCCCGTCGCCACCGTCATTGGCTTTCTCGCTGCTAAAATTTGCATTGTTATTTTCTTTGAAGCGCACTTTCGCGCTTTCCCCGCAGATTCGGGTATTTTGAATGCATGCGGTCATTGACAGTCTTAAAGCTGACTATTACCGCGTCAATCTCCGAAAAAAACTCCTACCTGTCACTTTCAGAGTTATCAAGGGTAGGCAGTTTGCTTCGCCTTATTACGTGATGTGCACTCACTGCGAAACACTGCGGAAACAACCAGACTCGCGAGCATGTGCGCCGCTTGCGATGCGATGCAAATACTTGTCTTAAACTTGAAATAAGGCTGTCACTACTCACTAGTATCCACCCCAGCGCAGCCATAAATAGTCATACTTAGGAAAATTTTCGCAGTTTTCGCATAATTTTTTTACTTGAAGAAAAATTAGTTCAGATATCGAACCCAGGAACAGTGCCCAATTTCCATAGCAGTCGCCCTACCAATTAAGGCTAGCAGACGGCTGGCCGAGGCCAAATAGATGAACAACTCGAAGGAATAACAGTGTTAGTTAAGCGTGTTTAAGGGAATCCGGCAAGGTGGAGAAGTTTATTTTCAAATAAACTGCGGTCCGGGGGATTTCTCCACATAAATTCGACTGATCTGAAACTTCATTACATTCTCCTGTTAGAATTGTGCGCTGAATTTTACGCCGAAGAGAAACAGATATAATTTTACGCTGAAGAGAAACATATACAATACTAATAGCGCAACGGTCACACTGAATGAATTCTTATACATAAAAATTGTCCTCTTGGCCTTCGGCTTGTTGAACACACCAACGAAATAGTCATAAGCTTACATTAGCCAACCTTACTCTGCCTTATCTCTATTCTGCACCTCTGTGCTGTGCTTGAGAAACTGGTCTTTAGATGGCCACAACGAAACGCAGGAAACTAAAGTTTCAGGTTTTTCTTCTGGCTCCCAAGTTCTGACCGCTCTCGCGCGAGAGCGTGCCTGCGTGCGTGTGTGCATGCGTATGCGTGAGTGTCCATTCGTGTGCATGCGTGTGCGTGCATGTGCGTATGTGTGCGTGTGTATGAGTGTGCGTGTGTGTGTACGTGTGTGTGTGCGGGTAGAACCAAGAACCTGTGCGCGGTGATACCACGCTTTACTAATCTTTTGCTCTACGGTCTCGCTATTTATTTCCCAAAACTGAAGGAACGCATACGGCATGACAACTGCAGAAACGGCTGTGCGAGGCACTGGAAACCAGATTACTGCAGTGGAGTGACACAGGCGGAGCAAAACAGCGGGTAATTTGTACAGTAGCGTATGTACAGCAGACAACGCAATAAAAAAGAAGTAACAAACAAGAGACATAGCTGCGGCACGAAAGTTTCATCCGCATTACGAGGATGCTTATGGACGATGGCGGCGCGAAATGTGAACAGCACGTTTCAGAACTTATCTCGAGGGGCCTAATGTCGCCCACCACCAAGCTTGCGCTTGGTGGTGGGCGACATTATCCTGAGTGACACACTATCCTGAGTGACAAACCTCATCGCTGCGATGTTGTTTTTTTTTTCCCGTAACGTTTACAGAGCATTGTGAACGGGAGTAGTGCTAATTTGGCGCTGTTGATCGACGTCATTTCGACACACCTATTTAGTTTCCTCGCGAAAAGCTAAGTCACTAGGATGCAATATTGACGGAGGCTGCCGAGTAATAAATAAGGTACTGCTTCATTTTAGCACATTGCTCTTGGTACACGGATCACGATGTCGTTCCCTATCTCTCGGCGTGAGGAAGACCACCTGTCCAGTTTTAAAGGCTGGACGTTGCTCTATAGTTTCTTCTTCCCCAAATGAACTCTCTCTAGCGCCTGTTGCACTCTCGGTAACAGGTCGGTAACTTCGTCCTCTCTCCACACTTTCTAGGGGCAAGGCAAAAATCCTACATATAGACTTCTGCGGTTTCTAAGAGATCAGAGGGAACCCTCTTTGTGAACACTGCCAGTTAATATCACAGCCTTACATTCGCTTCCGTTCGAGCAGCGGAATTCAGATTACTAGCCTCTAGGCAAAAAAGGGTCGAAGCCGGCTATGGCGCTTAACTGTCAACTAACAAGGCAGCGAGGCCGCTGGTGTCATTCCTCAGATCGACGGACGTCAGCCAAAGTTGACTGCAGGACATGTTTTCTTGTATGTCCATTTTAACTGATAGAGAATACCGTGTACGTACCCAGGAGGAGAACATGTTCCATGCACAAAGTCTGCGTGCACTTCCTCCATCTTACCGCTGATCCTTTAAAGTACGGCAGTTCAGCGTGTAAACTGCGTTGGATGCGGCTGCACTGATACAAGCAGAGGGATCTGCAAAAGGTACTTGGCTGCCGTACGTGCGAACGGAAAGTCGCAGTGCTGTAGGTGGCGCGGTTAATTACGCCCCTGCGCAACAGTGACTTCAGGCTGTGAAGACAATCTTCTTCTTCGTTCGCAAATCTAATGCAGATCCCTTCAAGGACCCGGCGCAGCTCGGACCCGCTAAGTTCTCGTCTTACCGGGTCCAATCCAGGCGCTAACGGAAATCACTCTGCGCAATCCTTGCTCGGCCCCGACCGACTCGGTTAACTGAATCAGCTGGTTCAGGCGTGAAAGGCTTTTTGTCCCCTAAGTCTGCAGGTGCCACTTTATCTTGTATGCTTGAAGGCGTATATTATACACAGAATACAATAGGAACTCTTATGCAACGGACGCTATGGCATAGCAAAGGCGGTACTTATTCCAGAAAGTTGAGAAAGTATTTAAGTTATTTTCAGGAACTATGAACGTAATAAACCTAACAAAATCGCATAGGTGCTTACCTACTGACCTTATATGAGAAATCGCAAGAAGTCAGTAATGAGGCTAATGCAGGCGCATGCTCTCAGCACCTTCAATTCTGAGGAAAGAATGAAAGTTTCATCAGCTAAATTCATCACGCGCCCCATGATGTGGTAGAGCAATACTGAAATAAACATTGGCAACGGCTAGAGAGTTTCCGTCAAACGTGATGGGTGCCTAGAAATGAGGATAAATTTAAGATAAAAAGGCTAACCGCTCGTCTAAAAACTCAAGTAAAAATTCAGGGGGCACTTTGACTGTCTAAAGTGCGTAGAGGCGAAAGCGTTTTCCGCACCACTTTGACTACTTCTGTGGCACTGGTGGCGTCACATGTAATTGAGTACTGATTACTAAGTGATGACAAATCACTAATTAATGGTTAATTACTGGTTAATGCCTGAATACTAATTAACTGCTAATTAAGCTTAAGCTTCGCCTTTAGGAGTGGAACGCGACAGCGTGTTGTAGCGCTGCCAGGGAGTCCACGGAACGCCACCACCCGTTCGGCGCGATGCCTTGCCGTTTCAACGCAACGGTTTTTGAGGAAAGGAAATGGCGCAGTAAATCTTTGTCAACTCGGTGGACACCTGAACCGCACCGTAGAGGAACGGAGGAAGTGGGAGTGAAAGCAGAAAGACGAAGATGGCCCGTAATGAAGAAAATGAAAATTGTATTTGAGGAAAGAAAATTACGCAGTAACTGTCTCACATAGCTCGGTGGACACCCGTCAAAATTCAGGGGGGGGGGGGGGGGGGGGGTGCACTTTTTTTGACCTAAAGTGTGGTCACTGATGTGTGGTTAAGATGTTAAGCTTCGCCTCTAAGAGTGGAACGCGAGAGCGTCTTGCAACGCTGCCAGGGAGTCCATAGAACGCCATCGCCCATTCGGTTCTACGCCTCGCTCGTCGGGAAATTGGTTTTTGAGGAAAGGAAATGTATTTCTCTCTCATATCTCGGTGGACACCTAAACCTCGCCGGAAGGGAAGGGAGGCGTATGGCAGTGAGCGAAGACACCGTATTTACTAGACGTGCCTTTGTTCATTCCAAACCATCGAGCAGGCATGGCGGACAACACATCAGTGTTGTCCACAATAGATCAATTCGGCATCGTTTCTGGTGCTCAAATGAATCGCTCCAAAAGTTCTGGCCTATGGTTTGGTTCATGGGGCACAACTCCACCTCTGTACGCTGGCATAGAATGGTCTTGTGTGCCTCCTAAATATCTTGGCGTTCCACTTCATGCCTACAAATCCAGTGCCCATTACTGGAGAGAGCGAGTTCCGGCTGTTGAGCGTTATGCTCAGACATTTGTACCGCATCGCCTCTCAATTTTTGGTCGAGCCCAGGCTTGCAACACCTTTCTGGTAACAAGAATTTATTACGTACTCCAGGTCCTTCACTGCGCCAGACATTACATACAGCGTTTCCATCGTATATTTGCGACGTTTATTTGGTCCTCCAAATTTGAGCCCATGCGGCGTGATAACCTTTTCAGGCCTGTTTGCGCAGGAGGCCTGGGCCTAGAGCACCTGTATGTGATACAGTTGGTTGCCCGTTTCTTCTTTTTTCGTGCTTGTTCCCTTCCGATTATTAGAGCATTCTTGCAGGTTAACTTCATGACTTTACTTCCGAACTTAGTAGTTTCTTCCAATTTTACTGAACGACCCCGTTTACAAGGCTTTATGCAGGAAGTTTATGCCTCCGTGCGTTTTTTGACAGTTCGGTTTTCAAATGAGTACTTATATTCTGTTTCGCGCAAAAATCTGTACAGGGATTTGATATCCATGCTCTTCCCGCCCCCACTGTATCGTTCCGTCTACGTTGGGCTCATGGGTCATGATGTTTTAAAGCGAGTGCGTAAAATGCCAATTTCTCCTTGCACCAAAACATTTTTCTATAAATTACACACTGAAACTCTACCTGTCAAGACGTGGCTCGATAGGAAAAACATTTTTGTGTCTTCTGTAAACTGTCGCTTGTGCAATGTGCCTGAAACAATTGAACATTGTTTTATAGACTGCAAAGACGCGATTTTGTTTTGGGATGTGTTGCAAAGGACGCTACAGAAAGATTTTCTCCTAAATTCCTACAGTGTGCGCTACCTTGTTGTTTCCCAACCTGACTCGAATCCTTATGATATGATTCTTCTGATTGGACTTCATAGTCTTTGGAAAACACGCATGCAAGATCGCAACGTTGAACCTGTTGTTTCGCCCAGAATTCACTTTAGCCGAATGTTGCTGCAGGTAACGGACATTTACAAAAAATCGGACTTTGTACCGGATTGGTTTCCTCTCCTGGTGCGCTGTATATCTTTACCGGCCTTTTAGCTATAATTTGTTACTATTATGTTTCTGCCACCTAGCGCCTACCTAGGTGCTCTGTAAATAGTTGTTTTTGTGTGTGTATATGCACACACACATATGTATATATATGCTTTGTATACAAAACCATGTAAATAAATACCATGAAAGAAAAAAAAAAAAAAAAAGCAGGCATGGCGGAGTGGATAGCATGCTCGTCTCGCACTCCGAAGACCGGGGTTCGATTCTTGAGCTCGACCAATTTCTTTCTAGGTTTTATTTATTTATATGGCCTGACTAGAGAAGTTTATTAGGCTAATTGGGTAATTAAGCAATTAACTAAGCTCAGTCCCACTTACTTGGAGCATCACTATATGGTCCCTTCAATTGGTTGCATGGTTACTAGCCAAAGTACAATTGGCCCCGTTTGAAATTGGCGCACTGTGACGTCACGACCGTTTCGACCAACTGAAAAGCGTGACATTCTCTGTCGACAACTGCTGCTTACAACGATGAGACATTAAAGGCTTTCGCCTTAATAAAGATTACCGATTCACAAGTTATAAGTGCGATGCGAGAAAATTGAATGTGAAACTAAAATATATGAACAGTGCTCGACGAATATACCAGGCGTTTTGTATTCTGATTTTCAGAAGCCGGGAGTCCGCACTGCCAGTTTTAATGAACCAATATCGCAATCCGGCCTTGGGAAGAAATTCGCACTGCTCGCAACGCCGGCCGGGGAAGGCCCGGACTTTCCGGCGTGCCTCGGCGTACGCAGTGCTTTAGTTTGGAGCGTCAAGAGCCTAGAGTTTTAAGGCGGAAGCCTTTAATGCCTCATCATTGTAAGCAGGAGCTGTCGACAAGAAATGTCACGCTTTTCAGTTGGTCGAAACGGTCGTAACGGCACAGTGCGCGAATTTCAAACGGGGCCAATTGTACTTTGGCTACTAACCATGCAACCAATTAAAGGGATCGTATAGTGATGCTCCAAGTAAGTTTCAGTTTAGTTAATTGCTTACTTAACCATTTAGTCCAATTAACCTTTCTAGTCAGACCAGATAAATAAATAAAACCGACTAAGAAATTGGCCGAGCTTGGGAATCGAACCCCGGTCTCCGGAGTGCGAGTCGAGCACGCTACCACTCCGCTATGCCAGCTCGATGGTTTGGAATGAACAAAGGTGCGTCTAGTGAATACGGTGTCTTCGTTCACTCCCATCTTCCTCCCTTCCCGTTACGGCGAGGTTCAGGTGTGCACCGAGATATGCGAGACAGATACATTTCCTTTCCTCAAAAAACAATTTACTGACGAGCAAGGCGTATTTGTCCGCGTTTCAGATTGGTCCAAATTGTCGTGATGTCACCACGCGCGAATTTTGACGGGTGCCCACCGAAATATGTGAGACAGTTACTGCGCAACCTTCTTTCGTCAAATACAATTAGATATGTGAGACAGTTTCCTTTCCTCAAATACAATTGTCATTTTCTTCACTACGGCCCCTCTTTCTTCTTTCACTCACACTTCCTCCCTTCCCGTACAGTGCGGCTCAGGTGTCCACCGAGACGATAGAGAATTACTGCGCCATTTACTTTCCTTAAAAAGCGTTGCGTTCAAAGGGCAAGGCATCCCGCCGAACGGGTGGTGGCGTTCGGTGGACTCCGTGGCAGCGCTACAACACGCTGTCGCGTTCCACTCCTAAAGGCGAAGCTTAAGCGTCATTAATTGGCAGTTAATTAATGCACCAACAAAATGTGAAGTGAACAATCGTGTAGCAGAATGCTGCACTCAGGCTTTCGCCTTTCAGCACTTTAGCCGCTAAAGTTCCTCGTAATTTTTTCTACAGAGCTTGGACACTGTACCTGTAACCTACAAAGTACGCTGAGAACTTTTCAGAATCGCTGCCTTTTAAAAACAGTGCTCATATCAAGCATTGAGCAGGATACACGATTTCATTTTCTTTTCCGATCGTAAGCACCACGGCGATCCATCCGGACTTGCTGTAATCGCTGAAGTGGGCTGTGCAATTTACGTGAGGTCGTGCTCATACTTAACTTTGAGGCTCATGCAGCTTTAATAAAGAAAAAAACTAAGAAGTCCAAGCTATCTTTATTGAAGTGCTAATTGCATCCGGCAATAAATAGGGCAAACCGACATCGCTGCTACTAGCAGGCGGATTGGAATGCGTGACAAATAAATAAATAAATAAATAAATGGCTGGTCGCGCGATAATTCGAATAAGGGGGTCGTTTGCGACGCCGGGTCATGGGGAATCTGATTCATAATTCGAATAATGGGATCTTCTTTCACTCCTACCTTCCTCCCTTCCCTTACGGCGCGTTTCAGGTGTCCGCCGAGATATGTGAGACAGTTACTGCGCCATTTCCTTTCCTCAAAAACCAATTTACCAATTTACGGGATCGTTTGCGACGCCGGAGTCATTGTGAATCTTTGATTGCCCAGTAATTTAGCACGAAGCATATCGTGCGGTTTCCCGGGCTAAAAGTGTCTTTCTCTCATTCAGACAGGGGACGCAACCAACGTTGGGACGCAACCACTAAGCGTTGCCATTTGAACGATGGTGGTCAACGTGCTTGGTCCAAAGTGAATTCCGCCGCGCGGGATCGCATGCGTCCCATTTTCCTGAAGGACACGACGAAAGGTTAATTACATCGACCCTCGTGAATGCGTGCGCCGTTTGCGCATGGAAACCAGCAACGCGCGATTTACCCTGGGAACCACACTCGCGCGCCTGGCTCGCGAGGAGTCGGTGGTAAGCTGCTCGCAGGCGCGCGCTAAGCCGAGCGTAATTGCGTCGCTCGTCATTTGTCGCCGTGGTGGTAATCAGGCAACCCGAAGGCTGAGCCGGATGCCACGCGCACGGGGTCAGCGGAGCACAGCTATCTAATGGGAGGATCAGCATGCCGCGACTCGTTGCCGCCGGGTCCATAGTGCGGGCGATATCTGTTGACGCGTCTTCGCACCGCGAGAGGTCGTCCCCGCAGCTCGCTTTTTGTGTATGGTGAACCGCAGTTTTGTGAACGCACAATACGTCCCCGCGAAAAAAAAAAAAAACAAAGTGCAAGGGCAAGAGAATTTGGACGCTCATTGGCGGGCCTTGCAAATGATGTGGACGCCGTGATGGTTCAGTGGCTGTTGCTTTCGGCTGCTCAGCCCAAATTCGCCTCCAATTTTTTTAAGCATGAAATGCTTTTAGCTCCCGTTGTCGGCAGTGTGGTGACGTCACGCCGAGACCGAGAGCCATCATCCGGGCACTGAAATCCACTCATCCGGGCACTGAATTCCAGTTATCCGGGCACTGAATTCCAGTTATCCGGGAACTGAAATCCACTCATCCGGGCACTGAAATCCAGTTATCCGGGCACTGAATTCCAGTTATCCGGGAACTGAAATCCACTCATCCGGGCACTGAATTCCAGTCATCCCGGCTCTGAAACGAGAACATCCGGGCACCGTACGAGACTTAACGAGATTTAACGAGACTCTCTAAGCCCTCCTACGCGACCGGCATGCAAGCGCCGGTCGGTCTCCAAACGAGACAAAAATAACTGCTGCCAGTGCCTTCTCAATGTTTATCAAGATATCAGTGGAGCTGTGGGTTTGATAATGCACGGAATTATAATTTCCGATTTCTAATAACGCGTGCAAAAAGCACATAAATGCCACGTTACACTTCGTTGTCATACGTGATCCGGGGGAGAAGCGCTGCGTTCAAAGGGCAAGCCATCGCGCCGAACGGGAGGTGGCGTTCCTCCCTTCCATTACGGTGCGGTTCGGGTGTCCACCGAGATGGCAGAGAATTACTGCGCCATTTCCTTTCCTCAAAAAACCTTGCGTTCAAGTGGCAAGGCATCGCGCTGAACGGGTGGTGGCGTTCCTCCCTTCCTGTACGGTGCGGTTCGGGTGTCCACCGAGATGACATTAGGCCCGTAAACATTTCATGCTTACTCTACTCTCGGTTACGGGAGAGGCAGAGAATTTTTTTTTTTTGGTGCGTGTGGTTCTCCTAATGGGGTTGTGTACAACGTTATTCGGGTGTACACAGCCGCAGCATTTCCTCATTCATTTTGTGCACGATGAAACTACGCTCACAAAGCTAGAATTATTCAGAGGTGCAAGGTGGTGGTGGTGAAAAACGTTTATGGGCAATTAAATATTTTACAGAAAGGTGATTGGGGTAGGACCCTATTGGCCCTTTCCCCTCACAGTACTAGATGGAGCCCCTATTCCGGGGCCCCATTGGCAAGCAACGCCGCCCGCGTCCGTTGAACCAAGGCCTGTTGGCTCTTTAGATCTTGACAGCCGAGCAGGGCCGCCTCCCAGTCCTCTCTGGTGGGGTTGGGGTTGGGGGGAATAGATGGGTTAGATTGACACGCCCAAACCATGTGGAAGTTGTCAGACACCTCCCCACAGAACTGGCACGTGCCATCAAAGGATGTATTGAAATGTTTAAGCACCGCCGGGCACAGTACAGTGTTAGTGAGAATTTTGATGAGGAGGCGCTCGTCAGCGCGATCCAGACTCTTACAAGGGGCCGGGTAGCGCCGGTGCTCCTCCTTGTAGTAATCGGTGATTTGTTTGAATGTAATGGCCAGATTGTCTGATTGGGAGTACCCTTCCAAGGACAGGGAGATAGCCCGGGGAGAGAGTGCGCGGGCGGCCTGATCGGCCTGTTCGTTTCCCTGGAGTCCCTGGTGACCGGGGGCCCAAATCAGGTTGCGTGGAGTTGAATCTTCAGATCGACAGCTATATTCCAGTATGCGCCAGGCAAGCGGGGGAGCCCAGCCCAACTCGTAGTTCCGACAGGCCCCTCGCGAGTCGGTGATGATGTGCTTTGACTTGGGATTCGTGAGAGCCAGAGCAATGGCAATCTCCTCCGCGTGTGTTGCGCTGTAGGCTTTGAAAGTGAGCCCGTTAACTCTGTTTGTGTTGTGTACGACTGCGGCCGTGTACCACCCCGGCCGGCAACGTCTACGTAATACACATGTTCTTGGTTACCATAGTATCGCGCCAACGCTTCCGCGCGCGCCTGGCGACGACCGCTATGGTCTTCTCTGGACATGTTGCGGGGAAGGGGTCGGACCCGGAGGGCGCGTCTCCAGGGTTCTGGCACTCTCTCCCTTTCCTCAATGTGGCAGTCGTGTTTGAAGTGTAGCCTGTCCAAGAGGCGGCGACCGGACGTGGTCTGTGCAAGACGCGTGTATTGGTTGACTAAGTGGGCTTCTCGAAGCTCCCGGAATATGTTCACCACGCCCAAGGCCAGAAGTCTATGGTTGGACGTAGTGACCGGGAGATCGAGAGCCCGCTTGACGACTTTCCGCAGGATGACCTCCAGTTGGTCATCATCGTGTTTGCGCAGGTGCAAGTAGGGAGTTGAGTAGAGGATTCTACTCGTTACGAAAGCATGGGCAAGCCGCAGTGCATCCTTGCTTCGTAATCCGACCCGCTTGTTGGAGACCCGGCGGACCATTCGGCCCACCTGGTCTCCCACCGTGCGAAGTTTGGCTAGGGTGGTGTCCACTCTGCGTTGGTGGAGTATGAAGAGGCCAAGGACGCGGATCTCCTTGGCCTCCCGAATCGGTCCTGGGGGGAGACTGATGCGAAGCGGTGTTGTGTCCCGAGGGGAGGGACGTAAGTGCACAAATTCTTATTTCGCTGGGGCGCACTGGAGTCCGCAGTAGGCCGCGTAGTCGTCGACTAGGGTCGCCGCTGCTTGCAGGCAGGACTCCATGTGGCCCAGGTTACCTTGCGTGGCCCAGATTGTAATGTCATCCGCATAAAGAGCGTGATGTATCCCGGGCAGAGAAGACAATTTGGAGGGAAGATGAAGCATTGCCAAATTGAAGAGGAGGGGAGATAGGACCGTGCCTTGAGGTGTTCCCCTCGAGCCGATGGTGTATGGCCCGTGTTCCGCATCTTGTATGCGTATGTAGGCTTGACGGTCTGTAAGAAATTGTTTTATGCAGTTGAATATTTTGTGGCCACAGTTGGTGTTACTGAGGTGGTCCAGGATTACTTCGTGTTTGACGTTGTCGAATGCGCCTTTAAGATCCAAGGCCAGGACCACCTTGTCGTTGTGGGGACATTCGACAGGATCTAAGATGTCGTGGTGAAGTTGCAGAAGTATATCCTGTGCTGACTTGTGAGGGCGAAAACCGAACATGGTGTCTGCGAAAGTGTGCTGTGTTTCGAGAAAATCGGAGAGTCTGTCGCGCACCATCGTCTCCATCAGCTTGCCGACACAAGACGTGAGGGAGATGGGGCGAAGGTTCTCCACATCAATAGGTTTTCCGGCCTTCGGAATAAAGGTCACGAGAGCCGATTTCCAATCGAGAGGGAGAGGAGTCTCTCCGTCCCAAATGCTATTGATGTATTTGAGGAGCGCGGCGTAGGCTGCGTCGGGAAGGTTGGCCAAGAGCTTGACCGTAACCTTGTCGCGCCCGGGTGCAGTGCCCCGCTTCATTTTGCTTAAGGCTGCCCGGAGGTCGTGGAGTTGGAAAGGCTTGTCCAGCTCCGTGTTCTCTTCGCCTGCATACGAGAACGCCGCCTGCCGGGGGTCCTTAGTGGTGCACAGGTATCGATCCCTGAGCGTGTGCGCTAGCTGTTTTGTCGTTCCTGTAAAGTTGTGCAAGGCCCTATGTAATTGGCGTTGGGTTTCCGTGCGTGTTTGTGTTGGATCGATGAGAGCGCGGAACAGGCGCCACGTGTTGCGGCCAGACATCGCAAATATCTGCTCGAGAGTTGTTAAGCTAACAGGCCGTTGCTGTAGTCAGTTACCCAAGTAACCAAACTGCAGGTTTTTGGTTACAGTTTGCAGATACTTTAACAAACAAAAAAAACAAGTTCGATATGTTGATTACACATTAGTGGTATTGCGGATAACGAGCGCTAGCTGTTTTCGGCTGGCGTTTTTCAATCAGTCATTTTGCGATTTATATACTCGCAAATCGCAAATTTGATTTACACGCCTTTTACGAGTGGCTGCAGCCTCGTGAGTCAGAACTTGGGTGCTCCGGTGTTATTCAGAGGAACCTTCTGCCAGCTTGTTGGGGTTATATATATACTTCATGATCTTGCAACCTTTCACTGGGTGGCTTGAAGCTCGACCCGGAGAGGGATTCAGCACACCGAGAAGCAAGAGCTTGTCACCTCAAGACGCCATCCCGTGACCCCTACTACACAGACGCAACCTTCGCCGATTCCAACGTCACAACTCAGTCTTAACCCCTGCCATCAGGATCTCCGTAATCATACCGGCGTTCCTGATCCGACCTCATATGAAGCGCAAGCAATCGCAGAAGCGATCATTAAACACTCTCAACAAACTAGCACCAAGCAATGCTGTAATGGCGGCTAGTTGCTTTGTCATCTTCAGGTTGGCGGGCTATACTTTAGCACAAGGACTAGTTACAAAAAGCGAGACCAGACAGGCACGTGCGGTATGGTACGGAAGACAGGTACGGAAAACTAACACCATCACAGTGCGCGTGGACAACCAGAACGCCCTCCGTGACTTCGCCACCAACACAATCCACGGACGTATTCACGCCACCCAGCTAAACACCTACCTTCACCAGCACCTAAACCTGCACGTCCTTCCGGAATGGGTCCCCAGTCACCAGGAAATAGAAGTGGACGAATGGCAACATGCCCTCGCTCGCGACACGTCTCCGAGCAACCCTTGGCCGGATGATTACAACCCCAAGGATGAGCGGACTACGCACCGAAAACACCGAAGAGGAAGTCTGAAAAAACTGCCACACTCCCGCCGCCTCCTTCCTCCCCACCACCCCCCTTCCACTCCCCCCTTGATATCTTCAACTTCCACTAGACAAGCGCAGACAAATTCTCTACCATGTGACCTGTACAACCACTACATTCTCAAGGGCTCTCCCCCCCCCCCCCCTTGCTGTCAGGTATGTGGTGCGTATACCCTGACACCACACACATATACTGGACCTGCCCACGTGCCACAGAGTCACTCACTACACTACTACAATGCAGATTGCTACCCATCCAGGCACCCTATTCTAGGCAGAGCTGGACCGCTCCTCCTGCTGCACTGCACCCAATAATGTGGCCGCTGCCCGTTGCCCATATCGGTCACGTGTTGGATGATATGTGCTGCGGCTCTCCGTCTAGAGATGGCGACCCGGGCCAGGGTCAGAAAATAAATTCTTTCTCTCTCTAGCGCCCGCACGTTGGAGGTTGTCTCGAGCCTTACGTTTGACCTCCGCGTTCGTTTTCTGGAAAACGAAGAAAAACTCTCCCCTTCTATACCGGGACATCGCTGCACACAGGCTGGTTGCAAATGCCACGCCATGTATTTAGGCCACGAGGCTCGAGAAGCCACGGCCGAGAGGAATGGACGTATAATTATTGTCTCGACAATAAGTGAAATAACGTGGCCTAGGCACAAAATCTCATTTCTGTACTGCGTCGCGTACAAACGCAGAACGCCGAGTTTTTTTTTTTTTTCTGCGTTTGCATAGCCTATCTCTGGTTATAACACTATCTTACATCGACAGGTTTTTGGAGCACGGAACAGAAACTTTGCCAAGCGGCTTGTGTATGCGACGAAATGCAGGCGATTTTGTATGAGCGCCACGTTCGTTTGATTATCTAGTTCTCTAGACTCGCACCGTCTGCATGCACGGCGCGGCCTCTGCCCTGCTCCTTCTCGCACTGTACCTCCTTAAACTATCACCTGCGCTTCGTCCGCCGCATTCGCGGACGTTTGATATTGACAACAACGACTAATACGCATATAGGACGGTAACCTACGCCTTAAGAGCTGGCACTAAAAATAGGGTATATATAGCATGAGAACAGTTTTTACAGCGTGCGTTGTAGAGGAAAGACCGGTAGCAGAGGTTGACGTGGACACTGATTACTGACATAAAATAAACTAAGGCAGCTCTCGTCGTTTTCTGCGCCCAGTTCCGTCGAAGCCGTCACTCCGGAATATCACAGCAGCAGCTGTGCGTTGGAGTTTCGCTGGACCAAATGACATTGGCGCCTCAGTCGTGTTATATCGTGCCCATAAATCCTCTGTTCTCCCGCTTCTCAATGACGACTTTTTCCTTTTGCAGCCAAATGTATCCGCCCAACCCGTATGAATATACTAAGAGAAAAACAAAGGCATGATAAAAAGGTAGGTTACTGGTTTAGTTGACGAGAGTGGTCTTATTCCCGGGCCGAATAGATCCCCGGATTCCGAGCGTAATTCGGAGTTTTCGCAGCGTCCACTTTGGCTTTACCGCATGAAGGTGCCCCACCAAGCATTCCACCGAGACTGCGAGCGGCATAAGAAAAAAAAACGGTGAGGCACGAAAGAATGTCAGAGAGACAGCAAAGGACACTCGGAGTGTTCGTGGCTTCCGCCCCGAAGAAGAGTAATAGCTGCGGCCTGGAATGCCGGCCCGCCACAAGAGCTCAGCCTTTTCCGTTCTGTCTCCCACGGCTTATACTGCCTCTTTGTCTCTTTCACTACACTGCAGCGGCTGGCGTGTGGCTACAGCTCTCGGCACTGGGATGTCTGCGGCAGAGTTCTTGCTTCGCTTTCTTCGCATCATTGTCTTCAGGTGTGCGGCGTTAATCGCGCGCCGCGCTACCGAGGGTTCTTTTTGTGCACTGAAGAAGAGGGGAGGTTTGGCCTAGTTGGTTATAGGAATAGGCAAAACAGCGCAGAGAACTTTGATAACACAAAAAAACTGACACCACAAGCACATGCTTTGTTACTCTTTTCAGCCGTGCGTGCGCACTGCGCTGCTCTGCCTATTGCTCTACCCGCGTAAAACACTACAGCGTTCAATCACATCGGTAACGAGTATCAGCATTAACATTGTTTTATTTTACTCTATATTTCCTTAGAAAAGAGGCCGTAGTTTTTATTATTCTTTTTTGGCTTTTGATGGCCTCTAGATCAAATAACTGTTCGGATCTACACTTTCATGTGCAGCACTTCTCTCTCCTCTTCCCGCTTACCGCTTTCTCAAGCTACAGGCTGTGCCATATCGTGACAAACTGTCGTCAGACTAATGCCTCTGTTCACAAGTGTTTTCAGTCATCTTCGTATGTTCCTTGCACCACTTTTACTGCTACTACTACTAATACTATTCACTACTACTACTACTTCTGCTGCGCCTACTTCTAGCCGCCTACTGCTTAATAATACCACTACACTTACAAGTAGTACAACACCAACTGCTTGCTACAACTGCTGCACCTCTTCTTGCTGCTGCTACTACTATCTCTATTAATACTAACTGTCGAACCTACTGCTTACTAATACTACTGAACCTTTTATCACTACTGCTACTACTACTACTGCTACTATTAACCCTACTACTACTACGACTACTATTACTACCACTACTACTACCACTACTGCGGCTACTACTGCTGCTGCTACTACTGCTGCTACTGCTTTACTGCTGCTACTGCTTTACTGCTCCACTGCTGCCCCGCCGCGGTGGCTCAGTGGTTACGGCGCTCGGCTGCTGACCCGAAAGGCGCGGGTTCGATCCCGGCCGCATCGGCCGAATTTCGATGAAGGCGAAATTCTAGAGGCCCGTGTACTGTGCGATGTCAGTGCACGTTAAAGAACCCCAGGTGGTCGAAATTTCCGGAGCCCTTCACTACGGTGTCTCTCATAACCTGAGTTGCTTTGGGACGTTAAACCCCAATAAACCCAAACGCTACGCTGCTACTGCTACTGTTGCTGCTGCTACGCTGCTACGATTACAATTGCTGCTGTGCTGCCATTGCTACCACGCTGCTATGCTGCTACTGCTACTGCTGCTATGCTGCTGTGCTCACATTGCTACTATGCTACTATGCTACTATGCTACTATGATACTATGCTACTATGATACTATGCTACTATGCGACTATGCGACTATGCTACTATGCTACTACTACTATTATGCTGATATGCTGCTCATGGTACTGCTACCATGCTGAGATGCTGCTACTGCTACTATGCTACTGCTATTATGCTGATATGCTGCTCATGGCACTGCTACCATGCTGAGATGCTGCTACTGCTACTAAGCTACTATGCTACTATGCTACTATGCTACTATGCTACTATGCTACTATGCTACTATGCTACTATGCTACTATGCTACTATGCTACTATGCTACGTTCCAAGTTCTAGAACTCAATTCGGTTGCCAGATGTTGTGTTCCACTATGCCACGACTTTTAAATACCTTTTGTACCAGCAACGTACAATTGGAAAAATGCAGCTTGCGTTCCATCAAAACCATGTTCCTCTCATAACTTGTCAGTGTAAATGAATGGTGGAAGAGTGATCTGTACCATGTGTATATTTTTGTTTTTGTTTTCTTAATAGTTTTTCATCTACAAACTAACAGAGTATGAATTGACATGTGATTACTTTGTGTGCTGTTTCGCTGTATGCCATGTACAGGGGGGCGCCGGCGCATTTCAAGCGAAAATTTTTTCGCTTTTTGCCGGTGCCTACCCACATCTTTTTGGTGTAAATAAAAAAAGATTGAATGAATATGCTACTATGCTACTATGCTACTATACTGCTACTGTGCTACTACTGCTACTGTGCTGCTACTGCTGCTGTGCTGCTAATGGTTCTGCTACTGTGTTACTAGTGCTGATGTGCTGCTGCTATAATAATAGTAATAAAGACTACCATTACTGAAACATCCCTACACGATGCTGGTGGCTATCCAGAGCCAGCAAGGGTTCGCGCGACGGCGGCAACTTCGGATGAAAGGAGAGCTCACGATAGAATAACTTCACAGAAACATTCTGAAAAAATGGTCACTACATGGAAACAGTTTAACGTGACCACTGATTTATACAACTCAGATGGTACGTTATTAAGGCTACATATAAGCGGGCAGGCAGACAAAAACAAATGTGAAGCTCTTAAAATCAAAACAATATTAAATGTCAACAGCCCGAACCCATGCTCAATTGTGACTCTAAGTTAATCGCATAGCTTCCAAATTCAGACTTCTACGAAAGCCACTCTGCTGTCCATGCATGGTGAAAATAGAAATAACGTTTCCTTCCTGCAAAGCCACACCGCGAACAGATGCGCACCCGATAATCGAGAAAGCTTCAAAGTAGTGGGAGGTGTTGCCGAACCAATACCACGCGTTCAGCGGGAGCTCCCATTTGTCTCCCAGATCACTTTTTGCGTAAGGAATGGCTCCACAGTTGATCCGGAGCAGCGCGATGAAGAAGCGCTTCTATCGCGCCTCTTCCGGCGAACCTTTTTTCCATTAGCGCTGCCTTCTTGTGCTCCGCGGCTCAGTTCCGACAGGGAGGCGCTGTTAGCGAGCGTGCAGTCTGACGTACAAAACAAAAACTTTAAAAGAAGAAGAAAAGAAATCGGATCCTGCTCACGCATTCCTGCAGAAAAAAGAGTAGAATGTCTTCCTCGCCTTTCAACGCCATTTTAGCGGATGGTTGTTCGTGCTCCGGGGTTTTCTTTTTTTTTTTCTCCCCGTAAGGCAATTTCAGAAGCAACAGGAGACGACGAGCGACGAAAAATCGGGTCGGCAAATGAGCTGGAGTGGCAATAGCAAACTTGGGAAAAGAAGTTTTGCCCTCTCCCCTTTCCTCTACGTCGACCTTTCGCATTTTATTCCCTTCCAAATCGGGCGCGTAATAATAGAAACGACCAACTTATTACTGACAACGAAGTGGGAAGAAGTTTACAAATAAGCTCGTGCTGAATAATGTATCTGCTGCTTAAGAATTCAGGTAGCATTCTTTATAAACTTTTCAGCCACGAAAAGCAGGCATTGCGCGTTTCCAATAGATGGGACTGATACTTAGAGAAAAATTAGCTGCCTCTCCCGTAAACGAGAGTAGAGTAAGCATGAAATGTTTACGGGCCTAATGTCATCTCGGTGGACACCCGAACCGCACCTTACAGGAAGGGAGGAACGCCACCACCCGTTCAGCGCGACGCCTTGCCATTTGAACGCAAGGTTTTTTGAGGAAAGGAAATGGCGCAGTAATTCTCTGCCATCTCGGTGGACACCCGAACCGCACCGTAAAGGAAGGGAGGAACGCCACCACCCGTTCGGCGCGATGCCTTGCCCTTTGAACGCAGCGCTTCTCCCCCGGGCCCCTGTGCGCCTGCGCGGCTTTGCTTCGATGCGCGAAGCCCCTAAGAGATCACGTATGACAACGAAGTGTAACGTGGCATTTATGTGCTTTTTGCACGGTTATTAGAAATCGGAAATTATAATTCCGTGCATTATCAAACCCACAGCTCCACTGATATCTTGATAAACATTGAGAAGGCACTGGCAGCAGTTATTTTTTGTCTCGTTTGGAGACCAACCGGCGCTTGCATGCCGGTCGCGTAGGAGGGCTTAGAAAGTCTCGTTAAATCTCGTTAAGTCTCGTACGGTGCCCGGATGTTCTCGTTTCAGAGCCCGGATGACTGGAATTCAGTGCCCGGATGAGTGGATTTCAGTGCCCGGATGACTGGAATTCAGTGCCCGGATGAGTGGATTTCAGTGCCCGGATGAGTGGATTTCAGTGCTCGGATGAGTGGATTTCAGTGCCCGGATGATGGATCTCGGTCTCGGCGTGACGTCACCACACTGCCGACAACGGGAGCTAAAAGCATTTCATGCTTAAAAAAAAACAATAACCAGGATGGTTACGAGTGCGTAACAAGAATATTTGAGCGTTAACTGCATTATGAGAGCAAAAAATCTTGCACAAACATGCTGTTTGTTTGTTTTTTGCGCAAAAGCAGACAGCCGGGGCTGAAACAGGGCTGCCGTGGTACTCGAAAAAATTTTGCAGGGCCTCTTCCAAGCGCATGCCCCTTAGAACCGCCTGTCTCACCTTCACTCCCATTTTCCGACCCCACTTCCTTCTGCCCCATTTCGTCTAAGCGTGGCGAAGGAGATTTCTCTCTCTCCAGGTGCCACCTGCCAATAAAAGAAGGTGGCAGGTGGCGCTACTGACGAGGACGACGGCGCGAAACTGAGGTACGAGCTAATAAGGTGTAACGCTCCAAATAAATGAAGAGCCGCAGCTGTGAAAATGTCTAAAATATTGTTTTTACTTCTACCTCTAACAAGAGCCTTTACATGGGACGCGTATACAGCCCATGTGAGAGTGACGAATGCCTTAAGATGCCATCCACGGCGTGTCTTTCTCGGCACTTGTTAAAGGGGCTATTAAATTGATGTGAAGTGCTGTACTTTTTCTCCGAAAAATTGGAAGTGCTCACGACAAATCCTTGCACTTCATACCCCCGGTGTTAAGCTGAGGATGTCGGGGACCATATGACCATGGCAAATTCCTGCGCACGTCACAAGCTACGTGCGAGATACGACTGAACCGCGTCACACATCACTGGTCATCGTCAAACGAAAATGTGCGGATGGATGCCAAGCCCGACTTCCGGAACCGGTTGAGCATGAGAGCTTCCGTTATGCTCCCTGCCGGAGCATCTTTGTGTTTCGCTGGTCGATCAGCACTGGATCGCTCTGCGGCAGATTTGGTCACTCTTGAGCGGATTCAGCACCTCGCTCCAAATCAGCCAGTGGAAATCATGATAAGAAAGCTGTCAAGAAACTGAAAGCTGGGGAATCCTTCCATGAGCTGATTGCAAAAGTTGCAGGAAAAATGATTAAGTACAGAAGAGCAAATCCACCAAAAGATATATTGACAGGAGGACCCAAAAAGGCCAGTGAAATATCGTCTGGCTTTTTACGCTGGCGTCAGAACTGTATTTGCGTATGCTTCAGAGAAATAGCTAAAGATGAAGAAAATAATACACTGTACTTATTCGCACCTATGAATGAGCTTCACAGAGAAACAAAATTCGTGCGCTCTTCCTATCGCTGGTCCGCTTATTCTTTTTCCTGCTCTCTCGCCCTGAGATATGACGCGATGTTACTGAAACTTTCCTGTTTTTTTCTACTTGACAATAGCTAGACACGAACTTTGAAGAAGAGCCCGAGCCTGAAGAAGAGCCTTCTTCATCAGAATGGTCAATCGCTGTATGCTTAAATATACAGGCGTTAGGAATTGCTACCAATGCGTGAAAAGGTATTCAAAAGGTTATGAACGGATAATGAACACGCAATTTTGCTAATATACAGCTGACCCTGGTTTCTTGTATGCTTGGCGGCTTGGCAGCCTTTCTGCGCCATTTATCTTATTGAGATATAGCTCTCACGTCCCCGCTACCAAGAGAGGAGCTTAAAGCTTGGCCAAATAAGATTCTGACATCTGTGGTCATTTTTTTTTTAATTTTATCTTGCTCAAAAAAAAAGAAATGCGTATTTGGCTGCATACTACTTCGGAGGATTGCGCAAACAGCTTTGCACAACAGAAAGTCTGCAGTAAGCATTAAAGCTAGAATTCTTTATTTATTTTAAGCATTTTGCAAATTTAAGCAATTTAAGCAATTTTAAGCAATTTATTTTAAGCATCTTGAAATCTTCATGCCTGGTTTGTACGGAAATTACTTGATAATACACGTTGCCTCGTGCGGGCTTTTTTTTTTTTGGCGCAGTTTTTCTCTGGTGACCTTTAATTTTAGTCCTTGGCGTTGGACAAAGGAGGGTCCTGTGTCCCCCTCTTGTCCTCGTTTGTGTCGCGCTAAGCCAACCTGCAAATCATGAATCCCCAACAGTCCCAAAACTCCACTTTGTCAGGGATCAGCACGTCTTATGAATTCATGCCAGCGTAATTTAAGCGCGTCTGGAACCGCTCTTCTGACTCTTTTTTTCTGTACACCGTGTGTACAGTTTCCCCGGGCTTCTTCACCCTTATTATTTTCCATGCTTTGTTTCCCTCGGGAAAGCCGCTTAACTTCGCAGCCACACCAAGCTATTCCGTTCCGACGGCCTGCGACCTTCAAGAACTGCAGAAAATTAAGCAGTGAATAACCGTTGCCACGTGTCTGGTTTAACAAAGAAATGTCTCCAGGAAGGCACATTAAAGCTTAGCAGTCCATCAGCGCACACGTGTCATCTTGCTAGGCAGCCTCATGCGATTATGTACGCAATTATGTCTCTGAAAGATTAAGATGAAAGCGTCGACGCGATAATCCTCAGAACGCCCCAGCGCCGTGAGATTCATGCTTTTTAGAGGGGCCTGGCAGGCTGGTCCGGGGACAAAGCACTTAAAAGACAACACTTTAGGAAGCAGTGCGACTAATTAATCGATCTCACGTTAGGAGCAGCACTACGGATTAACTTGCCAACATGTAAGTGCAATAATGATGGTAATATGCAACCTCTTTGCTCATAAGCAGCTCGCATACCTAAAATAATCGATGTAGTAGTTTCCGGCATTAGTATACCGTGCTCACATAGAAATATACATCTCTGGCTATTTCGGACAAGCCATTAGTTTCTGAAGTTCAGAATGGCGCAAAAGACACACACACAGGAAAAATAGGGGATGACACAAAGAGGCGCTCTTTGTGTCATCCCCTATTTTTCCTGTGTGTGTGTGTCTTTTGCGCCATTCTGAACTTCAATCATGAACCAACTAGCCCCAAAGCAAGTTCTTCTGCATTAGTTTCTGTGTGTGTTCCTGAGTGGCGCAAGTGTTTTCGCGGATTTAGAATTTCCGCAGAAACTGAGGTCTAGAGGTGTTCTTTTCTTTTGCATGGAGCTAGTAATGCGATTGGACCGTCTGCTTCACCTAAACGCAGCAGTGCACAATGCTTCCATTCCAAATAGTCCGTCCCCGCCACGTGTCAAGGCGCTTTCTTCGTGGCCCACAGGATTCATTCAAATCATTCAAGGATTCATTCAAGGGAGCTGTCCTCTCGCCATTACTATTTAATCTGGCCATGATGAAGCTCCCTACCCAGCTGGCAGAGGTCGCCGGTGTGCAGCACGCTCTGTACGCGGACGACATCACCCTCTGGGCAACACAACAATCGGTTGGAGACATCGAGACCAACCTGCAACAAGCGGCAGCTATTGTGGACGAATACGCTCGTCGCTGTGGTCTTGAATGCTCCCCGAGCAAATCTGAATTTGTGCACATACGCCCCAACTCAAAGTGCACAACCAAAATTGCCCTTTCCCTACTTAGCGGACCGATACCTGAACACGAGGAGATCCGGGTACTGGGGCTTTTCATTCATCATAGGCGCAAGATAGACACTACCCTAAACAAGCTACGTAAGGTGGGGGACCAGGTGGGTCGGATGCTCCGCCGGGTGTCCAATAAAAGGGGGGGACTACGATGCAAAGATGCCCTGCGGCTGGCCAATGCATTCGTGACCAGCCGGATTTTATATTCGGCTCCCTACCTCCACCTACGCAAATGCGATGAGAATGCCTTAGAAGTAGTTCTCCGCAAGATTTATAAGAGAGCGCTCGACCTCCCCATAACGACGTCCAACAAGCGTCTCCTCGGTCTGGGGATGACCAACACCTTTGGGGAGTTACGAGAAGCTCATCTTAACAATCAATACTTGCGCCTAAGCAAAACACCTGCGGGGAGCCGCCTTCTGACCCGCTTGCACATATCCTACGCAACACATACAGAAGAACGGGTCCGCATCCCTGAAGCCTGGCGCTTTGCACTCCAGGTGCGACCCCTTCCGAAGAACATGACTGCAGACACCCATGATGGTCGCCGTCTCGCGCGGGCGGAGGCTATTTCTCAACAATATGGCCATAAGCCAGGTGTCTTCTATGTGGATGCGGCCGGCCCACACCATGGGGGTTGGTACACGGCGGCCGTCATCCACCTAAACACTACAGTTCAGGGCCTTACTTTCCGTGCCCCAAACATTACATTTGCGGAAGAGATCGCCATTGCACTGGCCGCCGCAGATCCAGAGTCCCGAGTCATTATTACGGACTCCAGGGGCGCCTGCCGCAATATTGAGCAAGGGTATATTCCAGACCGTGCTTTCAAAATTCTTCACGCATGCGAATACACAGGGTTTCCGACCCATCGTACCATCGTGTGGGCTCCGGCTCATGCGGGTCTTGAGGGGAACGAGGCAGCAGACGCTGCCGCCCGCGCGCTTACTCACCGGGCGTCGCCTCATCCGCAGCCTGATCCGGAATTCAATTTCAATCCGGCCATCACCTTTAAAGAGATCACCTCTCTTTATCAAAATTTTCATGGTCTCTATCCCCCTCCCTGTAAAGGCCTCACCAGGGTGGAGGAGCGCTGGCTTCTCCGCCTCTATACCAATACTGTACTGTGCCCGGCAGTACTTAAGCACTTCAATTCTTCTTTCTCGGGCGCGTGCCCACACTGTGAGGAGGAGTTTTCGGACACCTACCACATGGTGTGGGCATGCCCTTCCAATCCTGCCTACCCACCCCACCTCCACCCCACTCGAGAGGACTGGGAAGCTGCCCTGCGCGGCTGCTCCGAACTCCATGCCCAACAGGCATTGGTAGCTAGAGCCCGGGCCGCTGCGGAAGCTACAGGGATCCCGGACTAGGGATCCCTCCTAGTGTTTGTAAGGGGCGGGCCCTTCCGGCTCGCCCCATCGACCTCTCACTGTAAATAGAAATAAAAGTTTTCCTCCTCCTCCTCCACATCGCACCGCATGTAGTGCGTGCATACGCGGACATCAGCCCCGGGCAGCGAGTGAACGCGGGAATTTCCGTTCACGACGAACTAAACCACACACGCGGTTTTTTCCCGATGACAGCACTCGTCCCTGTTCTTCATAAGCACGAACCTTTGCATTTTTGTTTTAATCTAATATAAACCAATTAGCCCAGAAACGTAACCTACCGCAAGTGCCTCATGAACGCAACTATTGCCCAACGATGTGGCTGTATGCGGTCCCCATGCGACTTCATGGATACCGCCCGCGTCCAGGCACCGATCGGTAATGGCCTCCAGGGAACGTGTTTTTCAGAGATTGTTTTCTTCATCCAATCTTTACTCCTTCTGTCGTGGTATGCTGCGACTCGTGACGCCATGTCCAACAGCTGTGCAATAAATGCCAGCCGTTGACTGCGGTATAGAAAATTTGAATGACCAAAGGGCAAGATAGCAAAAGAATGTACCGGGAAAGGAATCGTTCTTGGACTGCACGATGAGCACAGCGCGCGTCGTTAGTAGCGCCTGCCTCATCTGGATGGCGCTCACACTGTCACACTGGCTAGATAGCTAATGCCACAGCTTGGGGCTGCGACTGCATTAATTCGACGGAGACCACGACACCGGCTGGCACGAAATGGGGGTAGGAAGCATTAATTGCACCCCCTTAAAGTGCTACTCGAGGGTTATTAAGAAGCTACAAACAAGGGCGATGATGAGAGCATGTGCTGAAACACTGGATGAGATAAAATATTTGCCATCGTTCGTGTTACATTACGGCTTCTTAGCAACGTTCTGGGACACGAGCTTTTGATTATGCGACCCTTTCAATGGGTGCCCACCCATTTAACCTGCTTTGCTAAAGGCATACTTACAATAAATAAAGTTTTCTCTTGCGTACCGTACGTGACGCACGAAGTTCGTGGGTTCGGATTCCACTGGTGGCACGTGGTTGTTTTTCTTCTTTTTTGAAATCAGTTATCTTTCAAGTAAAAAAATTACTCTGCTAATTTTCTATTCATGCATACCAAGTATTGAACCATATTCCATGTATAATACCCTATTCTCCTATGCTTTCCCTCGTGCCCCTACCCTTGTCTGTTCAATAGCTTAACGAGAGCCTCGGTTCTGGAATATTGATTCTGTAGGTAGCATAAGAAGCTTATCGCAAAAATGTCGCCCTTTCCATGAGATAACGCTACACGAGGCACTTAGGTTATTACAGGACGTTCTACGCCCGCCGCTAAAGACGAGGGCTGCTTTGGTGAACACTTTCAAGGTTACATTATTCCTAACTTGAATACACTCGAAAGCAGAAAGTTGGATAGCAGCCGCATAGCTCAGTTGGCAGACCGTAGTACGCGACATACAGAGGCCATGAGCACGGATCCTACTGGTGGCATGGGGTTGTCCTTTCTTCTAGCTTGTAATTATTCATCTTTCGGGCAAAAAATTATTGAACTAATAAATTGCCATTGATACCCACTACAAACAAACAAAAAAAAAACACGTTCCACTATACTTACTTTGAATTAGGCGGCTTTTGGCTTCCTTCAAATTTAGTTCTTCCTTTGTGCACATCAGTACTTTGAATGAAAAATGTGGTGCTTCCTGCATTCCTGTAAACGTAACCATACATTAAGTCATTAATTTCACCCGCTTGACGAATACCGTTCGTCACCCTATCACAGGATTTTACTGCGGCACAACCAGCTCTGTAGTTGCGTTAATTTTGTTTTGCTCTACAAGCAAAACGTTCACCATGCAGGCTGGATTGTGAAGAAAGTTTTCCCCGTGTCCGCGAGTTTTCGCCGCGTGAAACTTCTATTTGACGCCTCGTACCTCTTCATTTACCCCCTAAAGCATAATTTATTGGAATGTGGAAAACCTGGCTGCTTGGTTCTGTTAATCACTGCATGCTCTGTGCTATAATTAACCTAGCCCGAATGCAGTGCTGAAGCCACTTGCCCGAGAATGTTGTCGAGAAAGTTAGAGGCACGTGATATGAACAGTCCAATCAGGTTTATAAATGCTTTAACTGTTCCTGACGGTTCTTTCCGCGTAACGATGGTGCCGTCGTTAATGCATCCAGCTCCCGTACTTCGCTTCTAAAGAAAGAAGGCATGAAGGCGAAGTGTAGTAAAGAGCTTGAAGTTTAAAAAAGGTCTCCATAGGACGTACAAACATCCTTGAAACGTAACTTACCGACGCTGCTGTATATTTTCGCAAACCTAAGCCATGAAAAAACTCTTCGACTTAAAACCTTTTTTTTTTTCACCTTTACATGCTCTTTTCTTTTTTCGCGGGCTTTCGGGATGGTAAATAGATTGCAGCACAAAATGTCGGAGCAAATACTCGCGTTTAAGTAGCGCAAAAGGCCCCAGCAGTCATTAACTCCAGTCCAGATGATAAGTTTTATGGCACAGGTGTCTTGCGGATACGCTCAGCATTTGTGGGGAACTTCGAACTGTCCACGGCTAAACTCGATGCTTTACGCAAGTGAACAGGCTTGGTGGCCGTGAACTGAGAGGTTTCTTTGCCCTGGAAATGCTGAGAAAGCTACTATCTCTTTTGTCTCTTGTACTTGACAAGAGACAAAAGACTTGACAACATTTTCATAGGTGATCTGATAAGAAACATTACAGCTCTGAAAAATGTTTTGCTGCTTATCTTAAACGGCATAATTAAGAGTGGTACATGGCCAGAATCACTGAAGAGCGCTCGCGTTGTTCCTCTGTACAAAAGTGGAAAAAAGAATGATATTGCAAACTACCGCCCTATATCTATTCTTTCCTGCGTATCCCAGATATTGGAAAAACATGTACTTTCTGTAATGAATGCTTTTATTACTAAACATGACCTAATGAGTGGGAATCAGTACGGTTTTGTCAGCGGGTCAGGAACACAGGTGCTATTAGAAAATCTCTCCGATTTGCTCCATCAAAGCCTGGAGAACAATGAGGTAGCATTCGCACTTTTTTTGGACGTAAATAAAGCTTTCAACACGGTAAATCATCAAATTTTGTGTTCTAAACTGTACTCGTATGGATTTAGGGTCCTTTTTTGTCTTTAATTGAAAACTATCTTCACAATCGTTCTCAAGCAGTCATGTTTGGGCCTATCTGCAGTGACGCTGTAAAAGTGCTGTGTGGTGTCCCGCAAGGGTCCACTTTATCTCCTTTGTTGTTTAACTTATATGTGAATGACATATGTGACCATGTGAAATCATCCACCATATTCCTTTACGCCGATGACACTTTACTAGTCTCAAGCAACCCTGATTTTTCATATGCCCTGGCTAACCTTCAGGAGGACGCTATTAAAGTTAGTGATTGGTTTGCCTCAAATTTAATACAAATAAATAACACCAAATCCAGACTTGTCTGTTTTCGTAACCCGCATAAAGATGTACCAAGTGCAGGTTCCATATATTTACACACCTCATACTGCTCTTCGTGTTCTTGTCAACCTATAATTAGCGTCCCGTCGGTTATGTATCTTGGTATATACATAGACAGTGATTTGGCATGGAATACTCAGATGACTCACATTTGTAAGAAACTCAGAAGTGTTGCATGCTTGTTGTTTAATTTGCGAACTATGATGCCATTTTCCGTTAGAAAATTAGTCGCCCAGGCTCTGGGGTATAGTGTCTTGAGATACGGTATGTGTGGTTTTTTTAACTGCTCTTTCACATGGAAATGTCGTGTTAATAGGATTTTGAAAAACATTGCTACAAGCGTTCTCTACTTGCCGCAGGAAAATCTGCCCAACAGTGTCTTTACCGCAGCCGGTTTGCCTTCTTTCGACAATCTTTTTAAACAAATTGTAGTACTGAAATATTTTTGGAATAGCGCATACAGACACATAAATACGAAACCGGTACCGTTGAGACATGTTCCTCGCTATCATAAACCGAGAGTGCGCACTCACTACGGCAAAGCAACTAGAAAATATTACGTGTCAGCTATCTTTAACGAATTACCGGATGATTTATTTTCTTTAACCACCCGCAAAAAACTGCGTGTTGCTGTTCAACCGTTAGAGAATCTTTAACATGTACTAAAATCTTATCAGTGCTTTTTCATTCTTTCCGTGCCAAAATTTTTGTGTTCTTCATGTTTACGTCTTTTAATTTTCTTTTGCCTCTGATGGAGCTCTGATGTAGCGCGAAGATTGCCGCGGCTGCCGGTTGTCGCCGCACAAGCCCACTTGTGGCTTCGGCGCTTCCGTTTCTTTGTATGTTCAGATTATGCTGAATAAAGATTATTAATTATTATTATTATTATTATTATTATTATTATTATTATTATTATTATTATTATTATTATTATTATTATTATTATTATTATTATTATTATTATTATTATTATTATTATTATTATTATGTAGAGCGGTTTATTGACACGTTGTAGCACCAGCGATAAAGACCCTGGCGCAAGAAGTCCGGGAACCAGCGAGGCGAGGGACCGGCACACAAGCGGCAGTTCTCCAGCACGAGCCTTCTACGGACTTCTTCTTCTTCTTCACCTCGGCGCTAGCGCTTCGTCGTCGTTGGTAGCACTGTATCATCTTTTTCATTCCAACTGCCCCCGCGGAAAGAGGGAGCCATCCTGGCGACTCAAGGCGAGGAGACGACGAGAGGGCTGTAATAAGGCTTCAAGCGGCTGACATGAACGACGTCGCGACCACGGCGGCGATGGTCCAAAGAAGGTGTCACCGGTTCGATGATATAGTTCACAGGTGACGTACGCTCTAAGATACGGTAAGGACCAATGTGCTTGGCCGAAAATTTGGACGCTGCCGGAACAGAGAGCCAGACCAGTGATCCAGTGGAGAATTGGGCAGCGGGCGTGTGTTGATCGGACTCATGTTTGCGGAGTCCTTGACGTTCGGCGGTGAAGGAGCGAGCCAACCGGCGGCACTGCTCAGCATGGCGGGTAATGTCAGAAAGGGAAGTATATTCCGAGCTGTCGGGGTTGTAGGGAAGGATTGTGTCCAGGAGACAGGAAGGCTCGCACCCGAATAAAATAAAGAATGGGGAAAAGCCGGTGGTTGCCTGAGATGCGGTGTTATATGCATAGGTCACAAACGGAAGGACTTGATCCCAATTAGAGCTGTCGGAGCTAATGTACATGGCGATCATGTCCCCAAGAGTCCGGTTGAATCGTTCGGTGAGGCCGTTGGTTTGGGGGTGGTAAGCAGTAGTGGTACGGTGAACTGAGTGGCACGCATCGAGAAGCTCTCTAACAACTTCAGACAAGAAGACACGGCCGCGGTCACTGAGAAGTTCTCGCGGAGCGCCGTGACGCAGGACGAAGTGATGAAGAAGGAAGAAGGCGACGTCGCGAGCAGTAGCCGCAGGTAGGGCAGCGGTCTCAGCATACCGAGTGAGGTGGTCCACGGCAACGATAATCCATCGATTCCCGGCGGTCGTGAAGGGGAGCGGCCCATATAGGTCGATGCCCACACGATCGAAAGGGCGAGCCGGGCATGGTAATGGCTGTAACGGGGCAGTCGAGGGTCGAGGTGGCGACTTCCGCTGCTGACAGGCTGTGCAGGAGCGAACGTAGCGACGAACGAAGTTGTACATGCCCCGCCAGTAGTACCTCTGCCGTAGGCGCTCGTAGGTTTTTAGCGATCCAGCGTGAGCGCTCTGAGGGTCGGCATGGTAGTGCGCACAGATCTCAGACCGAAGGTGGCGGGGAATCACGAGGAGCCACTTTCGGCCGTCCGGACGATAGTTGCGGCGGTATAGGAGATCGTCGCGGATGGCAAAATGGGAAGCTTGGCGACGAAGGGCCCGAGGGAAGGAGGACGTAGAGTGTGCACGAAGGACATCGAGCAAGGATAAAATCCATGGATCCTGGCGTTGTTGATTGGGCATGTCCGTAGTAGTGAGCGCTGCGAGTAGGGAATCAGATAAGGGGGAAGAAGGCGCAGGAGAGGGCAGTGGCGAGCGTGACAAGGCGTCAGCGTCGGAGTGCTTGCGGCCCGACCGGTAGACTACGGTAATATCGAATTCCTGAAGACGGAGCGCCCAGCGGCCAAGGCGTCCTGAGGGATCTTTGAGGGAGGCCAACCAGCACAAGGCGTGGTGATCAGTAACGACGGTGAACGGGCGGCCAGATAAGTATGGGCGAAATTTCGTGAGAGCCCACACTACGGCCAGGCACTCCTTTTGTGTCACGGTGTAGTTCGACTCGGCTTTGGTGAGAGCACGGCTGGCGTACGCAACAACGTATTCAGAAAATTCGGGCTTGCGCTGGGCCAGGACAGCACCGAGGCCAATTCCGCTGGCGTCGGTGTGCACCTCAGTAGGAGCACTGGGGTCATAGTGCCGAAGAATAGGGGGTGAAGTAAGAAGGCGACGGAGCGCAGCAAAAGCTTCATCGCAGGCAGAGTCCCACGTAGACAGGTCGGCGGGACCATTGAGGAGTTTCGTAAGGGGCTCGACGATAGAGGCGAAATTAGGGACAAAGCGCCGAAAATAGGAGCAGAGGCCCACAAATCGGCGCAGCTGTTTCGTAGAGATCGGTTTAGGGAAGTCAGCCACAGCACGGAGTTTGTCAGGATCAGGTAGGACGCCATCTTTGGATACGAGGTGGCCGAGTATTGTCAGTTGCCGGGCGCCAAAGTGACATTTCTTGAGGTTAAGTTGGAGGCCAGCACGGGTGAGGCAGCTCAATATCTGGCGCAAGCGCTGGAGATGCGTCGGAAAATCGGGCGAAAACACAACAACATCATCTAAATAGCAGAGACAAATGTTCCACTTGAGGCCGCGCAAGATGTTGTCCATCATTCGTTCGAACGTGGCGGGAGCGTTACACAGACCGAATGGCATTACGGTGAATTCGTATAGGCCGTCAGGGGTAACGAATGCCGTTTTAGGACGGTCGGACTCAGACATCGGGACTTGCCAATAGCCGGAACGGAGATCCAGAGAGGAGAAGAACTCGGCGCCTTGCAAGCAGTCAAGGGCGTCGCCAATACGGGGTAGCGGGTAGACGTCTTTGCGCGTAATTTTGTTGAGCCGGCGATAGTCCACGCAAAATCGTATCGAGCCATCCTTCTTTTTGACCAGGACAACTGGGGAGGACCAAGGACTTGCAGATGGCTGAATAACACCGCGTTGTAGCATATCGTCCACTTGCTCAGCGATGAGACGGCGTTCAGGAAGTGACACACGGTAGGGGCGCTGACGGAGAGGAGTATGGGTACCGGTTTCAATGTGGTGCTCGACAGTGGTCGCACGGCCCAAAGAAGAGGACTGGTGGTCAAACGATGAGCGAAACTGGTCGAGCAGGACAAGAAGCTGCGCGTGTTGAGCTGTGTCGAGGGCAGGATCAATAGAGCGGTCGAAAATGTCCGAAGGCAGTGGGTGATCGGGAGTAGCGCGACGTGGGGTGAGGGCAGCGAGGTCAAGACTGGAGGAGGGCACATCGGTGTCGAAGGAAGAGATGAAGTCAGCGGGTTCAAAATGACCAAGGCACTCGCCACGAAGCAGGGGAAACGCAGAGAATGAGGTGTTAGAGACGAGGATTGCGGCAGCACCGTGGTGAATGTTGATGACGGCGAAAGGAAGAGAGAGAAGTCGGCGAGAGGCAAGGAGGGGGGAAGGCTTGAAGAGAACGGTGGCGTCAGAAACAGAGGCGGCGCACACAGGGACGAGCACAGCACTCTCAGGGGGAATATCGGTGTCCTCGGCAACAACAAGCTTATCATCACAGCGAATCGGAGGTTCGTCGAAGAGTGCATCACAAAGCGGAGAAAAGACGACCTGCGCACGGGCACAGTCAATGACGGCGCTATGGCGGGATAGAAAGTCCCAGCCAAGGATGACGTCATGGGAGCTTGCACGGAGGACTAAAAATTCGACAACATATAAAACATCGGCGATGACGACGCGTGCTGTGCAAGCGGCAGAAGGAACAACGGGCTCGGCGCTAGCTGTACGGAGGGAGAGTCCAGAAGATGGGGTGGTAACTTTTCGAAGTGAACGGCAGAAGTTTTCGTTAATAACAGAAACGGTGGCCCCAGTGTCCACAAGCGCAAGTGTCGGGACGCCGTCTACAAACACGTCAAGAAGATTCGGCGGTGAAAGGCGAGGACTTGAGCAGGGCGATGAGAGCGCAGTTCGTGCCCCAGGAACTGCGGCTGCTAGTTTTCCGAATCGGCGGTGGCGGTGCGACGCCTCATGGGCGACAAGGAGCGGCGGCGAGGGGAGGGCGAGCGGTGTGAAACGTAGGGCTGGCGACCAAGCGCGCGATCAGGCGAGGCGCCCCGATGGGGTGGTTCGAAAGGTGGGCGGAAGGTGCGATCCGTACCGGGGTAGTCCGGCAGGGGGTGCAGAGGCGCAGGCATAGTACGTCGACAGAGGCGCGCGACGTGGCCTGGAATACCGCAGGCGTAGCAGATAGGTCTGTTATCAGCCGTGCGCCAAGGATTGTAGGCAGCGGGCGCGAAACGGTGTCGTGGAGCAGCAGGCGCAGACACCGCAGGAGGAGCGTATGCATAGGCCTGCTGCCGCGGTGGTCTTCTGACAGCGTCGGCATAGGTGAGAGGCACAGGTGCGGGCGCAGGCGGCACGGTTACTGCAGGATCGTAGCTCAGCGGGGCGGCAACAGGGTTGGGCTGGATTTGGAAAAGACCGGCCTGGGGAGCCAAGGGTGCCGGTTGCCGAAGACAAAGAAGTGCATCGGCGACCTCCTGCGTGATGGCGTGCCGGATCTCAGGACTGAGGACGGGCGGTGACGAGTGTTGGTGAGAAAGGAGCGAGAGTTGCCTGGCGACCTCGTCCCGCACGAAGTCTTTGATGGTAGCGAGTAAGTCATTGTTGATGCCCAGGCCGGAGATGGAGTCGGCAGGTGGGGGAGAGCGACGAGCACAAAGGCGTTGTTTCCGCAACTCGTCGAAACCTTGGCACAGGGTGTACACCGAGGCAACGGTGGTGGGGCTCTTCGCCAACAACATCTGAAAGGCGTCGTCGTCGATGCCTTTCAGGATATGCTTTATCTTGTCAGCCTCGGTCATAGCCGGGTCAACACGCTTACAAAGGTCCACTACATCCTCAATGTAGCTCGTGAAAGTCTCGTTAGTGTTCTGAGCTCGGACACGCAGGCTTTGCTCAGCGCGCAGTTTCCGCACGGCGGGACGACCGAAAACCTCCGCGAGTGTGCTCTTCAGAACGGCCCAGGTGGGAATGTCGGCCTCGTGGTTCCGGAACCACAGGTTCGCAACGTCGCTGAGGTAGAAAATCACATTGGTGAGTTTGACGCGGTCGTCCCAGTTGTTATGGCGGCTCACCCGTTCATACGACTCCAGCCAATCTTCCACATCCTGGTCGCTGTGGCCGCTGAAAACAGCGGGGTCCCGCTGCCGGACGGCACCGGAGCAGATGACTGGCTCCGGCGGGGGGGCTGGCTGTTGACTGGGGGGCTGCTGACCGGCCTTGGACATCGGGATGGTGAGACTGCGAAGGTCCACGGTGATGGGGAAAGGTGACCGCCGCAACCTCCACCAAATGTAGAGCGGTTTATTGACACGTTGTAGCACCAGCGATAAAGACCCTGGCGCAAGAAGTCCGGGAACCAGCGAGGCGAGGGACCGGCACACAAGCGGCAGTTGTTGTTGTTGTTGTTGTCCTCTAGAAAGCGGCAGTTCTCCAGCACGAGCCTTCTACGGACTTCTTCTTCTTCACCTCGGCGCTAGCGCTTCGTCGTCGTTGGTAGCACTGTATCATCTTCTTCATTCCAATTATTATTATTATTATTATTATACTTGTTTATACTTGAATACTTGTTTGGAGATAATCGACAGAGCTAAGCTTGACCAATTAATCTCAGAACAAAATTGGGAAACGGTACACTCGAGTTCATGTCCAGGTACGTCCTATAAGAGGTTCCTAGAAATATTTTCTGACATTCGTGACAAGTGTAAAAAAACAGTTTCTGTGAAAAAGCGCCATAAAAATCTGCACTGGTTGAATCATAATATATTAACGGTTATAAAAGAAAAAGAACAACTTTGGAAGAAATGCAGACAATCACCAAATAACCAGTCACTAAGGGATTTGTACAGAGCCACGAGAAATAAAGTAACGGCAATGCTGCGGGCTTCTAGACGGCAGCATTATAGCACCCAATTTTCAGCTTCTAAGAATAATGCAAAGAAAACGTGGATGCTGGTAAATGAGCTGCGTGGTTGTCAATCGCATAGTTACATTGATAACATTAAAAAAGGATTCGGAGAGATATCGTCGGACGTTGCAAACAGTCTAAATGACCACTTTTCGTTCGGGTCTCAAGCTGACAGTCATGAACGATCTCATTATCAGGCGCCAGCGAACCTTACTACGGACTCGGCCTACCTACCACCACTTGATAAGGAAACTTTAGTGCACATTGTGCGACAGTCTCGGAAAAGACGCGCTGTTGGTGTGGATGGCATATCTGCGGACGATATCTGGCGGAATCTGCCGGTATTGACGGAACCGGTTCTTTTTATTTTGAACACTATTTTAGAGACGGGCCTGATGCCCGATGAAATGAAGCAAGCACGCATCATTCCCCTGTACAAAAATGGAGATCCTTCGAACCCCGCAAATTATCGCCCGATATCTGTACTGCCTATACTATCTCAAATTTTAGAAAAACATGTTCTCGATGTTATGTACAGCTTTGTAGAAAAGCATAACATGCTCACACCTTCTCAATATGGATTCATAGCAGGTAGCGGTACAAATGTGCTCTTCGAAAGCCTATCAGATTTTCTACATGAAACTTTTGAGCGAAACCAGATTGCATGTGCTCTCTTCTTGGATTTAGCCAAGGCCTTTGATTCTGTCAGTCGGGACATACTGTGCAGCAAGTTGTATAGCTATGGCTTCCGCGGCCAGTTTCATGATTTTTTGCGTAATTATCTCTCGCAGCGG